>NW_025944066.1:0-453655 GCF_000764305.2 Hyalella azteca | reverse complement strand
ATTTTCTGAAGATTTAAACCAATTTCTTATGCATGATATGCTGGTATCCAGGATACTTTACTGGTCTACTTATAGGACTCCAAAATGAACTTGAGCCTTGAGGGAGAGTCTAAAAAACTCTCTGCTTTGCCACTATGGACTGCGTACTATTGCATGACACTTACGCGGTTACGCCTGTTACGGTCCCATTTGCTAACTCTAAAGACCATACTTCATCGTCCATTGTATCTAGTCGTAACTTATAATAAGTCTTATATCAAAATGATGCCTTCATTCTTCTCTCTCTAAACCAGACTAAACGTGGCCTCCCTATCATCTCTGCTCCACCCCGTTTCTTTTCTCAAAGTCAAAGCCTCCACCGCAGTCCATGAATGCGAAGAAGGAATTTACAAATGCGGAACTATTCTATAGGTAAAACATGCGGATACTTATTCAAGGTTAAGGTAAGTCATATTATTTTTTTCAATAACGATTATGAATCTTGATATATTTGATTAGAAATAACAAAAATGACTTATTAAATTTTAGTTCAACAATCATCAACGGTAGATTGATCAATTTTTTGTAAAAAAAAACAAGGCAACTAACGTTCAAAGGGTCAAATAAAAAAAAACAAACAGAGCTTTAATGAAATGTTATTGACAAATTATCACATTGTCCAGCTCCAGAAAATAAGAACATTTAGTTCGAATACTTCCAAGCATTGGGTTAAAATGAGCCACGTCTCGGACAAATTTACGGCCGGACCCGCGGCCGATCTCGCGGCCGCCGGACTCCAAACATAGAAAAAATTTAACGCAGTACTCACTGCAGTGAGTGACAGAGAGCGCATTTTCTCGTCGACGAAAACTTGAGATCACGGACGAACGGACAGACAGACAGACCGACGGACATGACGAGCACAATAGTGCATTTTTTCCATAAATGAGAAAATGCGCTAAAAACCTAGCCAATCAACGAAAACCTCCGCAGGTTAGGTCCAGTTAGGAACAGGTTCCATAAAAACAAAAAAAAAAAAAACAAGAAAAACCCATAAAACACTAAGAAAGCCTTTCCGGCCGCGAGACCGGCCGCGGGTCCGGACGTAAATTTGTCCGAGACCTGCTGAATAAGCCATGGTTGAACTATATAAGGTTGACACACGAGGACATCCGTCTTTCAGTTCAGCTTTCTTGTTACGTCACTGAGATCGAAAAACGTAAGCAATCTCGTCATTCCCACAACGGATTGGTTTACTGATTTGATCGCATTTCGATGATTAGTCAATGCCCGTGACGTCACTGAGATCAGTGACGTCACAGGCGAACAACAAACTACATCCGCAAAAATGAGCTTCTCATGGGTCAACCTTATACAAGTTCAACAATGGAATAAGCCATGGTTGAACTATATAAGGTTGACACACGAGGACACCCGTCTTTCAGTTCAGCTTTCTTGTTACGTCACTGAGATCGAAAAACGTAAACAATCTCGTCATTCCCACAACGGATTGGTTGACTGATTTGATCGCATTTCGATGATTATTCAATGCCCATGACGTCACTGAGATCAGTGACGTCACAGACGAACAAGCTACATCCGCAAAAATGAGCAACTCATGGGTCAACCTTAAACTAGTCCAACCAGGAGAATAAGCATTCACTTCTCTGGATAAAAATTTATAGTAAACATAGTGTATAGAATATTTTAAATACATGAGAAATTTTTAGATAAAATTAATATGTAAAAAAGTAGAATGAAAAGAAACGACTACTGAACGGTAGACCAATCACTGTACAAAATTATCTCCTAATATTTCTTATCAGAAAAAAAATATTAATAACGGTTTCAGCGTTTAGTGTAGGCCTTAGCCCTTAGGCCTGTCGCCGTGAATGAAGCAAGGGGAAAGCACTTCATCTCTGGTAAAAATAGCGTCTCATTTTTTAGAAAGTAAGAAATGAATCACGGGTTTGTCTTTCAGGCACCGTCGTGCTCTAAATTTGGATACGATGTATAATGAAAGATTTTAGTTTTATTACATTTATTGATATCGTATGGGACAAAACACAGGAAAGAGACATTGAGAGCATTAAAAATTCTTAGCAATATAAAAATTAACGACTACTAAACGGCAAACCAATGACTGTACAAAATTATCTCCTAATATTTCTTATCAGAAAAAAAATATTAATAACGGTTTCAGCGTTTAGTATAGGCCTTAAGCCTGTCGCCGTGAATGAAGCATGGGGAAAGCACCTCATCTCTGGTAAAAATAGCGTATCATTTTTTAGAAAGTAAGAAATGAATCACGGGTTTGTCTTTCAGGCACCGTCGTGCTCTAAATTTGGATACGATGTATAATGAAAGCTTTTAGTTTTATTATATTTATTGATATCGCATGGGACTAAACACAGGAAAGAGACATTGAGAGCATTAAAAATTCTTAGCAATATAAAAATAAAATAACATTGTGTTCAATGTTTTCGATGTAATACTATGCAAATAAAGCCTATTAAAAATTCATAAGAATCAATAAATTTGAAAATGCGCGTCAGCAAATGCATTTTGCAGTTACGGTGTTATTTGGCATGACTCGTTCTAACTCGGTACAAATTTTACCGTTCATTGACCAAAGTGATTCAGCCTACAAATGTCGAGTTTTGCTACACAACGGGAATTGAAATTGAAAATTATTCCGACTTTTGCTTCCGGGAGTGAATTTTTGTTTAATTTCACTCTCAATGGATTTATATTTGGGACAATATCCTTTCCACGGAAATATGTGTAGATATTATTTTAAGCTTAAAAGTAACTATCAGTATAGACCTTCTGAATAAACAGTTGCATGTAAAAAAAATTAAAGGAAAAATTTCAAGCCACTTGATAGCCGAATAATTATTCTTCCCTAATAAAATGAATTTCCTATTACACCAATGATCAAGTGCATTAATGCTTTCTAAAAACATAACCGAAGAAACTTTTAGTCTCATGACGTTTAATTTGTAGATACTGATTTTTGGTACGAGTAATTTATCTACATTAATTTTAATAGAACTCCTCCAAAATACTGAAAAATGTATTCTACTGTCAACAAAAGCCACATGCATGTTACTGTTAACCTTACATTTGCTGCTGGTCGCCACTCGGCAGATACGACACACAGCTTATTGCTCGTCTACAAAATCCCTGTTATACAGCCTACAGGTCAAAAGTACGATGTGAAGGGTTAGAAGTTAGATTATCACATAGAACTGCAAAGATATTTCGAAAAAGATTTGTGATTAAAGTTTATTAATAAAATAGATCGTTTATATTTAAGGCTGGCAACAAGTGCTGTGGTGATTTAAATGGCATTGATGTTCATGGACAATAATCTCAGATTATGTCACATGAGCTCTTTTCACGGTATGGATTAGCTTTTTGTGACGTGAAGCCCATCAGAAGGCAGTCGTCATCCTGATGCGCGACGATGTACGCCTTCATGTCCTGCACAGCTTCAGACACGGGCATGCGCTTGAGAGATGCTTCACGACGTAGCTGCTCCAGGAGCAGGATGTCTTGGTGTACTCGATTCTGTGAATGTTTATATGGCATTAATGGCTTCAAGAGAGAAGTCACTAAATAAGGTACATTTTAATTAGCAATAGATACACACATAAAATGCATTTTTTCAATTCTGAAATACTACATAATATTAAAGTAATCCCTTGCTTTATCGCACTTCAACTACTGCGGCTTCACTCCACCGCGGGTTTTCAAGAAGTATTACTAGTGAGAAGAATCGTTAACAAATCTTCGCTGGTTTGCGGGTTTCTAAGGATGTTGATCAGCAGGTTTAAACAAACCGCGGAATGCGATCGGTAATTAATTAATTAATTAATCGGAGTGTCTGAAGTGTTTTTACTTGCGAAGAAAAATAAAAAGTTAAGAAACAATTACAATTTAAAAACTTGAATAAAAACAAGTAGTCGATAAATTCTCCATTGCGGGTTTCGCAAAATGAGGCTGGTTCTGCTGGAACTTAACACCTGCAAAAGGCCGCGATGAGTGATGTCTCACCGTTACTGTAATGACTTGATGAATAAAATTAATTTAAATTTAATCTGATTTATTAATCTCCTCCAAGAAATTTAATCTACTAGGCATTACAGGCACATAAAAATAACAATCATAGTGAATATGCAAATATTCGTGGGCATCATAATTACTTAGAAGCTACCGGTAATGCGGTATGTAATACAACTACGTACGTACGTAGTAACAATTGATTACCTTCTCCAAAAAAAAAACTAATAGTTTCCCATAGTAATGATTAAGAGAAAACGATAACTTTAGAAATACTTTCATCTCTAATGCTTTATACTTAACGTTTCAAAGCAAAATTGACGGAAAACACCTATTTTCAAATCTCGTGATCGTTATTTTTCGAGCCTTTCAGTTTTACACGCAACTAAGTTTGCAAAAGAACAAATTAAAAATTTGTGATTTATAATGGATGATTATAACACAACTTAATATTTTTATTGTACTGGCATTTTATTTTAGCTATTTACGTTATTACAAAGAGGAAAGATACCTAGTAGCTGATGTAAAAATTTTCTTCGATATCCAAAACGGTCATCAATTCAGAAGTTCGCTCATTCGAAAGAGTAGGTATGATCCGTCGACACTACATCAGTAGATGCCACGCCTTCCTCTGATCCCAAAAGCTTTCTGATGGAAACGATAACTGATAAGGACGTACAGTGAAATGCATAGTAAAACCATAACCCAGGACAAAAAGTACGAGTTCCTATACTTCCTAAAGTAAATATAGAATGAAAAGAGATTACCTGAGACATAATTTTAATTCACCACTGAGCGACTGCTTCCTGTACGAAGTTGAAACTTGTTATGAGCAGCGCTATGAGCGAAACGGGTAGCTCAGGGACACGTACATCTCTCTCATGTGGCTGACGTACGAAATCAAATTTGTGATATAGTGCATATAATGATGTTACGGTGGTATTAACCGTCTATTATAACGCATTTTTCAATTCAAATATCTTCGAATTCAGAATGCTGAATACATATAGCAATTAATTGAGGAAATTTAATGCCTATTTCTTCAATGCCAACACTTCTATTCTATTCTATCATGTAAATAACACAACTGGCAATACTTTGAATTTAACACAAATAAACTCAAAAACCGCTTCGAGATTTATTTCTTCAAAATACCATGTTTTTATTTATTTGCTTTTTTGCTTGTATGGCGTACCAATCAAGCCCTCTTCTTATTAAAAAGCTTGAAAAACAATTGCATTCAACTTGCTACGATAATCTCGATCAGCTCAAGCTCATGATAGTAATAACGACATTTTTGCAGTCAAAATCATTTAATTCTAATTTCTCAGAGGGAAGAAACAAATTTGAATTACTTAAGCATTATTATTCAATGTACTAAATACTTCTATTGCAATGCTAAGCATAGACAACACATAGCGGATCATTAGTTGATTTGACTATGTTGGTTTGCATGGATGAATCATGCAATATATTTGCAGTAATTCGAAAAAATATTTCAGGTGTAATTTATCTAACAGTATTATTGTTTATCAACGATTGTCTGTATTATATTCTGCAAGTCCAGCTAATCGTACGTCACGTTTTTGGAGTTGTCGTACAATCGGGATGACATCATTGATGACAAAATTGCATCTGGCTGATTTTTGAGTGAATCACGTCCACAAGTTGGATCATAACTATAGTATACGATAAACAAACTTGTACTTAGTAGTATATAAAATGATTCCATGGATAGTTAATGCCTGAAAGTTATGCGTTATCCGCGCTTTGGTTCAGGGATCCGTACACGGTCGCAAGTCGCAACCAGTCAGTTGCTGTCTAACATGGCGAATGAGTGTGTGTTTGTTTGACGCGTTGCCAGTGTTAGTGGTGAAAAGTCGGTGAATGTCGTATAATCAGTTGAAGTTAGGATATTGTGTGTAGTAAAGTAACTTTCTAACCATGTCGGATCCTGGTGATCCTCCAATTAAGGATGTTAAGAGACCAGAAGACGTAATAAAGACAGCGATGGCTGATAATCTGAAGTTTGCCGTGGTGATAGGTCTCATCGAAGTTGAACAAGTGTCCAACAAGGAGGTGGTCAACACTGTCTTGCAATTGGTAAGTCAATTTGCTTTTTGTGCTATAATTTATACGAAATTTCTAATTGTGATGGTCGTTATTACATAGTACTAATTCTATGACTTTCATATGAACGTATAAACTGGAACTGTGCCTCTGGAAACCTAGCGGCATGTTAGAAGCGTGAGAGACTTATTCGCACAGCTGCCCCTGGTCTTCGCTTTGTTACTCGAGTAACTCGACAAAATGCATTTTTCAAATTAATAGCTAGTTAGTCGTTATCGTGTGCAATAATATAAATAGATGCATTAACCATCATTAATGCCATTTGAATCTATATGTATGGTAACTGGTTGAAAAATAATTTAAAACGACGGCAAATGAAGTTACTGTTATTGTATTGACAGTCGGTGCCAAAATCAGGAAAATGCCTTCAAGTTGCGCAAAAAAATGAGTGATTGACAATACCTTGCATACGGGCTGCAATTACTTTCATCTTCTCAACAACATTTGTTAAGAATTTCTGCAAAATAAAGGTTAAGCAGACAAAATTCTAGTAGATGTTCTAATTTGCTTCTTATATACTTTTTTATTTCTATTGGAATTTTTGAGAATTTCCGAATATTATATATATATATATGTTGTTATTTGAGTGACCATATCAAGTTCATAATTAGTGTCAACGTCCGATTAATTTGAATTAGTCGAAGAGTTACTGTTCATTCACTTCATGTTTAATATCGCATCGTTTGTTCCAAGTGCGCTGGTTACGCTCTCGACAGTTGCCCACATTTTGTATGTCGATCGTAATATTTATACCGGTATGCATAATTTTATCTGTACCTTTTTGGCGTTTTCAGTTTCCTTTACGACCGTTTAGCGAATTCACACTTGACAATCTCAAATTGTAGGTTTCATTCATCTTATTACCTTCAAGCTATGCTTTTTTAGCCTTTAGAATTTATTCATTTCGTTATATTGATTTCTTTGCCGCATAGGGAATTTCAATGAGAAGGTTTTGCAAGCCACTCGAAATGGTATGAGTAGGGATATAATTATTTCTGAACTAGTTTTCGTAGTAGCATTTTCATTGGTGATAACTAAAGTTTACGTAATTATGTTATTCCAGGAATTTCAAAATGAAGTTTTGATAACTGAATTTTGCCTTATGAATTTACATGAAATTAAAATTATTTTATATATATTTCGACATGTTCCACGATGAACACTGAAGTGTTAGACGTGGATGTTTTTTTTAGTAGCACTAGGCTACAGTTAAATTTTGTCAGTTAGATAACATCGTCAAAATACATCGTAAGAAAGTGCTGTGTTATAAGTGATGCAATATATTAGACTTGAGTTATGTATAACGTACGATCGACCGCAATGTTCGCCGGCCTGCTCAACTGTCACCGTCTGCGGTCAGTGTTCAAGGCCAGGGTCGCGCTTACGCTTCGTTTACACATGGCTGGCGCGCGCGTGTTCGGAATTTTGACCGATTATCATTATTGTGAAATTATAACTCACCTTCTCCTCTTCTTTTGCGGGCACGCGCTAATGGTTTGGTATTTCTCAAATGTATTCGGTAACGTATTCGGGAAAAAATATAATCTAGGTATATAGTTCGTTTTAGTCCTTTTTAGAGTTATAGTTTTAATGGTCAGTTTTTTGTAACAAAGCGTTCTTGTCAAATGTTAAGGAGAGTAAAGTGATATGTGATTGGGTCAAACCTGATGCATTAATACATCTCCAAGCACATACGTTTAATGCTTACTGAACGATTATAGCTAAGTAATAATTTTTGCTCGGCATGCTTCGAGTACATAAATAAGAAATCGATCCTTGATCGATGCATTGCTTGATAACCTGTAATTCCTATATAGATTATCTATAATTTTCTCCCGTTAGAATTTTGGTATTTATATTGCGCCCAAACAAAAAATATGTATAACTTTAAACTGGGCAGTTTAAATATGAATCATGTTGTGCTTGAGATTATAAATTTTCGTGTACATATTTGCCTGTCTCTTGAAGCTCTTTATTTTCAGAAATTATATTTTATTACCAAATTTATCTATAATATTATTAACTAAATACGTGGTTCTTGCATCACTTTAACGAAGGCTTATATACATTCCTTCGTTACACAATGAGGCCGTTCTGGAATGTAACTTGAATATAGGAATGAAATTCAATGAATGTTGTGTTCAATAAAGGTACGAGTTGGGCGACCAACAAGAAAATAGCAGTTGAATATTATGTTAGCAACCGAGTAAGTTGACCGTGTTGTAGGACGTTTAGCACAACTACCCTCATCCTCGACTTGTGTTGCAAACAAAACGTAGTCATTCGACTCTGTCTCCGAGTCGTGTTCCTGGTCTTTATCCTCATTACTTTTATCCCGTTTTTACAGAACTCGAGGCAAACGAGTGAGAAACAACACTGCAGTTCTTAATGACTTGTTTTTTCTTTGTCGCAACTTTCCGACATCTCTTCTCTGGAAAAGGGCTTAGCTCTCATTGGTCTGATGAAGTTACTGTAGAGCCATCGAAGTTCGTTTTTATAATGCTGTATATTTAGTTTCTTTTAGCGGATGTAATGCGTTCGTATGAGGAATATTTCCCATGGAATCAAAAGGAAAACGATTGTTAGAAATGTATTGCTTATTATTGTGCCGCACTTGTTATCATACTGACAGATACTATTTTATGTGCCGATGAAAAACAAATTTATTCGAGGATCACAAACATCTGTTGAATTTAAACTCGCAATGGATGTTCTATAAATGGCATATATATTTACTAATATGCTTTTCTACAGTAACATTGATTAAAAAGGTTATTTACTTGATTATATTATATTATTATAACCTTATTATATTATAACCTTATATTATAATAATATAATACTTATATTATTATAAGTATTATAAACACAAAAAAATCTGTTTTCTTCGCTGCACTTGTATTCTTTGTGTGTTCCACAGCGTACCATTGTTGTACGGATGGTGGAGTGTTTATTATCTCGTTGCCGTTCTGGCACCACATGCACACACACTCGTATACTTACCTCTCACGATATCCGGCAATGTGCGTCACATTACTCCTATTTATGCCCTACTTAGAAATCCCCGCTTGGTTGCTTTTGGTTGCCCCAGAATCTACCATACGGTCATGAGGACAAGGCGCTTCCAGGCTATCTTGGCAGCACCATAATCTGATGCCAATTTCTTTGCAGATCTTTTACGAGCAAATTAATGCTGCTTGGGTTTTGTGGGTGCACATAGCGAATGTGCCCTCGTCATCTTTTGAATTTTTCTTGTAGATGAAAGGAGGAATATTTTTCACGCTTTCAACGAAAGATGGGGAAAATCACGTCATCTGCTCGAAATATATTTGTTTTGACTCGAATTTTGATATCGAATACAATTCATTGTATTCTTTACTAAGAATTAGAAATTTATTGCTGTATATTTATTTCAATATTTAAGTATATACTCAATATTTATGTATATTTATTTCAATACTTATCAAGTGTCGAGTAAATTCGCATATCTTTGGAACTGTCTAGGAATGTTTGGCAGATTTTTGCGTTGCTTCATTGTTAAAGTTAAGTGGGGCTAATTCGCCGCCTTGTTTGGCCTCCATGACGCAGTCAGAGATTCTCTTGAATATTTCGCACACGACCTATTCTCTTGACTTGATGCCTCGGCGTTCAATGAATTTTTGATGTTACCAGCTTCATGTGTCTGTGCTTTTCTCGCTTCAGTTTCACTAGTCTGTGCCCTGCCTTCATCTTCTGGCGGTCTTCAGTCTTCATCTGATTGTTCATCAAATGTTATTTTGCATTCAACTCTCGCCTGCGAGAAGCGTTTGCAAACAATGGTTGAAGTGAGCGCTCCTATCCGTGTCGCTTCTTTTCTAGTGTCTAGATTTACATCTCCTATTTTATTACAATTCGTTAGCTTAAAACTGGATTGAATTTCATTAGTTGCTGTTGTGATTTTATCGATTTTAAGTGCTTGTTTAACTTGCACTTAGAACCTGAACCTCTTTATAAAATCCAACTGCCTTGCTTCCATTTAATTGATGTCAGACTATGTTACATTTCATCGATACGTCGATTTAATTGATTGCTAACTTTAGTCAATTGAGTTTTTTATTTGACTGATTATATTAATTGATTGAAAACTTACTCTTACTGTGTATTGTTGGTCCTGTTTTTTTATCGTCTAGAATTGTATACGTCCTTGCGGGCGCCTAAATGACCTTGACCAAGGAAGGCCTGGTCTTGATATTTGACTTGAATCTAAAGGGTCCAGTAGCAGCACCGCCGTGTGCTCACACATCGACCGCCGCATTGATCGTGTCGTGCGCATTGTTGCTTGCTCTATTGTGCTGCACCTGCTGCTGCGTGGACCACGATGCTCACGGTGCTCGGGGTGCTCATGATGTTCGGGGGGTGATACGTGGACCACGGTGCTCATGGTGCTCGGGGTGCTCATGGTGTTCAGGGGGTGATACGTGGACCACGATGCTCATGGTGCTCAGGGTGCTCATGGTAGTCGGGGTGATACATGGATCACGATGTTCATGGTGCTCGGGGTGCTCATGGTGTTCAGGGGGTGATACGTGGATCACGATGTTCATGGTGCTCGGGGTGCTCATGGTGTTCGGGGGGCGATACGTGGATCGCGATGCTCATGGTGCTCGGGGTGCTCATGGTGTTCGGGGTGCTACGTGGATCACGATGCTCAATAATTGTGCTCGGGTTGCCCATGGTGGTCGGGGTGCTCATGGTGTTAGGGGTGCTACGTGGATCACGATGCTCATTGTGCTCGGGGTGCTCATGGTGTTAGGGGTGCTACGTGGATCATGATGCTCATGGTGCTCGGGGTGCCCATGGTGTTGCTCATGGTGCTCAGGGTGATGCGTGGACCACGGTGCTCATGGTGCTCAGGGTGATGCGGGGACCACGATGCTTATGCGTGGACCACAATCGTGGTAACCGTGGTGGTCATGGTGCCCCTGGTGCTCAGATGGCTGCTCCAGGAGTGCTGTTTTGCTGTTACTGCTGCCCGGCTGTTACTGCTGTTTTGCTGTTACTGCTGCCCGGCTGTTACTGCTGTTTTGCTGTTACTGCTGCCCGGCTGTTACTGCTGTTTTGCTGTAACTGCTGTTTACTATACTTGCTCGTTTGCCCATTTTTGCTTAATAAGTGGCTTCCCAGTTACCTACTGCTACCTAAACTTTTTCCGTCTATTTTATTGCTACCTTCTTTGTGCTTCCCTGTCCTGCCAGTGAAGCCTGTTATCGTTAAAACTTTATTTTTGATATGAGTTATTTGTTGCTACGACTTAAGCTCCCAACTTATCATAACGACTGCTCGACAATCGTAAGATTGTTACAACTTTATACACCGAGTTTCTGTACACGATCGTTATGGTACATTCTTACTCGTCTTGCGTGCCTTCTCCACTTGTATTCATGTGTCACCACAACCAAGGAGGTAATTTACAACAAACTCAGGAGTTCATTAAGTACTTTGTTAAGAAGGTATGAGTTATCTTGCAGCTTCAGCTTCTAACGCTAACTTTCAGACGAACTTTTTTCATGAGCTCAGTAATGATACTTAATTGGCTCTGTTATCTCGTGTGAGACTTAACATCATGATATCGTGTTGGTAAATGTTTTTTTCTTAACATGGTCCAGGGAACTATCTACCTAACCGCGCAAAACAGATGGGCGGTCGTTGTTGTAAGCTTCTGTAAACAATAAAACTTCTGTATCACTGCATGAATGCCTATAATGGATATATTTTGTACATCACAACTGTTTATTACGGATCATCCATTAGAACAAAGTCGGAAACGCTTAGTTGGTGATTAGTTAGTTAGTACGAGTTTTTCGTGAAATGAGAAATGAAGAAACCCGTGAAGTTTGAAAAAATTTTAATGTGTCTTTTCTCGACATTACAGAAACTATGCACAATATTCAATATGAGTATTTATACACATATATCTTTCAATGTTTCATGACCTTTCATTTACAAATGAATAAACCGAAGAGCATTAGTGGTGCATTGAATTGTTCATGTACGTACGGTACTAGTGATACGTTATCTCGTCCATCGTATCTTCATTTGCATGATAAACGAGAGAAGATTGCCACATGGTGTATCTTGTGCTTATCTTATCATGGCTGGCGCTCACATCACTCCGACGGACTCCCATTTTACCTCTTCTTACAAGCACCGGCTAAAGAGAGTTGAAATTTATTCGCTTTATAACCTAAATTCGACCAAGATTTTAAAAGCAAAGGAAACGCCAAATAATAGAACACATTTTCGCCGCAAATGCTTTGGAAACCAGCAGCATAATCAGTTTAAAAGTTTAAAAATACCAATTCAGTCAATAGAGACGCCAAATTTACATGACTCATGAGACGACCTCCTCTAAACTCATGAGCCGGATTTCGCTTTAAGATTTCAATTCCGACCTATTTTCGTTGCAAAAAAATGCCCCGAATTTTAACATCGCTAAGTTTTTGGTACCTTATTTGAATTCTCGCTGCTAACCCGTTATAACGTGGGAAACCAGTAAGCTGTTGGACAGTACTTACGTATACTTTTTTACCGTTTGGAAGATTATATTTTTTTGCTGTTTGGAAGAATCAGTACCTAAATATAGCCTCGTTTAATGTAGAACTTTGTAACTACCATTCGTTTCATAGAAACTATTGAAATTCGTCTCAACTCTTTGTTTAAAGATTTCAATGACATGGTAATCGGTCTGAATTCTGTAGCTTTTTCAAAAATCTGTTCGAATTATAAGTTATGTACTCCTGTTAATCATTCGCTTGAAAATTTAGAATTAAATTTTTAGTTTAGGCATGGGTCTTCCTCTTGGTCTTATACCTTGGCGGGTATTATGATGTGCTTTCCTCAGGTATTTTGATGGCCTATATGGTCCCATTGATTTTAATCCTATTTTTTTACTATAGATATGTTGATGGCATCTTGTTTATCTGTAAACAACCCTCTCGTGCTGGCCTTTTCTTCGATGATCTTAACTTAAACATTCATCGGTAAATTTTCTGTGGAGACGGAAACCTACAATATTTTTTGGTTTCTCGATTGTAAAGTAACTAAATTTAACGATCGCGTTCAGAGTTTATTGTATAGCAAACCAATATTTACCGGCTTTGGTGTACGAGTTTCTTTGGCTTTAGTTCATTCATTTTTAATTAAATGGTTTCAAAACTTTACTACATCTTAACTATAGAACTCACTCCACCTTTAACAATATACCGTACGTTTTGAATTTGAATGGAAAAGTATAAATAGACAATAGTATTTGTAAAATATTTTATATGGTAGCTATTTTTTAATGCGTTTGTATATATTTAAACCTGTAGTAGTTTTTGGTACGAAGTACTTCTTTACAATCAACTCTGGTGACCATTTCCGTCATATTGCACTGAACCAAGAAGTGTAGACACTGTCTTAGCTTTCAAAATTCAATATAATAGTTAATAATAAAGTGCTGTGGAAACTTTTTTGCTCGTTTGAGATTAGCAAACTAATCACGGGCGGAGTGTCTTACTTGCTAGATTATGTATAGCGTGACAAGTAAACATTCTTATGCCTTGAGACTGGAAAACTAATCTCATGTGGCGTGTCGTACAAACTAGATAACGTTTAATATAAACGCTCAATTTGAGGTTGGGAGTTTTCATTAAAAACAATATAATCGGACTTGAACGAGTATAAATGATTTGTAGTTGTACAAACATTGTTTAAAAGCCCGAACCCGTATTCTCTGTTTATATATATATATATATATACCTCCTCTAGACTGAGGAATTCTCGATACCTTATGTAATCGATGTAATATTTGTGCAATAGCATTGCAAGCCGCACCAGCTATACCGGCGCAATTAATGCCATGTATGGTTGTTGTACTGCAGTAGAAGATCACGATTGAATGACCGGACGCTTGAACAGGAGATTATTGGTAGCACGCGAAGACGAAGGTTGGGCGCCATTGGAAGTTGTTAGTCTGTCGCCATGGTTACATTTCTTGATTGTATGAAAGGGTTCGTGTTCTATTATTGATGTATTTGATCCGTCGCCATTTATTGAGTTTCTATTGATCAATCGCACAGCTAAGATCACTCCGTATGTCACTCTCCGGAAACGTAACTTTCATGTTAAATTATGCGTAAACTATTGAGTGTAGCAACCTGAGGACGTTTGTACGCAACAGAGAACATTTAAAGTTGTCATACGTGGCGGCAACCGTCAATGCAAGTCATTTTGCGTTCACTAGAACGTATCTTTTTTGGGAAGTAGGCTTATGACAATATTGCTCCGGTTACTCATGTCAGACTGTAGAGGGTTAAATTGCTGCTTGATACACAATTTTGAAATTGGAAACTTACTAAATAACCCAGAGCATTTATAGGTTATCCGTTTTAGAACATAGAGCTCTGATTAACAGCGGGAATTTTGTTCAAAAAAGGATGGTAGAAACATTCCAATTGTGATTTGTTTTGATAATATAATTTTAATATTAACACTTCCTCTTATTTTCAGTGCTAGCCGTTTTAACGCGTAACACCATTTTACTCGTTTTGGCAACCTTGTGGGCGAAATCTACATTGATTCTACCACTATCATCAACGTAAAGAATAACTTCATTTGTAGTGTGTAATATTTGTTTCACTTTGTGCAATTAAGGATTTAATGGCCAATTGTTTTTTATCAAAACCCTTATATTTAATACTTGTTTTGCTCATATTCGCTGTTCATAATTAAGACGATATCCATAAGTGCAGCCCTCATGACTGTGCTGTTGAAACGCATTCCCGTTAGGTTAGAAGACCGCGTACATATTGATTAAAGTGTTTTTTTTTTATATAATCTGGCATGGTAGGACCGTGCCGCTGTGAGTGGCTCACTGCCATACGTGCACATCTCGGCTTGCCAGACTGTCGCAAGCGCGTGAACTGACTTCGTAATCGTCACTAATGTCTGCCTGGCTTCTTGCCTCTTTGAACGGTTCCTATTTGGACCCGCAGAGACAAATTTGCAGTACTTATTACGATTACCACCAATTGAATTAACATCGTTGATTGCTGCATCTATGGTTGATTTGTTTTGTGATTATTCTCTTGAAAGTAGTTTATGATCGCCTTGGTTTTGTAACAGTTATTGTAAGCAAAGTCAAAAAAGAAAATATTTGTGGAAGCTATGTTATTGTAGATTGAGGCTAATAAATGATAAAATATCGTTGAAAATCTTATGCCGCTGATTGGAAAAATTAATTCCGAATTAATATTCATCCATGTCCTATAGCGTGGGTAATGCTGAGTCGCTACATTACATTACGAGATGCTAAATGCAATTATTAGTTTCCATTGTTTATTTTATATTTAGAAATCCGTTGTTAGCTGTTGCCCAAATTGTTTTATAGCGTATGCGCCTTATTATCAATCGTGAACTTACCTGTTATTCACTACCACATTATATAGGCCGTGCATATTCGCTTCCCATGATGCTCGAAATTTCGTATCCTGCAGACTCAAAAGTCGTGTCACTCGTTCGAATTTTTTGATGCATTCAGCACAAATAATTATAGGGTATTATTCATTACAAATAACTTATCTGTAGTTTTCACAAGAAATTATTTCGGTCTGTTTCAATTTACCTGTTGCATTCAGTACAAACTATTGTGACAGGTGATAATTTTTCTTTTGTATTCTGGACTATTTATTTCGGTCTGTAACGATTTATCGCAGGTACGATACGTCTCGTCCTCGCTATAGCCTTGCCTCAGGTGTAGCGGCTAAAATATTCCCATCAATGCCTACGCAATTGCCGTACTCCCAGCTGACAACACCTCTCGGTCTGTATCCTGGCTTGCGTACCACGTACACCTCTGTCAACTAACTATATAAAACTTTGAAATTTTCGCGGGCAAGCTTTGAAATATGGGAAAATTTAAATTTCTTAAGCCAGTCCCGAGAAGTTTGATCCATTATTGTGAACCGCAATCATAAAAGTATGAACCATTATGATTGTGTATATTCGTACGTAATTTTTTCATATTGGAGGAGTAGGTAAATCGTACTTGAAGAATTCATTAGACACGTTTACAAATCATCCACCAATTAATTCAATGGCTGAGAGCGAATATTTTCATTCATCTTCTATGCAATATCTTGCTATATGGACGCGAGTGAATGCCGGCAAAATAAGTAACATTTACGTTTTTCGCCAATTCATCTATGAAGATGAAATGGCGATGTTATTCTCATTTTTTTATATTTATTCGTGTTTTGATTCCCTTAGATTATGTAAGCTTTGTAGCCCTGCTTCGAATATTGTGCATGCTGTGTGTTCTGGGTGAACTGCTTATTCCAAAGTAAAATTTTCCGTAGATGTCCAAATCACGTTGGAATTTTTCCCTTCTCTCTCCTTCTCTTGTACGAAGTTCCGGTTCCGACTTTTTCCTCGACTCGGTGACACGCTCCTTGCGAGGCTACGGATTTTTGCATCAAGCCTGAAGATTGGATGGGAATTTTCCCTTCTGTTTATATTGCGACTGCAGCTTTTTCCGTGCCACTAGACGCGATCGCGTCTTTGCCGAGATCTCAAAGACGTTTGAGCTTTCATGTCCCATGAGAATTTGAATCGGAAAAATATTTTGGAATAATTTTTTTCTGATCGGGTTTGGCGGTTTTTTGTGCTTTTTTGACTCGACGTTTAATTACAATCTCGTGTGTGGATATTTTTGTTAATGATATCTAAGTAATCTATTCCATTTAGTGTCTTCAGCTAATCTTCTCATACAATTCACACCTACAAACTCACCTATTCCATCTCAAGGTCTCTTGAAACTGTATTTTGTATTCATGTACTGTAATGGAATGTAAAATTCTAGCTTACTGCAATGATAATCTAAATCGCATCACACGGTGAGGACCTGAGGGAATAATAATTTCAAGTACATGAGCTTGAACATTTCGTTCATTATTGCGTCTGCTACGCGTTGATCATTAGCGGTTATATCTCGCTTTTGTATAATATACCATTAAGTTTTCATTGTATTAATTAGGTTGTGTGCATGATTCACTGTAATTCGAGCTCCGTTCGTGGAATACGCCACTCTGTGCTCAGAAGAGAATGTCCCTGCGTTAAAATTGATGTGCTGTTAATTATCACAAACTCGTGTTGCAAACGTACTCCTTTTTTAAGTTGCCTTCATAATTGGGCCGGAATTACTCGCTAGATTTAGCCTGTTGCACTGTGTAATAAAGAGTAACCTGCACAGAATAGTCGTTGCAAATTAGTCTGGATGCACGAAAAATATAAATTCAAGGTTATGAGAGAATGGCGCGTATAAGTGTGTTTCTGGGATAATTTTATTTAAAAATGTGCGAAAATTTTTTTGATGTACTTAACTGCGACCAATGGACCACGTTACTGTTATGGGAACTAACACAGCTTTCCGGTGTGTTCATTTAGTGCGATCGGTATGAGAGTTACGACGGTGGCTGCCGTAAACCGATCTATTTGAATCGGTTATAATTTACTTAAGTATTNTCATAGTATATAACACAACTTGCAGCCTGTTCATTTAGTGCGATCGGTTATGAGTCTTACGACGGTAGTTGTAAAGCACTGCGGTTGGCACGATAAATCTGACGATATCGGCCCGCAGCTCTCACGGCCCGCCACGCCTTATCGACAGAATGTCCAGCGGTCATCCTTCTCACTATTTTATGTCAGCCGCGATATTTAATGGAGCGTAAACTGCCTACACCATTGATAGTTTGCATCTTTACGAGGGTGCCGAGACGTTAGATTATGGCGAGGACATTTTTCGCTCGGCCTCATCTTTCATCGAGCGCAAAGAAGATATAGATTAAATATTTCTGAACGTTATGCTTGTTCATGTTCCGTATTTTTGGTGTGCGTAAAAGAGCTATTGCGGCGTTAAGAATCGCAGCAATTGTCACTGTCAGTTAATTGTCATAAAATGATCGAAAAAATTGGTAAGGCGTTCCATGAATTTTCTCGGATAATAACATTTATCGTTTGAATGTGTTTATATGATTCTGTAGCCTTTACTATTTTTTTACCGCGAATAAAGTTGTTAAAGTCAAATGTTGGGCTTTGTTTTGTCTGCAACTGTTAGAGCGACGTGACAACCTGATGAAACTCATCGAGGATTGAACTTGAGCTCATACAAGACATACAGGATCCCGTATGTTGTGTTTCTTACCAGAGTTATATCTAAACATTTTTTCAGCCCTATTTAATTACTTTGATTTTGATGGGAAATCTTGCTGCTTCTGATAGAAATTCAAGCTCTCTTTCTTCATGTTCATTCCTACGAAGATTCAACTGATACAAATAAATACTATTTTGATGCAGCGGCTCAACCGTACCGGACATTTGGCTACTTACATCCCTCGATTCTCTTTGTTTGCTGGCAGCTAGAAAAAGATTATTTAATTTTTCCTACTACCAAAAGCGGCTAGAGGAATATTTTTTGTTTGTTCTGAATATGCCGTCTCGTGAAAAATATAAGTTGAACTTGTGCGGTGATTTGCATTTTAGCTCCTCAGATTTTAAATCTCCTTGTTTTTATTTGAGTCACAAATTAGATGCAAGATTTCGTCAAAATTCTTTCATTGTTTTGTTTTATGCTACCATTTTTTTAAAGCCAAGCTGCTCGCAATCTAGCATTTTTGCGTGACCTGATTGAAATCGCTTTACGAGTTTTGTTGGGCGTAAACAACGTTAATCTAAACTTGGGAGAGCCGCTCCACATTTTGAGCCTTGTTTAATCTTTGAAATATTTCTTGTGAAAGATCAATTTCCCCTGATTTAGGGAGTTGATTGTCCCCTGGGACGTTGAAAGTACCTCATTAAGCTTGCCTCTATATTTTCTCGGCCTGGTCGTCTGGCTGTGCAAGAAGCCTTGTAAGCCAGGCGCCGGCTGTTGCTGGCTTAGACAGCGGTCAGCAACTAAGCCAGCCGTGGTGTGCTTTCTCACGTCTTCGAGATTTTCCATCTCGAATATTCAATTCATTTTCATTCATTTTAATATCTTCAAAAGCAGTCTCACAAACTTTGTTTTAGTTTCTTTGTTTTTATCGAAATGTGTTGCCGATTTACCATCTGAGACGTACTGCTCAGAGTGCGTGTAGGCTACCTCATAGAGGCGTGGCCGACTCGGCAGCATCTAATGCCAGCACTACGCGCATAATGACGTTCACAATGGCATAGCATTCGCTATAATCACGCCCAAAATGATGCTATTACGCATTACCGCCTTCTCGTGTCCGCTCCAAAAGTCGAGAACACTGGCGCTATACAGCCGGATATCTCATCCCATATGGCGTTTGTTCTCAGGTCATTCTCGACAAAAAATCACATCGCATTCGCATGAGACTGTAGGGATCGTTTATCCAAAAGTATAAAGTATTGTACTGTAATAGCTGCTTTGCAAACACTGCTAAGTCATCACGATGTGTCTTGTTTTTCTACCGCCATGTGTAGCTGCCAGCATTGTGCTGTCAAATTTTTGTAGGCAATAAACAATAATAGTATAAAAAATTTTGTTTGCTTCCTTAAAGTGTAAAATTCACCTTTTGTGTTTTAAAAAGTCATAAAATTGTATATTAATTTCATTTGTACTAATTCTTATTAGTAATGTCTGCCGCTCTCTTGACCTGCTGGACAGCATGCAAATTTCGGTATCCGTGGCGGCAAGCCATTCTTTTTTTGCCGAGGTCAAGTTTTATCGTACATTGCATTCATGCCAGAATCTTAGCCGCGGTGAAGAAGCGAACTCGAGAGAACGTCTGACTAGCTGGTGCCGCTGCTGCTTGTTTTGCCTCCATGCCATAAGATCTAGAGATTGTCTCGTGTTGCTGCCGTCATCTGCAATAAAAGCTAAAGCAAAGCTCAGCTCGTTTCCCCTCTTCTAATATTTATTCATGCTGTGGGAGTGCAATCCTGTCGTACCTCTCACCTCGGTTCGCTGGTTCCCTCGACGCTTCTTCGCTCTCGAGCTTCAAACGAATTCTGCCACATTATTGAATGTCTTCATATCTTGCGCGATGCTGCCTTGCTTTGCCTCCAAATGAGACTTGCAAGCACTTGTGGACTCCATTTGCGCTTCGATGAAGACTTGACGAGGTACAGATTGCGTTTGGCTGTTTTGGTGCCGCTGCATTGTTTGAAACTCAGTTTAAAGATTTCTTCTCATTTTTCTGACATCTTCATTTATGGGCTGCTCTGCTTGCTGTTTGATTTATTTTTAACTTATTGAACGATAATGGGAGTGAAAAAGGAATTTCACGCTCGTCGGTTATCATGCTTTTTAGGATGTTTGCTCTAAATTCCTGTTGGGTGTTTAGTTCCAGTTAGCGGACAATGTCTGCTGGAGACCCAATTTGCATGCAATCTCAAAAATTTTACTACAACGAAAGCTTTAATTGCTGTTCCGTAACTTCTTTTTTTGTTACTTAACCAACTACTAATTGCTACAATTTATGATGTTGCGAGTTCGGCTTCATTGCACAAATTTTCGTTTTTTTTCGCACATTACGCTATCCACTCTCCCACTTACCGGACAATGTCTGCTGGAGACCTTGTTGCATGCAATCTCAAACATTTTACTACAACGAAAGCTTCAATTGCTGTTCCGTGACTTCAGTTTATGTTACTTACCCAAATCCTAAGTGCTACAATTTACATTGTTGCGAATTCGGCTTCATTGCACACATTTTCGTTTTTTTCACACATTACGCTATCCACTCTGCAGCCAATGTCCCGGGAATGACATCAAGGATCATATTAACGACTCGTTCTCCTTTGTGTCTGGAAAGAGAATATTCTTTCAGAACGATTTTGTTCGATATTGTAGCACTCTATAATTTCGTGGCTAAAGGTTCACCATAATTGTCATCCAACCTGGAATAATCTAATGATTATTCGCGAAAAATAGCCAAGATGCAATGATATTTTTTACTAAATACTTGCTCTTTACTTCCGTGCTTTGAAACCCTCACTACATAAAATTCCTTCAAAATCCATGGTCGCGAATCCTTTTCAGCACCTTGTACGTATTTTTTCTTTGTAGTTTAGTAATCGCCTAATTCCATTGTTCGTTTGAATTGCATGCACATCACTCTTCTTACGAGGAGGTTTTACAACTCATTGAAAGAACAACATGAAAATTTTCAATAATAAGCATTGTTTAGTATTCAATCAAATTTGCTTAAAAGAAAGAACTTCGGCCTAATTATACCGATGTACGTGTGTACTACCGATGTACACACTAATTATACCGATGTACGTCCATGTCTGGGGTCAATTTCAAGCCATTAACTAATGGCCGCATGTATACCGGACGACGAGTGAGTCATGTCAGTCCGGCTTATATAGTGCAGCCTTCGCCCCAGGTGCCGATTGCCCGGCAATACCGAGCTTGCCGATGTCCTGCTTTGTGGCAATGCAGTTACCCTGCCACACATATCTCTCGTAGCTTATTCAGTACGAAAAGATCATTAATATTGTGCATGTGTGTTTTTTTTATTTTTTTACCGTATTTTGATACTAATGAGGTAGATTGACTTTTGGATTATATTGTATTTTAGAACAAAAATTTAAATCTATTGTTAGGCTGTGGAGTTAATTTGTAAATCATAATATTTTCTGATGATTTATACAGTGTCTTACTAGTTGGCGGAATGTTTTCTAATCGGACTTGCTGATGTAGATCTCATTTGATGCAGCATCATGCGGGCTGCATTGCTCTCTAAGTTCGGCGTAACCGCTTGTGCCTGGCGAGGCTGCTCTTTTACTTCAGCCTCGGCAAACACTCGAGCGTCGAAGAGGGTCTCATCCCTGCAAGAAATCTGGAGAGCTTCTCCTGTGAGAAAGCTAACCTCATTAACGCTCCAAATTATCGGCGCCTCTGAACCCGTGCCATTGGCAGGGTAGTTTGTTTACCGTACCGCCGGGATTTAATTTTTTGTTCATGGCTTCTCGAAGGCCGGATATATCTTGCAAAAGCTCTTCTGTTGTTTTGTATTTATTCAAGGTGCATATTTGAGAAGATATTGTTCTGCATTGGGTTTCAAGAAGAAGCGTCTTCAATTGCAAGATACTCATAGCCAGAATTCGACCGTTTTGCATGTAGCTTTTCACAGTGTTTAGCGAAGTTGGTCGTGTAATGGCGGTAAATTCTACATTGTTTTCGTGTTTTTAACGTCTTAGAAGACGTTCAGCTAGCTCACAGAAATGTTGTGTATGGGCAGCTCAATACCTGTTGATTGGAAGGAAAATATGTCGGAATGCCTACCCATTTGCAGAGGTGTAAGAAATTCTTTCCGAAATTCCAAAGTTACAAATAGTGCTATTCGGTTGTTTTTGAACTCTGAAGAACAAATTATAATGAAATATTGAATTGCTCCATTCGTAACCCAGGGAAGTATTTAAAGGAAATATAGCAGGAAGTGGCTTCAGTGACCAAGACGGATGCCATTAGCGGGGCTTCTGGAGGCTGAAGTGACCACTAGCCATTAGAGCAAATGGCACCTCCAATAGCCGACACTAGAACATCTTAGCTTCGACTCGTTCTTTCTGCTACGCCCCCTTGTGTAATCCCTGGCTAACTGCCTCCACTTAAACTTAACTGCCTCACTCTGATGGACACAAGCGATACTTTACAGACTTTATTTCCTCCCATGCGCTTGACGCTCCGCTTCATTGGAGTGAGGCATTTGATGTCTCTATTGTGCGTGTGTGCCTTTGTATGACGCATAACTTCATCTTTTTACTACTTGTCCAACTAATAGAGGTAATAATTGACTGTAAAAGTTAGGTTTTGTTGCTAAAGTTTGATATTTTAACGTGCCATATGGTCGGTCGTACAGAGTTTCATGGAGCGAAGAGGAGGAACACAACATTTTTCATCCGGATCACCAGAACGGCTTGCCTACAATATCGTTCCAGAAAATGAAGCATACGTATGAAGATAATGGCGCGAGAAGCTTGTAGTACAAGGAGATACAGTTTGTAACCCATGGAATAACCTGAGCTTGGTCGCATGTACTGCTTAAATAATGCATGAAGGTTCTCGTGAACTCTACGGACTCTGCTCGCATGGTCTCGCTATAGTGGATCGTTGCTGGTATTGCGTTGGATGTTAGTCACATCCAATTGCTCGAGCTTCTCGACTGAATGATATTGTTTGTTCATTGTTACAGGATATGTTTGATTACATGGCACCTCGTTTCAGGATTTGTTAGGCTAATTGTCCACTTGTTTTGTTCTATTGTTGTTTTGTTTCTAGTTTATTGTATTGTAAGTTTTTTAGTTAATTTTTTTGTAATTTTTATTGTAAGTTTTATTTCTATTGTACCGTATTATTTTATTTGTCGGTATACCTATTGCGCTCGTTTTCAAGCAAGATGTAAATATTGATATTTTCCTTATTTTATTACATCTCATATTCTCAACACCTCCAATATTATGTGCTTGTCTTATTGCATTGCTGTAGTCGTCCATAGCTCGATTTTCCTTCGCTATTCCGAGTTAATCTTGTCTGTTCTGTGTGACGGAAATTAACGTTTTTTTAATCCAATATGATTATTTATTTCTTTCCGAGAAAGCAGCTGCATGTTTGCAGTCTAGGCAAGAATATATGCTGAAATGTAATTTTTTTATTAAAATTCTTAATCTTGATGTTTTTCTTCATATAATAAACCAGACGTATATTATTTATATATAATTTGTGCTGGCGAGCCAGTGGTCAGAGGACTGCGGTGAGGTCTGGGTTTGACAGCGCAAAGAATTCTCTTGGGTCTCAGAAACTAACGGCATGGAATTCACTAAGCTGCTCCATCCTCTTAAATGCCATGGCAGCCACGCTAGCCGCTTTTTAGCAAGCGTTCTACACGAATTAAATTCCATCATAACGTAGCTTGGCTTTTTTATTTGTTGCTTGAAACTTTTCACGCCTCGATTTAATTATTTGAAATGTTTCATAAAATTAACGGCGTTGTGGTTTAAATTTGATTTAAATTGTTTGCATATGATGGAGAATTATATGAATGATTTCATTTAAAGGTATTATTTATTTATGAAATTATTTATTCAAAATGAGTTTTGAAGTTTTGAGATCCCTGAAAAAGTTTTTCTGCGATTTGTGATTTTGATGAGGCGTCATTCTTGTATATGAAGTAAATTATCCTAATGAAGAGCTATAGTGTCGAAGTTTTACAATTTACGTTATTTTATGGTAAAATTTATATTTTCTTGAAGGCGCTATAGTTTAAACACATCGATACAGCCTTCTAACTTGTTCAATATAATTTTTTTATATACTGATAATGCTTTATGCTATCATTTGTTCGAATTGTACTTCAATATAGTGACTAATCAGTCTCAACTTGACTTGACAATAGAGCGAGTCCTATTCTTCTCTAATTAGAGGTTTCTGTCATTGACAGAGCGGCTTAGTTAGCAGGGCTATTTGCAGCAACCTTGTCTACAATATTTAATTCCTGTAGACACCTTTCCAGAACTCGACTTGCCCTAATTAAGCCCATCAAGCCCCGGCCTTCTTTTCTTCTCATTTACTGACTTGCAGGCCGTGTTTGAACTCGAGCACCTCGCACTAGAGTGTTCTTTTTCTTTCCTCAAAATTTGAGTTCAAATTTTGATTCCGTAATTTTTTTGCCGTTTTAAACATAGTATCCAATATTTAAAAAGGCGGCTAGGTAAATATTATAGTGTTTTTCTATCCGTTAAACAAAGTTGACGTGTATATATTGGATGGATCTCATATGACTTCGCGGATGGTCGTTCCCAGTATCGCCCGTGGGGTCTTGATTTTCGATAGACTCGTCTTTTACTGGGAAGAACTCGGAAGCAAGCCAAGATTCAGTATTGCCGACGGCCGTTCCATGATTTTATGTTAATGCAATTTTCGGAACATTCTGAGAAAATGAAGACCTGCCGCCCAAACCTTTCGCTCGCTGCTCGAAGCTTCTTCAGCTCACCGATATATAAACCTCGTCGATATTCCGGATGTGTGCTGCACCACGTGGATTTGCCATCGAAATTGTTCAGCTTTCAATATCTGTGTTGCGCGGTTAACGTACGATTTTTCCGTGAAACCTTAAGATAAACAATTAAAATCTTCATGTAAATATTGATTTGAATAGATGCATACTTTAAGTTAGCTTTGCTGTCATTTTCAGTTCATTTCAGTCATTTTAACCGTTTTAAGTAAATTTATAAAATATCTGGTTAGTAAGAAACTGCAAATTATTTTGCTTCTTGAAGATCTAAATGTCATATAAACTGACATTTTAGTATAACATGGAGTGCAAAGTGTTTTAGGTTATGGCCATAATTGTTCCAGAATTAAAATTTCATTTTCGTTGCCTTATAATTTGATACCACTGAAGAATTTAGTACATATTGAAGAAAGCCTGGTTTAAGAGTTCCTATTTTGATTAAACCATGTACTCGATGTAGACATTCAAGTCTTATCAATTTGGATTTGATCCTTATCAATTATTTTTGTTAATTGTTTATCAAACCTATCTCGAGTATTATTTTTCGAGATCATCTCATCTATCGTTATTTATAAAACTTCATAAAACCAAAATTAAATTATTTAGGTAAGATAAGTCATTTGTTGATTCATGCCAAATTAATGAATTTTACATAATTAGTAATTGAGCTTTGTAACGGCTGCAAAAACGGTGTTCGATTAAAATCGTCTGCTATCCATGCGTCGTTACCAGTGTAAAGTTGATGCAACATTGCTTAAATGTCAGTAATAGAGTTGCATCTGACTCTACTACATTGGTCCAAATTTTTGTTCAATATCAAATGTTCAATAATTTCGAATATTTTCATCCTAAATTTGAAATATCCTATTAGTTTCTGTGGATGGTCCGTGGCAAATAAGTAGAGCCTACAGCCGCTCAAGAGCACTTGCGCCTAGCTGTGGCGAAGTGATGCATTGGCTGCGCTCTTGCCGCAGTGGCTGCGGAACCAGACACAAGAATGATGACTGCAGAACTGCTAGGCTGGAGCTACAGTGGTCTCCAATTGCCCTGATGAATGGCTAGCTCGCTCTCAACGCTGTAAAACTCTTGCCTTCGTTAGTGCCTTCAACTTGGGCAAGATTTTGAGTCACCGAGGCTTCACAATTTTTTTACATCTTAGCCGCTGTGTGTGCCTGGAATTTTAAAACTGGACAATTGAATTTAATTTGTTCAGTGTACGCATAACGAGTTTAAATTTTAATGAAACGTTCATTCATAATAATTTTAATGATTTTGAGCAGCGATTTGTGAATTGATTGATCATTTCAGTTACCGTACGTGAACACAAATGTTTGATTTTCTGGCATTTTATTGGACGTTTCTGTCCGATGAAGGGTTCACTCAAAGTTCATATAAACGGGCAGTCAAAAACATGCTGACGATTTCTGACCTCAACAAAGGACTTGCTTCTGTATGACACCGAAAAAAACCTTGACTATAAAACCACAACATATTATTACGTTCCTATATGCCCTTACCACTCCTGACCACATTTTGAAATCCTCCTACATCCCTACGGTTCATTTTTACGCGTATGAACAACATAAGCGTATATATATATATACGTTTCACTGTCTCCGCGTATGGGCAGCAAACGCCTATATCTGCGTTTCAACGTCTTCGTGTATGAACGCATAACTGTGGTTTACGTCATCGCGCATGAACCGCGACAGACGTAGCATAATTAGACGCGACAGACGTATCATCTTTCGTAGCATCTTTCAGTGCATAATTATAGAAGCTATGGAGCAGTAGGCATCGCATTTCTTTTCTTCTCTCTTACTTACTTATTCTTTACTTTTGCTGCTAGAACGCCAGGGGCCAGTTTTTCAAAACTCGCTAAGTGAACGTAAGAACTTACGCTCTATTTTCTTGTCTATGGTTGGTGGAATTGGCTTGAAAGGCCGTCAATGATTGGCAGATGAACTTACGATCTCTTAACTTTTTTTAAAGTCTGGGCCCAGATCTCTGATACGCCCCGTCGTCCACACTCACACGCAAGGTCAAGTGCGTGTTCTGCTCTGTCACGCAGCTGCTCAAGTTATGCTACCCTTTCGATCAATGCGCTCTGCTACCGCTAATTCTGGTTAACGCTGACCTCATGACCTATTCTTTAGGGTTATTAAGTAGGTTCATGAAAAGCCAACACACCAATTTTTGTAGTTCACACTCGTTTTTGTGGCTCAGCGTTTCCGTTTTTTCGAATGAGTGCTTGCATTTAGGGTGAGAATAGTTTTAAATTGAGGACGAGTATTGAAGAAAGGCCCATTTCAACCTGCATTTAGCTTGGAAATTCCATTAAAATTACATTATGAAATTCAACGGAGCTTTTATTTTGAATACACACCCACCAAATCAAATACACACCTACCAAATCAAAACACCCACCAAATGAAAAATAACATGACAATTTTTCAATTTTATCTCTCTCTCTTTGCTATTATCTTCCATCTCATCACTTTACAGGAACCTTTTTTCTATTTATACTGTATTTATATTTTATAATATCACCTTGTAAGCTACGCTAATATACGCAGTGAGATGCGGAAGAACCTTGATCATGATAGGATTATAAGTTGACTTGTTAGCAGCGCGCGAGAAGGGGGCCAGCTCTGCTGGACAACAGTATACGTATCAATAATCAATATTGAGGTGCTCAGCTCCTATGCAGATCGATATGAGCGAGAGCCGCGATGCGCATCGCCTCTCGACCAGCCCACCCTCTGCCCTTTCTTTTTAAAACATCGCCACTTATTAGTCAACTTTAACACATGTCAGACTGCAGAATTTTGCTACGTTTTAATCCTATAACTGTACCTGTGCAGGCCGGCAAGGATTAATTACCTTCACTACTGAAATATGTTCGTGATGCCAATGTATCAATGTCTCGTGTCATTGATGCTCGCTCTTTTACGGCAATTTATTGCCTAAAATTTAATTATATTTTGCGATAAAGCCTTAATTGAGTTTAAATTGTGCGATTTCGCTTAGGTTAATTCTCTTCGATGCGTTTGCTTGTTTGGAAGCAAGCATGGTCGTTTCTTCAATTTGGTTTCAAGAAGAGCTCTATCTCAATTTTAGTTCGCACGCTTTTTTTCTTCAATTCAGATCTCGGTGTGCTTGCGTATTGTGTTTGTATCGTTATTATAGTCTTATTCCCCACGATTTGTCTGCTTATTCCATTGGTAATCCCATTTTTTCGTATTGCAGTTGGAGTTATTTTATCGTTAAATAAAAATATTAATAATTATCTTTTTGGCCACTGATCTAAATGCATACCAGTTTTTATTTTAGGTGTATGTGTCACATTGAAAATTTGTGAATAACGCTTTTATGATTATTTTTAGTAACACCTTGTATGCATCTTTGCTGCGCATTAACTTAATGCTACATTGCTTCTATGATTCTAGTCCTAGCAGATAATTCGTTTACTTTTACAAGAGTAATTTATTTTGGTAATATTTTTATGGCTCTCGTAAGCTAGCTTCTACTGCTGTTCAGCTGAGGTATTCCAACGTGTAATGTTATGTGGCGACATTTTGTGAAATGTTCTACTATTCCTCAAGCTCAGCTTATTTTCTACGGCTTTTGCTGGGTGATATTTGTGTGTTGTTCAGTTCAAACTTCTGAGGAGGAGCTACTTTTATTTTTCTATGAAAAATCGATAAAGTATGTTCAATTATATATGTCGTTCTATAAAAGTATTATGAAAATTTTGTCTTTGAACAGACATTTGCATATTTAGAGATGCATTTTAACAATAATGTTTCAGCTTTTAAGGAAAATTCGTAAATTATTTTCTCATCAAACAGATACTCATGCATGTTGGGTCTTTTTGGATTTAAAAGTTTATTTTAAAATTCAAAGCGTTAAATTTGTTTCCTTTATCGTGCATAAAGCCGCATCTGCGTCTCATACTGCTTTCTAGTGCACCATTTTTAGCGCATTTTCTCATTTATGGAAAAATGCACTATTGTGCTCGCCGTGTCCGTCCGTCTGTCCACGTCCGTCCGTGACTTCACGTTTTCGTCAACGAGAAAATGCGCTCTCTGTCACTCACTGCAATGAGTACCTACTGAGTTATATTTTTTTTCATTTCTGACTGGTGCTAAATTACGGACGATGTTTTCGATTCAGGCTGAACAGCGTTTTTTGTTATAAAATTGGAATCGGTGGTGCCGTAATTTTTTTTCGTGGTTAAACACACTGCTAAAATTTTTCTACAATTTCATGTACGAATAGTAAAGTATTTTTATATATTAAAATTTTACTTTATTATTTGCTCAAAAAGGTAGCAACTTAATTGTTACACTGAAATTAAAGTTGCTTCTTAATTATGTTGATGTATAAATCTCAAAGAACAATTTTCTGTTGTTTCAGTATAGGTTCTGAACTTATTTATGATTACCACTTCAGGATATTTATGCATATTCACTACCTTGAGTAGAATTATTTTATAATGAATATAGCCGCACGCCTTTCTTATCCTCAGAAGTCCTTCAGTGTTCTTGTCTCTGTCGAGTAAATTTTGTATAGGGAAGTTGCAACCCTCTTATTGCGCGAACGTGTGATGTGCCGTCTCTTGTCTCCGTAGAGACGAAGCAATCAACTGGCCAAAATGGGCGACGGGCATTTTCTGGCTGCAGATTATCACGCTGTCATGGCTCAATCGTGTGGTGATTACGCTTTAAGCCCGCTGCTCCCAAACTCTGGATTATTGTGCGTGCATTGAAGCCAGCGCATGACGCATCATTTATATTGTTGAGATGCAATTCCTGACCGAGCGTTGAGGCTCTAAAACGATCTGGAAAACTATACAATTTTGATAGTGATTGCGTGCTCATACGTTTTTTTAACGTGGTGAAATAACTTTAAGCCGCCTTCTAAGATTTATGTGGAATTCATGTGCCACTTTGTAATCATCATCTCAAATATCTACATATGGTTAGCTTCAGCCATGACGGGCTCGCGACCCCGTTAGTGACGAAAGGAAAAAATCCTAAAAGCAATCCTGGGGAGTAATGAGGTGGAGTTTTGTCTCTCAATCACGCCCTGTACGTGGCGTTCTTTGCTGGGTGTTGACGAGCCTCGCAGAAGGTGAAGGGAAATTTCTGCTTGTGTTACTTCACTTTCCAAAGATCGTGACTCTTGAGGCTAAATTTTGACGGCCAAGTTGAACTGAAACGTTTAGCTATGTGGGTCTACGACATATTTCTCACACGACTTATTTTCCTATAATTATTTGACGGCTGCTACATTTATCAAGCTCAATAATAATAATAATTTTTTATAACCTGTTACCTTGTAAAATGTCACTTTCCTCAATATTATTTTCTGCTTCTTTGATCAAATTGTGTACGCATGAAAATTACATTGTTGAATCTTTTATTAAATTTTTTGTTGATATATTGCCTCGTAAATATTTTACTATGCATGCGAAGAGTAAATCTTGCACGAATTATATCGTCCAAATAACTAATTTAATTGGTGGTCGTCCATATCTACATATGGTTAGCTTCAGCCATGACGGGCTCGCGACCCCGTTAGTGACGAAAGGAAAAAATCCTAAAAGCAATCCTGGGGAGTAATGAGGTGGAGTTTTGTCTCTCAATCACGCCCTGTACGTGGCGTTCTTTGCTGGGTGTTGACGAGCCTCGCAGAAGGTGAAGGGAAATTTCTGCTTGTGTTACTTCACTTTCCAAAGATCGTGACTCTTGAGGCTAAATTTTGACGGCCAAGTTGAACTGAAACGTTTAGCTATGTGGGTCTACGACATATTTCTCACACGACTTATTTTCCTATAATTATTTGACGGCTGCTACATTTATCAAGCTCAATAATAATAATAATTTTTTATAACCTGTTACCTTGTAAAATGTCACTTTCCTCAATATTATTTTCTGCTTCTTTGATCAAATTGTGTACGCATGAAAATTACATTGTTGAATCTTTTATTAAATTTTTTGTTGACATATTGCCTCGTAAATATTTTACTATGCATGCGAAGAGTAAATCTTGCGCACGAATTATAGCGTCCAAATAACTAATTTAATTGGTGGTCGTCCATCAACACGAGGCACTCTGAGCGAAACATAGCATAGCTTGCGAAGACAGATGCTCGCGATGTTCGGTGCTGCGTTGTTGGCTTTATCGCCTTGAGACATCGATATTGCGTACCTTAATTGAGTGTTGGGTTCCATCTCTGCCCTGCGCGGTGATGGCTGCATGCGTGCTCAAAATTATGCCATTGCCTATTTCTTGATTGTATTCCTCCCCTCCCCTCAATTAGAATAGATTTGTTTCCCAAGCAATCCTCATTGATTTATTTTCACTTTATTGCTTGCTCGAAAGATTTCTTTTTTAGCCGCATGCATGTACTGAGCTTGAAATTGTTGAAATTGTATACTTTTATAGTAAGCTCAAGATTTTCCAAACCGTATATGAACAACTGTGGTATTTCTCAGCCCTGTTTTATAAGCTCCTATTATTTTTAACCTAGTCAGTGTCTGTAGAACCTCATTGATTATATAAAAATGAATTCTTGGAGTATTGTATATGCTTTGTTTTACGTGTGTTGACGAATTTATTTTCTCGATGTTTTAGAAAAAATTTTGTGAGTTCTGCTGCCTAATTTCCAAGGTGGGTGGTAGTAGAAACGATTGAGGCAATTTGAGAAGGTAACTGGAGGGCAGTGTTTGAGTAGCTTTTAGCGCTGCGTGCCTGTGAGTTGGTGATGTTTTAGTCGCTCCCGCAGGCATTGTTCGGCTCTGGCTCCACTCGATATTGAGTCGCTCGCTCCCTCTGGCCTGTTTACACAAAACTTCACTTTCGCCAAAATCTTGTTGGAGTCTTGGCCGGATGGTAGGGGTAAAAACAAACAGACTTGTCAGGCCTCGTGCTTCCTTTTTATGCGCCAGCCGACCAAACGTTCGTGCAAATATAGACATTAGCTGCAGTTCTCGCTAACTTCAAGGCGTTCTTAATTGCGTTCTCCAATAACATTCCTGAAAATACTCCCTGGAAAAAGTAAGAAACGATTTCTGAATTTTTACCGTAAATGAAAATTTGATGTTAATTTTCTTCAATAGTTGGGTTAATACATACATATAATCGATTTGTGGTTATGGTAATAGTAAATTGAATACTGGTTTTGTAATCCGTAGACTTCTTGACAATTGCTGTCATCATCTTTGAGTGCTATCTTTTCGAAGGTTAATTATTGTTTCTAATTATTATTAAAGTGTTCTTTCTTCGAAAATCTAGTGAATTACGATAGTAATTATTTAATAATTTTAAAAATGCTCATCTTTTTCTTATTTCAAGAGATTTCTCTTTGTTCACAGGTAAGTGCCGCCGTACGGACGAACTTCAGAGCTGACATTGTCTCACGGTGATGTATCTAATGTTTTCCTATCGGGTTGAAGGTTATTAGGTTTGTTGCGGTTAGATCACATCATGGGTACGTACGCTAACATGGTATTATTGAATTCCCATGGCTTTCGTGTAAACTCGCTATGTAGATTCAATTGCTTCGCTTAATGAAAACCTTCTTTCACATCGTGTTTTACTTCGTGGTTCTTGATGAGGCAAAAATTATATATTTTTTATCAATTTACGTTAATCTGTCGGATCATCAATGTGATTTTTGACTGTTCACATTCGTATCTTGCAGAACTGATATATTTTCTTCCTTTTTACAATTGTATAAGAAACTGCGTCTACCTTTGTAGATTTGCTTGCATTCATCTTCAAAAATGTCTTCTCAAAAACTGTTTCTTTACGTATAATCCTTATGTATAATTAAAATTCCAATCGTTTCACCATTATAACTTTCTTATCTCGGCGAACATTTTGCAACTAACTCAATCTCTCCTCCGCGCTCATCTTATCTTCAGTACCGATGATCTTTATTGAACGCGCTTATAATGTGTCTACAGTGTAGCCTATTCATGCGCAGAGCTTCGTTCTTACGTGTCAGCTTATGCACGACCATCGCTTTCTATTATGCCGTGCCGCGACCTCTGCTCCTGTGATAAATGACTCGTGCCGCTGCCGGCTTTAATTTGTTTTTTAATTACCGAGTCAATATGGAACAAGCGATAGAACTGGTCTGGCTAATAGAAAAAATGTGACCTTTAATCGCAGTCTTCGCTGATGCTGCACGGGACAACGTTGGAATTGAGTTAAACATGGGGAATTTGACGGGGCTCTCCTAGGATTTCTCTGATTCGTGCATATTGCATGACTAAATAGTAAATACAGTTATAAAGATGGACTAAATCACTTTCCGTGCAGAAGATGTTGAATGGTTTGATAATTAATTTCGGATTGCCGCGAATTTGTTTCTTAAAATTGCTCAATGCCAAAAAGGCCGCATGTTGCCAACGCTGTTCCACTGTTTAGATGAGACCAATTCGCAGTGCCCGTGCAGTCCTGTCATTATATGTTGTCCTTGACTGTGTTATATCGATGACACGTAAGAAAATGCTGGGTATCTATTACCTGATGTAATGTAGACTGTGTGAGTGTCTCATTAATGATTCTTTTCACTAGCGTATTGTATAGATCCAACGCTTAGAGGCTTTGTTCTACCTGTTGGCTGGTGTGTGCTTTTCATAAGTCTTTCATTTGGAAATAATTGCCTGCTCATCAACGCAAAGGGATTGTAATAAAAGCTGACGTCATTCTTTAATTGTTGTGCGGTGAGGAGCAAGTTTAGAATTAGTATATTCCATTATTCACATGTTGTAAGAAATGTATTTGTGAGGTAAATAATTCGTGAACTAAGTTACAGCCACCAAGACCTCAATATAGAACTTTATTTGCATAGGAAGTTAGTATATTGATTTTATTTGAAGCTGATAATATGAAATTAACATAGAAGCTGTCATATTGATATGTATGTAACAACATTGCGAGATAAATTTCAACTTTTTCAGTAGATTTTTCTAGTGAATTTTTTCATCTTGTAGATCTCAGTAATTGTTATTTTCTTAACCATAGGTAACAATAACTTTCTAGCCTTAGAGTCCTTTCTATGGCGCAATAATTGATATTATTTAACGCTCAACAACAAAAGCTACGCCGCACTATTCTTTGTATTGTATTAGCCTGCGATTGAAAGCTGTCAGCTGCAATGCCTCCTATTGTGCAGCAGTCCAGGCTCATTAGATGCAAATACTTGCCAGTTTTAATTGTAAGTTATTTATTTACCCATGAAAGAGCCAGTCGGTAATAATGTTATGCTGCCTTTCAACGTTTAGGTTCTTTTGGTTCTTTAACGCCAGTTTTAATTGTAAGTTATTTATTATCCATGAAAGGCCCGGTCGGTAATATCTTCATGGCTCTTTGGCTTCGCGTGTTCATGATTTCAACCCCTTTCTATTTTGATTTTCCACGAGGAAGAAAATTTCATGAACTTAATGCACAAATTTTCTTACAACGTTTATTTTTTTCATGCTTCTTGTATGCTAGTATGCTTTTCATCGCCTCAAAATTATGGTTCCCATAGTTTCCCCATTGGAAGTGTTTTTTTTAATCAGTGGTTATCGTACCATCGAAACCATTACCATGTTTTTCTTTGTATCGCATTTTATTTTGCGCTAGTGGCAAATTTCACTTTGAAAGTTGCAGTTTCGCTAGCTAGGTTTAGGCTCCCGTGATGACACAATCTAGGCGCCGTGGCTCTCAGCATCCATCCCTTACCTTCACAAACACGTCAACTTAATGGCCTTGCGCTTCTAGCGACGCTCAAACTTTTTACCTCTCTAAATTTGCAAATCATGGCTTCTTCCTACGGAAGTTGCTGATGGAAAGTCCAGCGATCGATTCTAATATTATCACAATTTTCGCTGCCACAACTTGTCTAATCTAGCTTTGACGACTCGAACGCTCCTCGAGCTACAAACGAGCGCTAAGGCTTGGGATTTTGCCAAATAGGAATCGACGTCAGAGAATGGGATTTGCAGCGAAGAAAAAGTGAAGGCGCGCTACAACCAGGCGGGGCATTGCTTTCCAAGCTGCTCAGGAGATTGCTGAAGCTTTGCTAAGAACATTTTACTGCTGATGTCATTTGTCTTGTATATGCCGTCTAGGCTATACGCGTGCCTCTTGAAAAAATATAACTCAGTACTCACTGCAGTGAGTGACAGAGAGCGCATTTTCTCGTTGACGAAAACTTGACGTCACGGACGGACGGACAGACGGACGGACAGACAGACGGACGGACATGGCGAGCACAATAGTGCATTTTTTCCATAAATGAGAAAATGCGCTAAAAAGAACTCGTTCATATTGTCCTTCAGTTGAGCGGTTGTGTAATTGTGAACACATGTTCATCATTTGTTGGGTCGTCGAATTTGATGCGTTTGAGTCAAATTTCCCTATTAATCGTACATCTTTAAATTCATCTAAAATTGCAGTAAGGAACCAGCGAAAGGAAATTCATTAGTTTCTTCTAAATTATCAATTTCTCGTTTTTTTTAAATTGAATTTTGGAAATGTCGTGACTGAGATTTTTTATTCTGTATTTATTTCATATCGTAATACAGGGTGCGGCGTGGGAACTTACTCTTTTAAAAAAATCACAAAGTAAAAAGTATTAAAGATAGCGTTTTAATTCTTTTTGTAAGTTATTTATTATCCATGAAAGGCCCGGTCGGTAATAATATTATGCTGCCTTTCAACGTTTAGGTTCTTTTGGTTCTTTAATGTACAGCTGTGCTTTAAAATTTGAAATTTTTAATGTGATGTGCTCTCTTCATTTATGTACTTAATTTGCTGACACGGGGTCAATACATGACGAGTTAATATTTTATTCATAACAGTTTCCGATAATGTCCGCACTGGAATATCATTGTCATTAATTGTTGTTTACTAAAAACTATGAATATTGTACTCGAAAATCAATTCTTGCATGTCAAGCCTCATATACTGTTATGTAAAGCTCCGGTCTTTGATGCTTCATAGTATTTTCTGCCCTCCATTCCATCAGTTTTTTTCCCGCTCTTCTCTTTTCTAACTGAAATGGGTTGAATATATAGTCCATAATTACCATCAGGGGAGCTTCTATTGATGAATGGTGCAAATTTTTGTTAAAATCATCTAACTTTTCTAATGTATTATCGGAGAATTACATGATCTGAAAATAATTTCATTGAAATTGGTTTTTGGAATTTTTGAACCGCGTTAATTTTTTTCAAAGTAATGCGAGTTTCATCAGCTGAGTTTCATCTAACTTTTCTAATGTATTATCGGAGAATTACATGATCTAAAGATAATTTCATTGAAATTGGTTTTTTGAGTTTTTTAACCGCGTTAATTTTTTTCAAAGTAATGCGAGTTTCATCAGCTGAGTTTGAATTTCTGTTGATTGCGCCTGCTCTATTTTTGGCCCGACATCTGTTGTTGTGTGTGGACCTTTCTATCTATAAGACCGTCGCGGCTCTCGAGAATATGCTGACCCTAGGCTTACCCTCAAACCTTCTTGGAAGATTTGCTCGGCCTTCCCCTCTTCCATCCCTCGAGAATAACCGAGGTCTTCAGTCGGCGCCCTCGTTGGCCTTCTCAATTGCGGTCTCTTCTGCCGCTCTCTGTTGACTCTAAAGAAGCCTTTGGCTTGTGACAGAACTTTCCGTATGCTGACTTTTGGAGTCCTCGGCCAACTCTCGAATACTTTTGTCTTGCCTCGTATGTGTCCCTCGCTATACCGCGCGCTGTTTCACCTGCCTTACCCTCTGAGGGACCCGCGCCACTCAACCGGCACGTCCTGGTGGAATATTTCAGGCCTTGGCTGTGTCGAATGCGATAAGTCTTCCTTTTGAGAAACGAGCGCATTCGAGATACTTCATGGCTCTTTGGCTTCGCGTGTTCATGATTTCAACCCCTTTCTATTTTGATTTTCCACGAGTTACCGTCCGTAAGGCCAGTCTAGTCAAGAAAAGTACAAGAATCGGCGACAGGCCTATCCAGGCCTATTCTTTTATGCCGAAGATACTATACTATACTATCTGATCCAACTTGTTAAGATTATGTGATATGGACGTAATAGTTTGAATATTTTCCAACTATTGTAACTTTATGTATAAATAGGGAAATTCCAGGGTTGGAAGTTCTCATTAGAGTGCCAGCTCCTGGAATTGAACCTTGGGTGTTGGTCTGTCAAATGCCCCTGTATCCACCAGTGACACGCAACGTTGACCGTCGTCATCCACGGCATGTTTTGTCCTCACCAGCCCCAAGCTTATCCTGTTACTATTGCTTGGGTTCACGTCGAGGATTAAAGGTCACCTAAGCACGTTCATTAGTAAGGTTGTTGCATTATTAGTCATTATAAATCTTGGATTATTTATTTTATCTACTGTGTAAAGATTGGTAATAGAGCTTATAATTCATATTGTGTCTTCATTATTAATATATATGTATTATGCCCTTTTCACTCCTGTGTAAGTGGCCGCTCCTGATCGGGGAAACTGAGTTGTGATAGGCTGCTCAGTAATTTATTGATTTGTTGCACTCTTGCTCCCAACATCATTACGATCTTGAACTATTATTTCCTAATTTTATTCCAGTGAACGGATTTCAAATTTCATTATTTTTTTTCTGTACCAGCATCCACTATATAGTGTGATCACTTGAAACTTGATGGACTCTTTTGTGAATTTAAGGACTTCATAGCCAAAAAGTGTCATTCTAAAAAAAATCATATTAAACCTTCCTCAAAAATTTATTCATTGAAACTCGTTATTTTATGCTTACTTGATTGATCTTAAAACGAAAATGCTTAATATTTATTGTCATTGTTAAATTTTGCGCTAGTTCTTGTCCTTCAATCTGTTCTTCTCTGGAATATTGTGACTTTTTGAATCGCAAAATACTTCGATAATGGTTTGAATTGACGTAGAGATCGACGAAGGTCACGCTCGACAGACTTTGAAGGGATGAATGCGAGGTCCCCTGGACTCCCCACTGCCCACAATGGCTGCTTCGATTCATCGCATCCCCAGCGCCCTGAACATAAAACTTCTGCAGGCCTCATTCTCTGGTTGCAACGATAGACCGGCCACTAGAAAAGTACACAGAGACTGCGAACGCGCGCTCCTCTCTCGACCACTGCATGGTCGCAACTGAACTGAGTGGACGAAAAACTTCATAGACCGCGCACCATATTGCGCATGGCGCCACCTTCCTAGGACTAATGGCCGCCACGTGGCGCGCAATTCAAATAAGTAAGTTCCCGCGCCGCACCCTGTATATACAGCTTTCTTTGTACTCTTGATTTCGTAGGATTTATTTCGTAGCTATTTATTGACGGATTGTTATTGAGTTAAGGCTAAAATTTTTCTCGCTAAAGATTCACCTACATTTTTAGCATGGGCCTTCATGCCATAAAGACCGTTTTGATGTTATTAACTTTCTTTTTGCCTGAAGTTCGATTTTCAATGGCGTCAAGTTACAGTGTTTGAATTGGTCGTACACTTAATTTGATCAATGTTTACCTTGACTGCTCGTGAAAATTAAGCAAACAGGAAGCTAACTGCGCCATTGTAATCTCATCGATGGCCCTATACCTGCACGTTTCAGTCACGTAGTTTAATGAGTTTCATTCTATCCCTTTTAAGTTCGTTGATCTGTGTAAATTGCACTCGCTTATGTTATCTGCTCCTTGAATTTTAGCGATTGGTTTGCACAGAATCTTTTAAAATATTGAAGTTTTAAAATATTTCAAGTTTTAAAATAGTTCATCACAAGTCTTCAAGCAAAATCTGTATTTAGTTTTGCAATTGTTTTGTTTTGCGAACGTTTTCCAGCTACTCAGGCGTTTCTGTTGCGTGAAATGAAAAAAAAATCATGTCTCTGCATATATCTCGAGACTTGCATGTTATACATTCTAAGTTTTCTTAACGTTGTTGTCATTTAAAGGCTCTGCCCCCTTATGTGATCGATGGCATCTTGCGGGCACCAATTATCTGCCGTATTAATTTATCAATTCTCTAGCATCATCAATTCATCATCCTATCGACGTTTCTCTTTCTATTATATTGGTTCCTCATTCTGGCCGGTAAAGGACGCCCAGTTTCGGTATTCTATTAAACGGGAATATTTAAGCCTATGACCTACTGCGCATTTGTCGGTCTGTATTTGACGGTTTCTTGCTCTCACTGAAATGTTTTTCATTTGCCTCGAGAGCTCACAATCATTGGATGCCAAAGTTTGTTTTTATTCTGCCGGCCGCTCTGATATCGATGCAGTCTATCGAGACGCGTTAGCTTTCAACTCTGCCTTCAAATGCGTCCAATTCTTTCCAGTGTCACGTCAAGGAAATCATGGCTTCTAAAATTTATTCTGCTAGGCCAAGCAATTGAGTGGTAAAGATTATCTAACAATTTACTGATTATTTGCCAACGTGAGCTTTGTTATGGAATACAACTATTTTCTCAGGCATATACATGTTTGAATAAATGAATTTGAATAAATTAATTTGTGACCTCTTAAGTTAGAATTGTCTTTTATGAACATCAGGTTTTCAACTGTTGCATGAATCATTCATGTACATCATCTTACACACATACCTCTGCGCGAGTTAATCGAATGCTGTTCATGTGATGAGCTATGTTATTATGTTATTTAATTTTTTATTAGTTTTATGTTGTTTATATTTTATATTTTCGTAATTAACTGAGTAACATTATTTCAGTAAAAGTTAAAATAACGTTGCAAATAATATTATTTTCATTTCATCGTCTTAAGTATCAATTAATTTTCTCAAGTGAGAAATTCGGCTACGTTTTGGTTGAAAAAAGTATAATTGATGAGTGTTTCAGTATGAAAAGAGAATTTTCAAATAATAATACATTGGTGTTTTTGAGGGTCTGAAGGCAATAATTTTCCTATGGTTTTGTACTGGCGTGTTTTTTCTTCATGGGAGTTCACCGTCAATTGTGATCCTCATTTCGTTCTCCCCATTTTAAAAGACGGATTTGGCAGCCCTCTGGATGGATGTGCTAAATCCCAAAGAGCTCCACATTTACGGCTGTCAGTTTTTCTCTGGCTCAACTGGATTATCACAGATTCGTTTAATCTAGAATTTTGTACAATTTTTCTGTTTATTTGTATGCCGTCTTCGATTTTCTTCCATGGCTTCAATTTACCTAATGGTGCTCCAATACACGTGCGTAACGAATGTGAATGAAATTAAATCTTCGAATGTAAGATACTTACTTGGAAACAGTATCTAAAGTTCATTTTTTGTATTTGAAAGTTCCATTTCTGCTAAGAATACTCACAATATTCGTTCTTGCCATAAGAATGGTATTATTACAAATATTGTTTTGAAATTAAAATTATACTTACTGTGTTTCGTAAAACTTCTGTTTGTTGGTATTTGTTAAAAAATCTGGAAGCTTTTATTCCCTCGCCATCTGAACCTGTAGAAGAAACAGTGTAGGCATAATCACCTCAGGAAAAGACCGCAAGAGCTTCGTCTAAAATCCTAGGGCAGAGGAGCTTCGCTTCATTGGTGGCTGCCTCTTGCTGGCGAGTGCAATTGATGGAGCCAAAAAGTGAATTGAAATGGCAGATTGGAATTGGGAGTCGATGAAGTTTCTATAAGCGATGGGGTGGGAGGAAGAGTGAGGGCAAATTTCCTTTAAGCTTCCGGGCAGGCCGAGTTATGACCCTATTTTTGTCTCCGGAAACAGCGCACGCTTTGGCGTTCCTTGTGGTTTTAGAGCATCCTTGTGTGTGTGCTTGAGATTTTTCTGCCTAATGGAGGACCATTAAATTACTATTTGTTGAATAGCTTCGTGCTTGAAAGGAACCGCCAGAGTACGGCCTCTGAATATCAATGAACGTGATCCCTTCGCCTGTAATGGGTTCCTCATTTGCCGTTCTAGGGAATACGGCTAAAAATTGCCGTAGAGTTCTCAGGGTAGATTGGTCGTCGAAAATTTAATAGAAGCTCATATTTTCCTGCTCTTTCATTGTATGATCTTTAATTCAGATTTTATTCACGGATAAATTACTATTAAATGAAGGCTTTCATTATTTGAACCAAAATTCCTGCAATTACGGATTTTTTTTAAACCTAATATCTTTGTTAAGTGATAATTATCATCTCTCACTGGCTGAAAGTAATTCTAACTCGCGGTCAATTTAGCAAAATGTTATACCTAAGTCAGGATTTGTTCTTAGGCTAAATTCGCCCCATATTACTGAACACACGGCGCTCACTTACTGAAAATTTGTCTTAGGTCTTAACGTGAAAAAAAGTTCATCATTCTCAATGATTGCTGAGCATTTTGGTCTTTCCACTCCCATGTGTTCTTGCGTAGCATTAGTAATATGAAGCTATCGATTGCTCTCGAGTGAGGATGATCTTATTTTTACGAAGCTCAACCTGCGAGATGTTGTTCAGAACTTTTTGAATTAAAGCCACAAAAGTTTTAAGTGAGGTGACGCACAAGAATGGCCTTCAACATCCCTCTTCACGGAACGAGTCTCGCTTTTTTCGGCCTTATCATTCTACATGGTCCCCGAGTATCTGCAAACTTGCCAGGCTTGTTACGTTGCTGGTTAGGCTTCACAATTCAATTTGCTTGCTTCGCGACTCCTCGTTTCTGCTGAAGTCTCCTTCTTCGTTCTCGTTGTTATGGCCAAATATATCACCCACCGACTATTCAATGAAACGACTCTTTGCCTTTCTTGCGGCGGAGTGGATGTTCCGTTGTGCTTTGTGTGCCTAGATAGATCTTTTGAATGGGCCCCGTGACTACAAAAAATATCTCTATACCCTGGGCCTCAGTCACCTCGATATCTTGTTACTCTATTCTTGATCAATGTCATTTGATGACAATGATCTCAACATTGGACCATTTTATAAAATCAAATCGCTCAACACTAAGTATGTTTTATCTCGTAATGTTGCTCACGCGCCTCAACTTTCAGGATCATAGCGATATTCATTTCTGGCTCTGCCATTACGCCAAAAAACTCTTCTTCTGGGGCCGTATATACTTCCAAAAACCAGCTCAAGTACACGTATTGACTTAAGATCACGTAACAGCCGTAACAATACACGTAAGTTCTTACGCAAGTACCCGTAGTGTCTTATTCACCATGTATTATTAGTGGGTTTCGCTTGAAAAGCCGTCAGTGAATGGATTTCGCTTGAAAAGCCGTCAGTGAAGTTAAGAGATCGTAAGTTCATCAGCCAATCATTGACGGCCTTTCAAGCAAAATCCACCAATCGTAGACAAGAAAGTAGAGCGCAAATACTTACGTTCACTTAGCGAATTTTGAAAGTATAAAGGCCCTGGGGCCGCATTATCAAAACTTCGTAACTTTTTGTACTTCCGACAAAAAAGTTACGTGTTACGTAAGTACACCCTAATTTTGGCATTATCGAAACATTCGTACGTAAGACTTAGCTAAAAGCGTACTATCAAAACCATCTGGCCAACTGACCAATCAGAGGCTTTGGATTTGTTTACATTCTGTGAACTTCGATGGCGGTACTATCGAATGCTGTCTGTCGGTATTGCTCCTTGTTGGCCCAGAAAAAGCCGTTCTAAAATAGTTGTGAACTCTTTTTAATAAACAGCGTGAGTTAAAGAAGAAATCTGTGTACGGAGCTAAAAATTATGGTTGGCAAAGATATAAAGTATCGACTAGAAGGAATGAATGAATTGAATTTTTGAAAATGAATAAAAAAATGTCCGAAAATTTTCGAAAAAATGAATTGAATTTTTTTCCAATAGCACTGTTTAGCACGATCACATATTTTGATCGTGCAAATGTTGCACGATCAAGCAGTGGAGCCATCACAAGTAGAAGAACTCCTCTTACGACATCTCCGAGCAGGCGTACAGTTACGTTACGTATCTTCCCGCGCTAATGTTTTGATAATACCACCTTTAGAGTTACGTCATCAACTCAGCACTTATGCCTCTCGTAAGTCAATTTTGTGTACTTACAAAGTTTTGATAATACGGCCCCTGGTCAGCACCAAATCTTCGCGTGATGGCCTGGTGCTGCGTAGGCTGTTTACCGTCCACGCGAAAACGGGTCCTATGTGGCCTACTTGCTATAAAAGCCTGTACAAAGTAATTATTATCCCACGGAACGAATTCCTGTAAAAGATGAACACTGCAATTCGTCGACAGAAAAATACATCCGCCATTATATCTTTATGGACAATGATTTTATGAAGAATTCCCTAAAATTATGAAGGAATTGTGTACGCATGAATCTCAGCGGAAGAAACTTTTAGAATGACAGAATCACATAGGCTCGATGGTGGAATACCGTGGAAATTTCGACGAGTTAAATTTGAAAAAAATACTCATCAAGAAGTATGTCTCGATGATGGAATGCCGTGGAAATTCCGACGAGTTAAATTTGAAAAAAATTCTCATCAAGAAGTATGTGTATTGATCGACGGGCAGGAAATTAACTAATTATTCTATTAAGCTTTCAGGGAAAAAGGAAAAATCATACTAAAAATCATAACAACCCTAGATCGAAATCATAAGCTTGTGATGCATGGAAGCACTGGAATTCTAAATCCTCTGAGTGTGCGATTGAGAGCATTAGCGTGCGAGGGCTGATGCTGTAGTCGGTCTTCTTAGCGTCGCCGCGCTGCTATGCTGGTGCCGGGACTTTCAGCCTTAGTGTTAGGGTATGCACGGTGGCTCATTATCACTTCATTGATCTACAAGTATGCATATGTTATCCAATACTCATTTCTTCATTTTGTCGCTGTGAAAATTGAGGTCAAATTCGTCCTATTTATAATAATATTTCCTCTCGATGGGTACAGTTCATCAAACTATAGAGATTAAAAAAACAGACAAGTGGGATTATGACAGGATTGAGCAATGAAACTTCTACCATTCTAAGCGTTATCCCATGCATGTATTAAGCTCATCCGCTGGTATCACTGAAAAAAACGCCAAAATAATTAGTTGGTACCTATTATTTATAAACAAATTTACCAGTTAGCTACTGAAATTATGACTGTTTTTACGCACGGTAAGTGTGAAATAAGCAACATGGCAGTAAAATTTATAAGATGAGTTGTATTTCAAATTTATGGCATGACGAATGCAGCAAGTTTGGCAGCTGTGCTGCAGTCGAGACGATTGGCCAGACGCTCGTAAATTAAAGGCGGCAGTGAAGAAGTGAGGCAGGATCTGTTCGTGTCGGGAACAAAACTAGGATTGCGCTGATATGTTATGTGCAACAAATCATCGTATATTGCTCATATATTACGTGTCTATTCCTTCGGTTAGTCAGAGGGCAGCGAACAGAAACCTACCTATATGTTTTTGGGGTTGAATGGGGCATCTCTTAGTAATCGACTTGATATCTCGAATAAATTTATCTGATTACAATGAATTAGATATAGTCTCATTTAGGATGCTTGTTTGCGACAGGGCTACAATTATTCATGTATTACAATGATGAAAGCCCGGCATAAATGCGGATTAGCCTTCATGAGAATTCAACTAGTTCATCTAGATTGTGGAGGGTGGATAGCATTGACGCAATTTTGCCAAGGTTACTTCTGGAGTAGCAATCCGGAATTGAAGCAAGATAGTACTCTCTAGAACGTCTTCTTGCTCTGAAACAATATTTTGAAAATATCTGATAATTGAAATTAATTAATTCTTAATTCATTAATTAATCTAATTAATTAAAAAAAATAGTTCTTATTGCTTAAATGGGAAACGATCTCTTGATCAAAGGGATGCCAATTAATATAGAACAATTTTGAACATTTAAAATTTCATAACATGAAGATATTTATAAGAGGTCGGTGAGAGAGCGAGAAAGAGAAGTGTTGCGCTGCAAGCTTTTTTAGTGGTGCAGAGTGCAAGGAGAACAAAATTGAAGACTGACGTGGAACGGAAAGCCTGGCGCCAGCAGCCGCCCCTGCATGAACGTCTGGCGCGACGACCGCGAGGCTCTTGGCAGATATTCAACTCTCGCTGCTGCTGGAGCTCTGCTGCTTCTTCCTGTATTCCAGTCAGTTTAAATAATTTGTTTCTTTATTCTAGTTTATATGCTTACTTAATTAAGACATACGTACGAAATATATTCTCGGTGTAAATTTGCAAGGAGTATTGAGAGATGGAAATTATTGTTGCTCCTTATTTGATCCTCGTAACTTATATACACGACTTCGAGTCAGTTCAATGATTCTTTACTTTGGTTTAATATGCTTACTTAATTAAGACACACGAAATATATTCTTGGTGTAATTGTTGGCGAGGAGTATGGAGAGATGGAAATTATTGTTGCTCCTTATTTGATCCTTGCAACTTATATACCGTACACGACTTAGGATACAGAGTGTATTTATTCCTACAGATTTTGCCCAGTTAGTGAGTGATTGGTGCATTCAGAAGCTAATCTACTGAATGCAAGTCGAATTTAGAAGGATTACACAAGAAAATTAAACAGCGTTTAACTCGTGTGAACGGAGCGCGCATACGGAACCGTGTTTTGTACACAGAACCGTGTAAACATCCTCAACCGATCGTTGACCTCCACTTGTCATTGAGGCTACGCAAGAAGTCTGGCGCCGAGCGAACTTTTTTTTCAGCCTATGGATGCTCGCCTTAAAAATGCTCTAAAACTCGCTGGAAATTTGGTCCCCTTCCTGCCTCGCTCCTTCCCCGAACTGAAGTGATGTTCCGTGCCTCGGATGTTACTATATTTCTTTCTTTAAAATAAGAGCAAAACGCTTTCAATTGCAGACTGTCCAAAGTCTTTCGAAGTTTTGAGTTGTTTGGCGAAAAATATTTTTCCATCTTTTCATTAAGTCGTATCTATTGTTCTTCATGGTTTTCGTTGTATAAATCGATATTCATTTGGGACATTTGTGCTTTAAAATTGAAGCACCACTGCCGAGAACTGAACAACATGCTTGCTATGTGCATTAGCTTGGCATGTGTTCAGTTAGTATTATACAGCGTTGTTTTTTTAATGCATCAAGCTCTCGTCCGTTTCTCGGTGCTGAGGAAGTTAATCCTGCCTGCCCTTTGAGACGCATAGTCTTGGTCTCAGGATCAAACAGAAAAAAATTCGCCCTTCCAGTTGCACTCACTCTGAGTAGCCATCGAGGGCTTTCCAGGATTGCGCCGGTCTTGGAAAACATGAAAAGTATTGTAAACAAAAGGATCAGGATAGAATTTCTCTCGCTTTAGGAATGGTGTACGTTCAATGCTCCATCTTAACTCGACATGGCGACACCTACACCAGAGTTAGTTGACTGTTGAATACAGTGGTTCAAAGAGATTATTGAATATTACTAGCTACCGGTGTAGTTCGTCATTGATCCGCAATATCAATTTTTTTCTCAAATATGTGTGATGAGACATTTTAAAGACAGGCATTCAAATGCATTAAGGTATTATATGTACTATCGTACTCTCTTTATTATTATCTTTTATTTTATGGCTCTGTCACCGTGAAAGGCAGGCGTGAGAAAATTACTAATTTTTGGGGTTCGTGTTACTGCCTGGCTGCTTCTAACCTGTTGTTCGCGACTTGAGTGTCATTGATCATTTCTTTAAGTGTCCCCCTATTCACTTTTAGTTGAACGCTCAGACCGTGCCATCAAGATTACATTTTAGTTAATGATTATGTATTATTAATATGAGAATTTTATGTGAATTCTACTATTAAATTATACTATGTCGTCTTAATGTCCCAAGCGAGTAAGCCGTGGTGACATATTGTAGTGCAGGGAGTCCATATAGCCAACTCGTGTCCCGAGGCTTCACCTCGTATGTTCTAATTACTTTAGATTTGTGGCATCCCTGCAGACTCGACCTCCGCTCTCAACATAGCCATGCAGCCTAGACTAACCTGCCTGAGGCTGGTTTGGGTGTATCGATATATCGGTGATATTTGGTAATTCCTGGTATTTGAAACCACATGATTTCGTTCTCTTTGTCTTTTTTGTTCTATCTTTTCATGAACTTTATTTTCATCATGTATGATGACTATTTTAATTTACGTTTTTTGGGCATATCTCCATGGAAAACTACGTAACATTTTAATAACTAATTTAGACTTGTGTGTGAGATTTACTGCTCTATGATTTTCGTTCAGACGCAAATTTTCTCAAAGTCGAAGGTCTTCTTGTTGCAATGATCTCCCTTTCTTTTCTTAATGTATTACCTTCATACCTCAAGCCATTGCACAGCTTGGAAAGATTTACGGCTTAACGTGCCAGCACATCTCCTGGCAACGCTTGGGAGCAATTAGATCATATTTTCCTGCGCTCTGCTATAGATGGATTGTATACACAGAACTCAACAAAGCTGATAGATGCATGCGAGTGTTAACAAGTTCTCTGTCATAGCAACCGAACAGGTTATGCATCTGCAACAATAGACAGCGATCGATCAAATGCTCGCAGCCGTCTTGTCCACTGAGTTCAAGTCTCGATATGGTTGGTGTTCTCATGTGTTTGCTTAGTTGAGGCCGTCTCTATCATGAAGTTTCGTGGGTCTACTACAATGTTGTCGCGTATAATTTGTCATTCACGATCCTCTTTACGTTAAACGTGTCAAGTCAAGTGAAAACTCCACTCGTAAGTTGTTGTTTAACGTTGCCCGCACTTTTTTTTTACTTATAACAAACTTTCATTGTTTTTGTTTGCTGGGTACGTACAATTAAATTAATTTCTGAGAACATCAATTATTTGTATTTACAATTTTTCCGAATGATCGTTCTACATCACGGTCTCATTTTTGCGCGGTTTCACTAAGGAAAGCTCATTTCGGTGTTGTCTTGTGTCTGGACCTCGCGCTTCATTCTTCTCTTGCACGTCTTACTTTTATGGGACAAATTTAGCGTTCGTTAATTTTCGGTGTTGTCTTGTGTCTGGACCTCGCGCTTTATTCTTCTCTTGCACGTCTTACTTTTATGGGACAAATTTAGCGTTCGTTAATTCAAGAGCTTCCTGGGCCGTCTCGCCTGTCATTTGAAGAGCGTTATGGGCTTCGGGGAAGACCACGCGTGCACAAAATTTACTGCTTTTGAAGAAAGAATGGCCTAAGTTTGTCGTTGTGTGTTAGGGCTCACAAACTTGGACGCTTATGAGCGCAGAATAATTTGCATGAATATAACTTAGAAAAATATAACCTGAAAAATTCGTTGCTTGTTAGAAGTTCAGCCTACTTGGTATTGCCATGATTTATTCTAATGCAATATCAAAAGAAAATCCAGATGCACAGTTTTTTTTTTGTTTTTGCATAGCTTTATACGATTTTGATGTTTGATTCCCAAATATAATTTTTAGTAGATATTTATTATATTTTACTTTTGCAATGAAAACCTATTAATAAATGATCGATCATTTAGCATGTTCTCAATGTGGCCTAATAATTCAATCATATGCTCCGACGTAAAATATAATTGAAATGTAACTTTGATGTGCAAGTCTGCATTGAATAATTATTTTCCAGTTCAACATGCTGTCTCTCACTGCTGAATTAATTTCTGCATGTAAGGGGTAAGCAGCTTGATTTCTTCCTGCGAATAATCGAGCTCATTAATTCAGGATTTGAATTGTAAGAGCCACGAAGGCGTTTGATCTCAAGTTCATTCCCCTATTTGTGTTGCTTGTCTCGTAGTCTACATTGGCTGCTGTTGCTGCTGCTCTCACGATAGCTTCGTGTGCATTTCATCTTGTGGCTCTATAATTGCCATCCGCAGAGCTCTGCTGCATTTGTCATGTTCTTAACCCGTTACTGGGCAAGAGGGTCACTCATAGCAAACGTGCATCTCCACGCAGAGAATAATCTATGAAGGTTTTTTATTAATATGTGCATTACAGCTTTTTTGCGTTTTAGTCTTTTTTGCCAATAATTAATCAAGTAATTTATAAGTAACCACAAATCTTGCATGCTCAAAAATTAGAAAAAGAGCATTGGAACATCGGAAGTAGCCTTCACTCCGAAATTTATGCATCATCCGATTTTATAAATTATATGATAAATTAACTCGTCATATTTCGCATATTAACCCCTATAGTTTGATGATATTGCGTTAGATGGTAATTAATTGGTTTCTATTTGTGCTGAAATACCCAGTAAATATTAACAATAATAATAATAACATATTTACACTGTGACAATGTTATGATTTTACGTTACGTATCTGTTTTTACCTGGTAAAGTGTTTCGGACATGCCGATTCTTTTCTCTGAAATTGTTGTAGTAAATATGAAATATTTTCTTGCCATACATTGGAAGTTCTTATTTTTAAAATTAAAAGTATAATCTTGGAGCAATTTTCCTCATGTCTGATATTGGAGCCTTGATAGGCGTCGCGACCGTGTTTACGAAACGTGGCGCTAGAGCTGTGCTTCGGTATCCGAGGAGCGCGTCTAATCTCTAATATCGACTTGGGAGTTTACCTTGCGCTGGATTCCGCGTCTGATTAATTATTTCCGTGCCCAGGGAAGGCCAGTGTGAGCTTCGCGTGGCAGCCTAAGCTCGCACCTATTTGCCTGCGCTTTCACCTAGAATGCTTCCAATTTAAATGGCAGATGTCGTCGAAATAGCCGCTTCGAAAGGTCATTCTCTGCAGTTGCTGATCTTGATTCATGGACATTGTGTCCGGCGAATGTGTTCTTGCGTGTTGGGAAAAATTTTTGTCGACGTTTTTAAAACCATCATAAATTCCAACGTATTTTGATCCACTCGCTGTTTAGGATTAAAAATTTTTATTGCTTATTTTATGCTTCCAAAATATATTCCTTATTTTCTTGGACTGTCTCAGCTTCTAATTTTTCCACTTTTATATCATAATTTTATAAATATCCTTGAGCCATTTCCGGTCAAGCTCCAGTCATTTCTACCTATTTTTCATCTTTCACTTGCATTTATGGTTGTTCGCACCAAGATTTTTGCTACATCTTGATTTTTCCATAGGATACATGGTTTTGTTTGTTTTTAATACTGTCTATTTAAAATTTGAGCTCATTTTGTGGAACGGATCAAGGTTTTTGTAGGACTGGTATAAACAAATTTATGTTTAACAAGTAATAGTATATACAAGTTTTTTAGGTTTTAAAAAATATCTGTTGTCTAGGTGGCGCTCTTCTATTTGAGTCTACGAGTTGAGCAGAGCTTGAGTCGCCTAAAGTGGAAGAGCACGTAGAGCTCTTCTTGTGCTTCTTCATCGTATATTATGTATGAACTTGGTGATCTTGCGCTAATTTATGCATTAGCTCTGAACTCACGTCGCCTCCTTTGCCTCCTCTGAGCCTCACCCTCTGTTGCTACTAGATTCTCAAATGCCAGACTTTGTCGCTGTAATATCTCGGGAGTTTTCTACAAGACTTTAGGGTTTGTCGCTTCGTGTTGGCGATAACAGAACCGAATGTCATGTCGCATGTTAGTCTCGCCGCGGTTGTTGATATCCTTCTTACGTTTAGCCGAAGTTGTCACCTTTGTGCATTACTCAAACATTTTCTGTAAAATTACTTGCACTTTTTTTGATGATGTGCCACGACTTTTGTAACTATTTTCACTACTGTTTGGCTTTTCTTTTTGCTTACAACTAATTGCGTCTTCATTCTTTGCGGCTGCGGTAAGAGAACCTGTTCTAAATGATGCATAATGTGTCGTTCATATTATTTACAATTTATGGTCTGATCTTCACGCTTCAAGTCACTGACATGTGGAACAGCCTCCCTGACGATATTGTTGACGCTCCGAGTATGAACGCGTTCAAGAACAGACTAGACAAGGCCATGCATGAGCATATGTTTTTTAGCCTAAGTTGTCACCTTTGTGCATTAGTCAAACATTTTCTGTAAAATACTTGCAATTATTTTGATGATGTGCCACGACTTTTGTAACTATTTTCACGACTTTTTGGCTTTTCTTTTTGCTTACAACTAATTGCGTCTTCATTCCTTGCGGCTGCGGCAAGAGAACCTGTTTTAAATGATGCATAATGTGCCGTCCATATTATTTACAATTCATGGTCTGGTTACTGATCATAACTTCATCCAACTTGCTGAGATTATGTGATATCGACGTAATAGTTTGAATATTTTCCAACTATTGTAACTTCATGTATAAATAGGGAAATTCTAGGGTTGAAAGTTCTCATTAGAGTGCCAGCTCTTGGAATTGAACGTTGGGTGTTAGTTTGGCATATGCCCCTGTATCCACCAGTGACACGCAACGTCAACCGTCGTCATCCACGGCATGTTTTTGCCCTCACCAGCCCCAAGCTTATCCTGTTACTATATTGCCTGGGTTCACGTCGAGGATTAAAGGTCACCTAAGCACGTTAATTTTGCTTATAGCTGGAATTATTCATTAAACATTAGAAAATTCTCTAGCTTCAGCATTTGCTTCAGTTTACGGATAATTTAATACGATTTTCTAAATTTATTACTAATTAATATGCTTTCCTCGATATTTATACATTGAAACTCACTATTTTATGCTCGCTTGATTGAACTTAAAAGGAAAACACCTAATATTCATTGCCATTGTTAAATATTGCTCTAGTTCTTGTCCTTCAATCTGTTCTTCTCTGGAATATTGTGACTTTTTGAATCGCAAAATACTTCGATAATGGTTTGAATTGACGTAGAGATCGACGAAGGTCACGCTCGACAGACTTTGAAGGGATGAATGCGTGGTCCCCTGGACTCCCCACTGCCCACAATGGCTGCTTCGATTCATCCCATCCCCAGCGTCCTGAACATAAAACTTCTGCAGGCCTCATTCTCGGCGCCGTGTCAGCTCTTCACTTCCTGCTCATGAAAAGCCTCCCCCGCTCCACTCTAAGATTCTTAACAAAAACGTGCGAGAATAGAAAAATATAACTCAGTACTCACTGCAGTGAGTGACAGAGAGCGCATTTTCTCGTCGACGAAAGCATGAAGTCACGGACGGACAGACAGACGGACGGACATGGCGAGCACAATAGTGCATTTTGTTCATAAATGAGAAAATGCGCTAAAAATGTGTTCTAGAGAAAATATGTACTTGAATAAAAATTGATGTGTGCCGCAAAAAAATGTGTGCTAGAGAAGAAGATATACCAGAATAAAATTATAACATGTGCTAAAAAAACATGTACCAGAAAAAAACATATGCCAGAACAAAAAAATATGTGCCAGAATAAAAAAGTGAAAAAGGCAAAGACAAAAGGCCTTTGGCTGGAAATTTAAAATACATGCTAACGTATAATCTCCTACCCAAAAGAGTAATCGCGTTCATTGATTTGTATTTTTCTGTGTTTGTAATTTATTTCTGTAAATCTAATATACTTAATCGTTCTCGTATCTATTTTCTTTCGACTCAATTTTTTGTTGTTTCTGTTCGTGCGACGGAAGACTCGTTCTTCACTTCTTCTTGCTTTTCATTTGGCTAACTGCATTCTTTTTTTCTCCCTGCGTCTCATATAGGTAATTGTTCTCTTTTAGATGATTCTGGCATACATGCCGTTGGGCTCAGAATTTGTATTTGTTTTCAGTTTGCAGTATTTTTGTGCGTCATAGAACTTCAAAACGCATAAATATTAGACGAGACATTCAAAATTTTTTTCTTATTATATATTTCTATTCAAGATAGATGAGAATGAAATAATAATTTATTTTAGCTCTGCCGAAAATTATCTGCTTGGTTTTAATACTAAATAATACAAAACTTGTTGATCAATTATATGAATGTAATTACAGTTATCTCGTTTCTCTGTTGCCGTCGTTCACAGAGCTGTAAATCAAGCAACTACCAACAAGGGCTGCCGTGTGGCTGACGCACCCAACTTCCTCTGACAAACCCAATTTGTTCTTCGTTGACTACAAACAAACCAAACTCTTGTTGGTGACGCCTTCGATTTCGTCTCTTCGGCGATGCGAGAATTCGATATTTTTTGCGACGCCCACAATGCAGGCTCTTCGTTAGCTTCCTTCAAAAATACGACTATTTGCCTCGCCCCTGCTTCATTTCTGCTGGTGTTGGGTTTTTGTGTGTGTCTATTTGGTGGCGCTCTGTTTTCGAAGTTACGCGTTTGATCATATCTTTGATCTTAGAACGGACTTGTTTCCTCAACCGTGCACGGAAATGATAGAATCTCACGTAAATAAATCCTTTTATCTTGCATCGGTTTAAATATACTGTATATGCGTTATGTTGTTGCGGAAGAACGTACAAAGCCGGATAATTTTTAAAGATGAACAACTGTAATGAAGCTCTACGGCACCGGACTAAAATGCGCTATTATTTTAAATAATCAAATTATTTGATAACGTTAACCGAAAAATTACTGACCAGTAACAGAGCATTGAACAATACTACTCAATTAAATATTGTAGTTTTAAGAAACTGATAAGTGTAAGTACGGTTAATTAGTTCGTCAATTAGGCCCTGTATACACACAAAATTGATTCGAACAGTTTCAGAAGACCGTTCCCCTCGTTGCTGAGACATGCAAGCAGCATTCAGCGTTCACATTTTTTAAGATCCCTGTAATTCGTGACAAAACTGGAGTAATTGACTAATTAAGGTTCGGTATGGGTAGATGCCAGAGTATGTTCCCGACTGAAAATTTAAAGTCACATTCACTCTCCAGACGAGTATAAGATAAGAGACAGGTTCATTATCAAGAAAAATAAGTAAATCTCCCATCCACTTTTGCTACCAAAATCAATGTTATCAGTACAGCTGATAAGCACGATGAACAAAGTTGGAACTTGACACATATCATAGACATCACGCAAACAAATGTCTTCACTATTGGCGAATAGCTTTGCCAGGAAAGTTATTTTTTATCTAATATAGATATTATTCAGTAGGTAGTGAACCTTTAAAGGCCAAAAGCCATGAGAGCCAATTTGAAATCTGCTGAAAATGAGACCACATGAGCGTGGTTCAATATTATGTTCTATTGTCAGCAGCAACAAGTTAATAATTTCAATGAAATACAGATATTTCTGTCTAAATTTGACAAGATGTTTCGTAAAACGACGTTTTTAAAGAAACGTTATATCTTGTATAATTTTAAACCTTAAATTCAAGGTAAAATTGAGATCATGATTGAGTTGACTATAGGATTAATTTATTATTTGAGTTCTTTGAAATTATTAGTTCGGTATTGCGTTCATGATGAATTAAATTGAGGTCGTTGCAACCGTCTGGAATGAGCTCTACAAACATTGCCGTTTAGAGGCGCTGAAAAATACAAATCCACAGTTAGTTTCTGTGTATTTTGGGTATCACCCTGAATCCATGACTTTTCGCGCTCTTTAAAGCGTGATAACTCATTTTTACACCATTTTTTCTATGTTGTTATGTGCGTAATCTATTGCTAGTGTGTTCAATGTACCTTTTGTAAATGCCGTTTCATTTACTTATGGCCAAATGGCACATCGGTGATCCTTTTCACAGCCCATTGAGTTATAATTCCTCGTTGTCACCGGGGTTGTCGCGTCGTTTCGTCTGCGAACTACGGAGGCAAACTGCTCTGAAACTTATCTGTCGAGTTTTGCGGGGTGTTTGTGCTTCAATTTAGACTTGCTCAGAAACTTCATGTGGCGAATTTTTCGTTTGGTTGCGAGGCAAGGCTCGAAGAAACTTTGAATGTGGTGGCTCCGGCGGTCTTTTCTGCCATGCAGTCAAGACCGGGGAAAAGTTACTGCCAGAGCTAGTCTGATAAAAGCAACGACCCAAACTTCTAGCCTCCTTCTTCTTCTTCTTTTTATCCGACCATAGTGACTGTGATAAATTCTCGCGCGCATTTTGTTGTGCTGCTGCTGAACTGAGCTCGTCCTTCTTACGAATCAATGGCTTGATGTGCTGCTGATTCGTCGGCCATCTTTTCAGCAATAGTTGTGCTCGTATCGTTTTTGTTTATCACTTTAGCGGGACAAAAGTACATAATAAGTGGTCATAACTTGTTCAATAATCATGTAAATTTTCATAAATAATTTTTTAAATCATGGAAGGTTGTAGTTATAAAATTTACTTGAGCCACTACCCGCGGTAGGTGAAACAAGTAATGTTTGGTCTTGGTACGACAAATAAATGATACTTCTCCTCAAATCCCATGTGCTCGCTGCATCGAAATTTGTTAGAGGTAGAGCAATCGTTATAATGAAATCATATAAATCGATGTTTCTCAGATTATTTGTGCCACAAATTATTGTACTATATATGAACTCCTCTTGAATATCCTCCTCCTATTCTCGTGATATCTTTCACTGACGGTACCAGCTTCAAAGTATATCCCACTCAACAAAGTCAGTTGGACTGAGATTATTCCTCGAATTATCGAGTTCTATCGACTTCTAAGTTTATTGTTCTGAGAGCACACAATTCCTCCGTTAATATATTCCTACTTTGGCTCCTACGCAACTTGTGTGTAGAGTTGATTTCCATTTATATTAATCTTTAGCATTTCAATGCCGATGCTTCAATGAACTTGCGCCGAATGATTTTGTTAAATTTTGAAAACGCCTCGGAGATTTGAATCAATCGAGCGAGCCAAGATCTTAGATTAAGATAAAAATAAACGAACGTGATTCCTGATGTATAAGCTGATTTAATTGCCGGATCGGATAATTGTGTGCCACGTCTTCTAATTTGAGTTCTTTAAATTCGGTGTATAATTTCGAGGCCTTATAGCCATGAATGTTAGGCGTTTTTACTAATGATTAATTACGCTTAGGGCTTCCACAAGATTTTTTCTGATTTTATTGGCACATCGGAAATTATTCGGTGTAAATTATCACTAGAACGATTTCGTAAATTGGAATATTATTCTTTTCTAAATTCAGTTGAATAGAATAGACCATCGATACGAAAGCCTGATTTATAAGTCATACAAAATTCATCGATTAAATTCAACAGTTCGCAATCGACATGACAAAAGTACGTTTGCCTTCAACGAAAAAATACTTCAGAACTCAATGCTTGAAGTCTATTGGCCCAGTACTCGCACGCTGTGATCACATTGCAGCCTGACACCCGCCAATGAATGCCATCAACGATAGCAGAAATATGTCCAATAAGGACGTATTTTCTTGTTGAAATCATGAGAGAGTGTGTATTGAATTTCAAGTTCCTAAGCTTCACATTGACTGCTCATTTCTTTGAAAATGGATACGAAAAACCAGAATATATTGTCAAGGCAAGCTCACTGTCAGTATTTAAGACGATTATTTATTCTCGTTTGAGTGAGTCATTCAATGATAACTGTTATTTGGCGTTCTAAATGTGTCTGTAATTACTGAAACCCTGATTGGATCAAAGTTATTCGAATTCTCAATGGATATTTACAAAGATGTGCGCAATTGAATATGCTGTTTATTAAAATATGAAAAAAGTAATTCACTGGAACTATCGTGTTACTTCCTTAGTTTTGGAACGTGTTTCAACTATATTGAATATTATTACACTCTAAATTAGCAGCAGTTAATTGTGTAAAAACGTTAGTTGTGTGCGCACGTCAAGCAAAAAACTTAACTTTTCAAAGTTTTACTCGCTCGCACCGAACATTTCTCAGTCTTTAAAAAGCGTGCTTGAGCGAGACAAGTTTACGCAGAATTCGGCTGGCATTTGAGTAGCATTTCCTGGTCGCATGACATCGATCGTTCTTGACGAGCACGACCCTTTGAACCTGCTGTCTTGCTCGTCTCCCAACGATATCTCTTGATGCTCGCAAAGCTGCGTTCAAAAATCATGTCGCGACATGGCGTCGGTGTCTTGATGAGGTATTCATCCGAGCCTACCGGCGCGTCACGGCCAATCCTATGGAACGTATTCGAAAAATATTCCTCCCGTTTGGAAGGCTTGTTTGTAAGGGAGAGATCAGAGTCTCTCTCGTCTTCCTTCTCTTTCCCACAGATTCTGCGGCGAGGGGAAAACAAGATAGTTGAGCTCAGCTGTAGTTTTTGTTTGATGTGTGCTTCTGCAGGAGCGTTTGATGTGCTCGTCTAGTCGTCATTTGCCCAATTACTCTGTCAACGAACGATTCTTGACATTCATGCACAATTCAGTGGGACTTTCTGCTTATTTTTAGCGCCATTTGATGTGTCTCGTAGTTCTTTAACTCGCTTCACTCACTCGCATTGATTTTTATTGACAGTGTTGCTCGTTCTTTCTAACGCATCTCCTGCAAACTGCCCTCGGTAGTTGAACTTGGATATTATTTATTTCTGAACGAATTCCATTTGCGGATTTACATTTGAAGAGATTTTCTCGCTCTCTAACTTTTAAAGAATCCGCTACTATTCGTGAAACATGTGTAACGGAAGAATTTTTATCACCGCTTGTGCATCATTGCATGTAACGGCTAAACTTGTTTTGTATGCCTAATTTGTTATATTTGTTTATATATATGGATTTACTTACATGACAATACGTATTACTCGCATGTTGCATTTAACCAAATCCTTTTACATTTCATTTATGAAACATAAAAAAAATTTCTGTCGGTATTCTGGTTAAATTTGAATTTGGTTCTTCCATGATTTTTCCACTGGACCGCTGTAAACTACATCTTCGCAATGCATTTACTGTATGAAGCTTTTTGCGGAGCTTCCCGTGTGGTTTCCTAGTGCTGAAATGTTGGTGTTTCTGTGATGGCTTTTCCGAGCATACATGATTCTCCCCTTCTTTTTGTGCGGGGAGAAGTTGCGCAGTGGCGCGTATCTTGCATACCAATTGTGCGAGTGCTGAGAAGCGGTCGCTTCTTGCTCAACTGCGAGCCACTCGGCCTACAGGACGCTCTACTTAAGCCTGGTGCTAGGCACCGCATCTGCACTATGCGTAACTGACCATTGTAATCAAACCGACTTTAACGGATTATTTTTATGTAAATGAAAAGCACTTGTCATTTCATCTTTTTAGCGCATTTTCTCATTTCTATTGTGCTTGCCATGTCTGTCTGTCTGTCCGTCCGTCTGTCCGTGACCTCAAGTTTTCGTCGACGAGAAAATGCGCTCTCTGTCACTCACTGCAGTGAGTACTGAATTATGTTTTTTATATTCAGCATTTAATTTGTTCTGTTCTTTCCATATGATTTCCAAACCTCATGGTTTTCTTCCTCGTGTAAAGTGCAGAACTCGTCATTTATAACCTTACCATTCCAACACTCTTGCTCCTACACCTCGGTTTATGCGCATTGTTTATTGTTGCGCCTGCCACCGCTTCTCTCGCTCATCGTCCCGCGGGTGCTATCACAACGCTGCACCACACGCTTGGGTCTCCTTCGTTGGAGTCGCGCTCTTCTTCTTATGCCGCCGGCGTCTTATGCGCGAACGTGACACCTCTAAAGTCCTGCCTTCTTTCATCAAATGAATTCGTCGTTGAATCGAGAATGCGTTCTTCAAGTGACTTGCGGTGACATCTATCACCCACATGCACAATTTGTCTTGAATTGTTACACCCAGCGAGGAGTAAAATGTTTATGAATAAAATTTTTGTTTGTCTGTGGTGATTTTGATGTTGCCACGATTGCTTAGAATTAAAATAGACGATATGTGCGCTTGTTCAAGTCTTATTATCAATTCCTATTCGACGTTTACAAAAGTTGGGTATTCTCGCCAGAATTTTTTTCCTTCTGTAAGTGAATTGGATTTGTTGGATAAGTGTTCAAGTGTGCGATTACTTTGAGCTGAAACAACCTCGCACCATTAAATAGTTGGGATAAGAAATAATTGTTCGCATGTCAAAAATCTCTAAATTTCGAATTATTTCGAATTATGTTGTGCGTAAAAATCGTCAAGTATAACTCGTTCATTTGTTAGGCTAATTTTGATGAGCCCTATTGGAGTTTACGTCTGGTCTTCTGAATGGCTCATCAATCTGAAAAATGGATTTTCATTGTGGCGCCATCGCGACGATTAATGGCTGCCGTCGGATGCCAGACGGCTGGTAGAAGAATCACCCTCGAGATCACATTGAATACTTTGAGCACCGCTTAGCAACGTAGCTATTTTGTCATTTTATATTTTTCACTTCGGCAAACGCAATTTTTACTATAATTTGTGCACCGCTTAGCACCATAGCTATTTTGTTACCACCATTTATTATTCACCTTGGCTAACGGTATTCTTTTTACCTATCATTTGAATTCCGCTTGGCACCGTAGCAATTTTGTCATGCTTTTTTTTCACATTGACATGCGGCATTATTTTCATTATCGATCATTGAGCATGTTAGTGATTCTTATTTGGGTAAAATATGTATGTTAAATACAAAAAATACATTTTGGGAATTCTTCTTGGGATAGCTCGTAGCTAAGTTCTCTATAATTTAATTATACAAATACCATTATTTTTTTATTTTTCTTCACATGCATTGTTTTTTTCTTCGGAATCTATTTATTTTGTCACAGACGTTTTTTATTTATTCGTTCCGTACCAGCTCGTGTGATTTATATAAATATACAAATAAAAAAATTCCGACCAATGGAATAAGGTTCAATTAAGAGCACCGCCTGCACATCTAACCGATACTGAAATCTCAGGTGTCTTTACCGTAGACTCGAGCTCGTCTTGCGATCCCCGTGCCTGTACGATACGAAATTTTACGTTTCAGATTTACTTTACACTTACTGTACCTCATTCCAAGGTTATCTAATTATATTTAGTTCTATTCTATTTCCATTATTCTCATGTTCAATTCAGACAAATTCGTCTCTTACTAAGGTCGACAATTAGGACTTGCCGGGCTGCCTTTTGTATCCTTCATTTCAATTGAATTTATGTCAGTCAGTTGACGTGCTTGGCATATCATCAACAGGCCAGATTTTCAAAAATCACATTGAACTAATTTGAACAAAATCCTCAGTGACAACAAGCAACCAAGTCATGGCGTCACTCCTGGAACCGATTACAGGAAGTGATCGAACAGGGTAATCAATTAGCAGGCGTCGCGCCCTCTGCCTCTTGGTAAGTGACTCCCATTGCCGGCTTAACTCCGACCCCATCAAAGAGAACAAAGCCTGCCTCTCTTATTTTCTTGCCTTGGATCGCAACGCCGAGACCCCAAAAAGCCTCGACCGACTCTAGCCTGGACAAGGCCATGTTTCAACGCCTTCCTTCGCACTTCCAATTGGCGATCGATGCAGCCGAAATCAGCTGCTGCTCGTGAAATTAAATGAACGTCTTTAGTTTCCGGTTTATCGAAAGGATTCAATTGAATCTTGTAGGGCTTTCAACTTTATTTCTGTTGTATCCAATACTTGTACGGGATCTAAAATGTGGTGTATACTGAGAAAATTAGATTGTTGCTGACTATTGATGATAGTTAAATGATACAAATGATTATGATTAAATGATACATAAATGATTAAATGATACATACAACGATGATAGTTAAGAAAAATTTAAAGGTTGTGGCAATAGATTGAAGTACGAAAATCTCGTAGAAAATCACGAAAATCTCGTTTGTTGCATCGATATTCTACGTTCAGTCATATAAACGGATCATTATTTAGTGTTTCTTACAAATGAAAACTTTTTCTGTAGTGCTCGATAGTTAAGAAAATTTTCATGGACTATTTTCCGGGTCTCTCTTGTTATTAAGTTATTATTATTTCCCCCTGCTGAACTTAGTTTTTCCTCACAATAAATTTCTCTCTCCATTTATTTGAACTGCCTAAAGCAAGCACCTGCAAATCGAAGGCTACGAGGCAGCTGCCTCGATCTGGAGGGCGAAAGACCAAGTCACCTGGAGCAACCCAACTTATTGTCATTTATTGGCACAATGTCGATGGGTTTTGTGGAGCTGCTGCTGACTTCCCGTGCTATTCTCTACGATTATAGCTTGTCTTGGATCCCATTGTGCCCTTATTGGTGCTTGGGTTCCCCATGTCAGGCGCATGCGGCTTTGGCGCCAGAACATATCTTAGTATAAAAGCTTTGCTTTCATGCGTTCTCTTGTATGTGTTTTATGTGGCCTGTTAGTTTTCTGATATTTAAGGCTTGACACCTTGACTGTGATGACGTGAGCTAAATTTAACGCATTTTTCATCTCCAGTGCATTTTTAGGCACCAATTTACAATCGGAAAAATTAACACTTCAAGTGAGAAGGGTTGAAATTTTAACCCTTCTCCTGTTGGTAATTCTACTAATTTTGGTTCGCCGGCTCTCGCACGCCAGACTACATGCATATAATTCAAATATGTGACAATAGTGCTATTTCCATTTGATACTGAAATACATCGCCCCAGCTCTTCTTTGGGCCTTAATTAGTATTAATTAAGGCCCAAAGTATTAATAATAATTGTGTATTTTAATACAGTATATATAGGAAGCGTCAAGTGGGACGCGTATATATCCATCGCGGAAACACATGTGGCACACACGATTCACACAATCGTGCATGTATCACGTGGTTTGTTCTCACTGCAGCACGCATGCGTTTTGAGATTCTAACAACATCAATGTGGTTCCGAACTTACGAGACAGTCACCAATCACAAGAAGATGAAAACGTAGCTCTCATTGCGGGACGTGTATATTGAATATTAGTTTGTGTTAACACCGGAATACATCTGTATGGCGTGGCTGTGTGATCCACATCGCAAGTCATGTATCGAAAATGAGTTTGTGTGTGAGGGCTAAAACCATGCGTGGCGTGTGTCTGTGTGGCTGTGTGGCGGGAGGAGGCCCTGAGAGAGGCAGGGCAGCTCGACACACCGCGCCCCTACTGATCAATATCACGCCCCCTCCACACTACTAAACCCCTTCTTCTACCACACCCTTCGGCTCCCACTCTTCCCCTCACACGCTTTTCGCCATGCTGCTATTCTCCCTTTTTTCTTGTAAATTTTCTCTTGTTTCCTAACACTTTTCCTCCAGTCTCGTGCGCCATTTGCTTACCGTTTCTTCTCGACTATCATCGCGATATTTTTGTTTGCTCGTGTGCTTCTATCTATTGCGGTTTTTTTTCCTCCGTTAGTTGGAAGGAAAATATCACTCATGAATTTTTCATTTTCTGTCATAGCTGCTGCACTTGTTATCTTCTCACGGACAATTAATATTTGACGCTTTATCGAAAACCTATTAACAGTTAATTTTTATAAATGCCTGATGGCACTTCATATATACGCTCTGATTGTGTTAGTTTGTTGTATATTTTAATTCTAGTTACATTCGCTGCGTGCTATCTGATTGAGCGCTGTTGCGTCCGCATTTACCTCTGTTGATAAAAATCTGACGTTTCTTACAATATAAATGTTCATTATATTTTCTTGAAGAGGAGAATTCCGCTCTCCATCGTTTTTTTTTTTGGTCCTGGTTCATTTTTATTTCGCTGTCCTGCGCTCGACGTTGAGTCTGACTGGCGATTTTTGCCAATCTGTCACGATTTTTAGCTCGTTTTTTGTTGACATTTTTTAGCACTTGGCTACTGGCCTCGTTTGGTATTCTTCATGGTTTTGCAGCTGTTGTTTTTTTCTTGTATTAGTTTATTTTCTCAGATTGTGGTATTCAATTCAATTTTTGTCCACTCTTAAATTACGATCAACTACCATACATTATTTAACGTTCGCTCATCCATCTCTGCCAGTGCATTGTATCATTTGTTGCCGTTTAATGTGAAAACGACGTTTGAATGGATGAATAATCATCAGTAATTGTGTACTACAAATTATCATGTTTCCTTGTTGTTTCCCTATAAGTTACAATTCTCCTATCTCGAAATCTTATTTTGAATATTTTGTGCCGTCCGCTGAATAATTTTGACATCAGAATCATCCTCTTTCTTCGCAGGCTGTTTGGTTCCAAAGTTTATTCCTCTGTATCTAGCAATAAAATAAGATTATTGAAAAGCCTCTCGAGATTACGCCCCTTATGGTGTGTCATACTCATCGACTCAAACCTTCAACTATATCACGCGACTCGTTCATCCCCATAGTCAGACGTCCGCGGTTTCGTTGATTGACGTGTTAATTCTGATCGTATATAAAGTCATACGACGAGCGCGAGCTATCCGCTGTTATTTGTGCGCATTATCGAATTAGAAAACTGCCCTCCCAATTTCTTATATTATGCTCTTATCTTTATGTGTCGACTAGCCGGTATAGTATAGTCCCTACTGTCCCTATACTGTCCCCACTGTATTGTTTGGTATAGTCTCTTACTGTCGTGCCGACTCTAGCTACGTTAGAACCTGACATCGATTCGCCCTTTAATTGAAAATAGAGAAATTTAATCACTTTGATTTATAATTTCGCTTTCATAATCTTGAAAAGATCTGATCAAAAGGCCAGTCTAGTCAAGAAAAGCACAAGAATCGGCGACAGGCCTATCCAGGCCTATTCCTTAAATACCGAAGATACTATACTATAATCAACTACGAGTTTTCTTACTAATGCGAGCAGGTTCGTGATACCATTTAATGCACTCGTTGGGAATTGAAGGCTTTGATAGTGCAAGAATTTTGTACATTAATGTAATATAATTCCAGCTATGCAGATCCCGGAGTTTTTTTGCCCCTAAATTAAATCTAATTATTGAACCTTAGTTAATGTATACGAGTACGTGCACAACGTTGCATCACTTAACACGAGTAGCTCTCGTGCCTGTGTGCGCGGCCTGGAATGCCCCGTCGCTCCGCGGTAACTAATGGTGACCAAAGCTGCCTTGACACGGGATTGTGACCGCCATCACCACTAGTGCTGCAATTAATGCAGTCGCTTTGTCTACCACCATTTTATTGCAAGTGGTTCCTGCTTGTTCGACAATAATAGTTTTGATTTATCTCTATTCATGCAATAATGAAATGCTGCGTATTAATAATTGTGTAAAAGCTTGTGAAAAATTTTACATAACCAATATTTACACTCTTGACTATGCAATAAATATTGTCTCTGTTATAGTAAACGTTTGAGTTTTTCGTACTGATCTATGATTCGTTTTCAAATGAAATGTTTCCCGCTAATCCACCGCGTAGGATAAGTGAAAAAGCTATCAGTTGGGTGATTAGTATAAAATATTGAGTATTCCGTCATGATCGTCGCATGCTCGCTCATAGCTGAAACACAACGGAGGATTTGAATGATTTTTTTGTTACCTTTGTTGACTGATTTGCCTCTTTCGTATATGTGGCTGTTGAGACATAAACGTCTACAGGGGAGAGATGATAGGAGCCAAGACTCGTTTCTAAGAATTATCTGTTACTGCATTTTTTATTGCCAAAGACTGAAACTTCAATATTATTTACACCTATCGTGTTATTCTTTGCTGAGATTTTCAATATTCTCAAATGACAAATGCTTGCTATCACCCAAAAAACCAGCGTATAGCTCCGAATGCCAGCTGGGGCCGAGATGAGAGAGAGTTCTGATTTTTCCCAGAAATTGGATGCTTTCTCTACATTGAGGCGAATGGGAAGCTGCTTATCTTAGCTAATGGAAGAAGGCCTTTCTCTGCTTCAATTGAGTCTGGTGGCTGAACGACTCGCGAGATGGGAGACATTAGAATTCTCGACGCTTAGAGCGAGCCCCAGTCAATCCTATCTTAGGGTGAGATCATTCTGACGATTTAAAACGATTTCATGTGCTTAGGTAACGATTTACTATATATTTCAATGGTTTCATCGCGCATCAGAATACAAGTTAATTTGAATTCGATGGAAAAATCATTAATTAATTCATTGAGCCGAGTTAAATGTTTGGAAAAGACCAGCTTCGTAATCCACTGTCCGACCCAAACATTGGATTTTTTCCGATGGAACTGCGCTCCTGTTCATCGACTCTTTTATGCTGCCGCCTAAAAGTTTAATTTGTGAGGTATTATAGCGTGTATTCCACCAGGATTAATTCACAGTATAAATAATTGTTTTTTTTTAGAAATAATGATAGTTCATAATATGTTTGTTACCTAATGGAAGCTGTTTACTTACATTGAGCTAAAAGAATGCTGTTAGATTTGGATATCTTGTGGTGTAATTTTTTTCCGAATCTGCGATCGAAATAATACAAAGTCGCTTCCGTTTGCTGTAGTTTGGTGTATATTTTATAATTTGCGAGTTAAAAGTAACAAGGAACAAACGGACTTCAGTTGGCGCAAGACTTTTTTTTTTATCGTAACCAAACATCTTCCAATTCAGGCCAATGTAATGCTCTATACTGGGAAAGGTCGATTAAACGGTTCTTTGATGATAAGGTAATTTACTTTTAAGAGATAATCGTGTTTTCATTAATCTCAAATATGCATTTTGTCTAAGTAATCGCCGAGAAAAGTGGCTTGGCCAATCATCGTTTACTAACTACAATAAGTGAGTAAACTATCACTTTTTATGTACATATTTATTATTAAGTACATACTTGCAAACATTATTCGTATGATTTTTCATATGAATGCGTTATCTATATGGAGCTTCAATTTATGCAAGAGCTATGTCGGCGCACAGCTCCGTGGAAAGTTATTCTGAAAACCCAGGTCGTCTATCAAGCGACCAGTAAGGTGAACTCTTTTGGTAAACTTTATTTATTTCTAATTGAGATAAAACTCTCAAGTTATTACGCATGTCCTCAAAACGTACTCATAAACAAAATGCACTGTTTTGGTGACTGTCAGGGCCTGGAAGTTAAGTGAATGTTTGTAATTGACCATACATGCGTTCATTCATACACGAGGAGCAGCGTTGGTTAGGTGGCTCGTCTCTGCAGTGAAGGTAGATTGGCTGTAAGAGCTCGAGTCATTGGGTGGTGATGGGCTGAGCTGTGCCGCGGATTTGCCTTCATTACTCGCTCAGTCATGTCGACCGACCCTCACTCGCTCTTTGCTGGACAAATAGCTGACCAGACGCTACCGCACGCCAATACCAATGACTCGTGCCGTCTACAGCGAGCCAGTGATGGCAGTGGAAACTACTTGTGGTCTTGGTGCCCTCAAAAAATTACCCATCACTCCCTATATCTAACCCACTACCGGGGGTTGCATTCCTCACTATACTCATGTCACAGGTGTTACAGTAAATGTCCTACATTTTTGATTTTGTATTACGTTTCCATGTAACTTTCGTCTGCCTTCCGATAAGTACCGTCGATAGAACTTGAATTTTGCTTTGAAAATGGGAACAGTTTTTCCTTTTTAATCAACGGGATAAATATTTCTTGTAGTAGCATCCCTCAATTTGAGAACATTTGTTCTGGTTGCATGAAATATGTTACAGTATACAGTAGCTGAGTTGCTCCATTTGTTCCGACCATAAGTATTATAATTACACTTATGCGCTCGAGGCAACTCTGAGAATGTAAATTGCTCTACCATTATTGGAAATTTTCTTCTTGCCAATTAAAAAGTCTTTCCTGATAAAAGAATGTTTTGAATGTGAGTTTAGCTTTCCTTTATGTTTTTCCAACAATTTTTATATGCAGATTAGCACACGACAGATCGCCGACGATAATATCCTTGATTTAAGGTATTATTCTGTTTATTTTTTGTACCCTTCAGACTATGTTTGATCACGAACTTCACATGAGAGTACATGCATTGTCTTGCCTCTGAATATAGTTTCTTATTGCCAATTTTTCAGCAATTAACTTGAAGCGTGTTCGTAATAAAACCAAAAAAGGATGCGTAACAAACTTGGTTGATCGTCAACATTAGAGTGTTTCGTTGAACTTATTTGCCACTTAGAACATTTCCATCTATCTCAATCCCGGCTGCTGTGTTTGGGTCCCTAAGTAACTGAAATAAAGTGAATTCTTGTATCCGCTTTATTCAAGATCTCGAATTTTGAAGCAACCCAGTTTATCACGGGTTTTCGGCGTGTACACTTTACTGCTGTACAAATTAACCTAGCTCCTAGTTTGAACTGCAATCAATAAGTAAAAAAATTTCCCTTTTTATGTACATATTTATTCTTATGTACGTATACAAATTTAGCAAACATGTTTATTTATCTGCCTGTTCAGATGAAAATTGCAAAAATATAATCTTTATTCTCATTCTCTGCCGCGTGTATATAGAGCATGCTCAGAGATAAGCGAAGTACGGTATTAGTTAATGCAATACAATAGTTACTGCTCCTCTAATTTCTTAGGAAAGTTCTGAACATCGCTAGGACGCTTCCTACATTCCGTTGTGGTGTTGTTTCTTCAGTCGCGTAATTCCGGCTTAATTTTTTTTGAGAGGCGGTTCTTATGGTCAAGTAGCCTTCACTGCCTCATTTAGCGTCGAGACGTTGATGCTTGATGTGCTTGGAGTGAGATTTTCCTCTAAAATTTCACAATTTTCTTTCGTTTTCAGATAAAAGATGCGTGAATAAGAATTGAATTGAATTTTAAAACTATTAAAAGTGAGATCGAAAAAATGGGGCTTAGAATTATTCGCAATATTTGGCGCTTAAAATTTTTGACTGCAATGGATTCAGTCAGTTTCATTTTCAGACTTCCATTGCTCGCTACTTTCGCGCAACAACTCTCCGGTACTTCAGCGTAGAGCTGCACTTGAACAGCTTGTGTTGGACGAACGTAGATCTAGCGCCGTGTTTTGGAGCATCTTGCTCTAGCTTCGCCCAATCCATCAAGCATCCGTCAGCGTGTAATGGGCAGCGCCAGCCAGGAGATGGCTTGTAAATTACGTTCTAAACTGGATTACTCGACCTGGAAAATGAATGTAGTGGTTCGATACTGGCGGTGCTCTCCTAGAAGAGCTTCTACCCTTGCTGTTGGGATGATAGTTGTGCTTGCAATTCTCGAGCACCGCTCCCTCCGTCTTGTAATCGGGCCTGACGGCTCAAATATCAGCTTTAATTCTACATGGCTTGGAAAATTCTGCGTGATGTAAATAGAATAGTTTCTTTCTTTGCCGTTGATTGGAGCAATGAGTTTCTTTTAAGCGTGAGCCTCACATTTTTTATTGTTTGTCGCATCCGACGAAGTGCCAGCGAACCATTCTCTCCATCTTACTAAATAATTCAATTTATCATATGACTGAAGTACGCGGTTCTTCTGTCGTTGTAAATTCAGTGGCTCCATTCAACTCATAAATACTTTTATAATCTAATTTGAATATAATCGGTAGTAAAATAATGCATTATTCCTGAAATAATGCATTATTTTACTCCTATAATGACTATTGGAGTAAAATAACTATATAACTTTAAATGTTGAATAGTTATAACTATAAATATAAACTATAACTATATTAACTATAAATGTTGAGTTATCCCTGCGTTGCGTGCGGGACAGAGAGAGACATGCCCCATGTCACCCGCTAGGTTGGAGCGGCATCACATCCATCGCAAAGGCTATCCTTCCTGGCGTCCAACAGGAGGCCAATTAAAACTTTGGCCTATTTTCAATGTAATGACAAAAATCGAATTTGTCTGCTCCGTTTGTTACTTTTTTTGTTCCAATAGTGGAATCGAATTTACGTGACCTCAAAATTCATTATAATTTTATAATTTTACACATTTGTAGTCGATGAAAATATAAATTAATTCGGAGCTATTCTTCCGTGCAGTATTTTACGTTATCCAGAAGGCTAATGATTTTTTTTAATGCTATAATTTCTAAAATAAATCCCAATGAATGTTTCAATATTAGCCACAAAAGATCGCTTCTCAACGCCCAATTTTTATTTCAACCTTTTTCATCAGTTATTTCTTCAAATCTTCCTTGCATTGCGTGCTGTGTCTTCTTGTTTTACCGCTGATGCTTCAACAGACCCGAGAAATTGTGGCAGCCGTAGAATTAGACCTTCTCGGCCATTATTTGTTGCTGAAGTGGCGTCGTAAAGGCTCGATATGAGAGAAGTTTGACGTGTCTCTTGGTCTGGGCTCGATCACTACAGGCTTTACCTAACAAACTTTGCCTTGATATCACCACTCACCACAGAGTCTTCCCGCTTCCTGTATTATCAAACCTAAATATTTGTGTCACTATTGCGACAGTTATGAGATACGAAATCTACTTGATGGTCTTTTCTGTCGCGAAAATTGAGTTTTCGTAAATGTTGCTAGCTACTATTATGGTTTGTTATTTTAACATTTCGCTCAAAATTTTGGAATTTGCTTGTGTTTCGTAAAGAGCTTGGAGGTTTTCCCAACGCATTGAAGTAAATAATACAATTGTCTTCCCATGTTGTTCCTTATCTGTGTTATATTTTGAAATATAACGTTGGGCGTTTGTGGATTTGTTTTCAGTTTCTTTCGGGAGCACTTTCTCTGTTAGACTTTTATTGTCGCAAAATTTTCTGAGTTCAAGCCGTAACATGTTACGCGTAAATTATCAACATTTCCATAACTTTTCAACGGATTATTTTCTTAGCGAAACACCGGTTATCGAAAACCGGGGTTAAATGAGAAAAAAATGAGACACAATTATAAGTTGATCTAAAAGTGCAAAAGTTTCTCCAGACATCGAAACGGAGTCTCTTTCCGTGTGGGAGTTTGTTAGACAAATATTCGTGCCGGTTGTAAATCGATTCGATCAAAATGTTATCTATTGCGTGGAGTAGAAATTAAAATACAAAATTTTCCAAGTGCGCTTTCTTAATACTTGACAACATATTGATAATTTCAAATTTGCTGCTGGTGCTCATGCTTTTTGAGCTCGATGTTCTCATAATGCGTGGCGTAACAGGAGCCACCGATGACCGATGCTAGAATTGAGGAACGAAGATTACGACGCGCAGTCGTAAGCGATATTTAACAGCTTAGCCAAAAGCGATTAATCAATTGAAGTTCGTCAATTTGAAGTTTGAAGAGCTCAACAAGGTGACACATGATGTGGAGAATATTTTATAATAACTACTAATCGAATAATAGAAAAACTAAATAATGATGATCGTACTATTAAATTGAAAAGCCACCCCGAACAGCATCTAAAAAAAGCGATTCCATGTTCAAAGCTAGTTTGCTGTACGTTGATTAATTTCTGGGAATCCGTTTAAGTTGGTCAAAATAAAGATGGACGCGACTTCAAATTAAGGATTGAGTTTACCATGAAGTTGGATCGCTGACGTCATTTCCAAGTTTAGCACCCTCTATCATGAGCGATAAAACTATTTACATTCAATAATGCTAGTGCAATATCTTTTGAACTTAGTTGGAAATTTTGCTGGGACTGTCGCAGGTGCTTCGTCAACTAAATTCTTCTGTTAAATTTTCATGAGTTCTTAAGAATGGATTTATATTCGTATAAGTACAAAGTGGCCGTCAGATGTGATAAAATACTAACTTGAGAACATATTGGCCATTGAATGCAGAAGCTTCTGCTGTGGTCGTAACGCGTGGTTACTGCCTTATTACTGCTTACCGTGTTTGTGGTATAAAAATGTGTGAAATTCAGAATTGAAACGTGACATTCAACTTTAGCGAGAACACACTAATTATTCGATGAGTACTTCTGTTTGATGCCATGATGTTCTTCTGATTTTCCACTGAATTTTGACTAGATGAAGCCGGATTTCAATTTTCAAAGAAATAATTTTAGCTTCGAAAAAATCGAAAATAATTTTAGCTTCGAAAAAAAAAATTACCCTGCCGACAACACATTCAAATCTCTTTATATGACAAAATCTTTTAAGTAATATTTTCCAAAAAACTGCCAAATCGGATGGGTCGCTTCACTTCATCTGTCTGAATCAGAAGAAATTTGGTGCCGAGAGCAACACCAATTAACTTACGGTAGGCTGTTGTCAACGATGCGCAACCGAGCAATGTTGGCTGGATGGTTAAATGGTCTACAGCTTCCAGTGAGCGGTAACAATAGTCGAAGAATGGTAGCCCAAGTAAAATAGTATGCTATTTCATTTACATAAGGTTCGAACTCATTGATCGATTAATACGCATAATTTCAGAAATAGTTGGTAGTTTTGAGGCGTTTTGGTTATGAAAAATATTCACTTCAAATTTCCGATTAAAAAAGTTAGTTAGGTTAAACCCAGCTTAATTTCAGCACTTCATTTCAGCCTGTTAGCTGTTGTTCATATCTGTCCGTAAGCCTACATCCGTGTCTAAACTGCTTACATCTTTATTTGAGTGCAAATGGAATTTCGATGCGGCTCGGTGCTTATTATTTATTACATACATCGCCTGATATTAATTACAAAAAAAAAATCGCATTGGTTCATAGATATTTTTTTCCCACGTCCAAGGATCGTATTTATATGAAACTAATACTTTTCTTCTCATTTCGCTCAATTGGATACGATGCGAATTTCTGTTGCTTTTTACTCAATCTCCTGCTAAGATTGGCCTGATTACGTGTGAACTGGTGATCGGGTAGCTACGCCGGGCGCAAAATGTTGCCTGTGCCCGAAGACTTTCACAGGAATATCATAGCCGTGCGAACTAAAGGCGTCTGGAACACGCCCATACAGTGGCTTTTCGTGCCACTCTTCCTCTTGATCCGTCTTCATAAAAGTCTAATTTGCGGCACTAGGAACTATTCTCTCGCCTCGTCTTGCCACGACGCTTCTGTTACTCGCCGTTGCAGTCTTCGTAGCAAGCGTGGGTTCTCGTAACCTTGATTTAGTTTCCTTTTTCTCGTCATATCCCGACACACGCGTAAGACTGTCGGAAAATTTATTCGTCATGAGAGTTGCCGCAATGTCGCATCTGCGAATATTAAACGTGCTCATAGCATTTATATTAGGTTACCGTTTTGATTACAAGCTCTGTTTCTTTCGTAAGTATTAACCCAGATGCCAGACTCGTATTCAAATAATATTCGCTTCTCTTGTAGATGAAATCTAGTGAGCAAATAGTGAAGATTTTTTCACATTGCATCTTTTATTATGTACGGTAATGCATTTTATTTATAGAAGCGCCGTATACTCTGCAGCATTCGTAGCTTTGATCTTGCATTGTTGGCTTTGGACGGATGTAATCGCGTATGTAAGGAAAATGGTCTCCTCCAGATTGCGTTTGGTTGTCTGCTATCGGAAGCTCATCGACCGGATATTGTGATCGTATTCCGGACCCTTCTAAAGACCTCATCGCCCGGCACATATATTGCTCCTGCAATGCATAGCTATTGTGCCTATTTCCTCCTGTTTCGGAATGAATTATTCGGTTGATTGAGTTTGAAGTAATCAGTGTTGACTTGCTACCATTTTTTCAGTACTATTAGATCATAAAGAATTTGCGCAACGATATGTTGTTGGAGATGTGCTGCGTATAAGCAAACAAGTGTTGGGTCTATATCTTTGATGAGCTACATCAAAAGGATGACAAGGCACTAACTTGCAAAATCAATTTTTATGTTTTTAATATTTTCCATTTCAAATTTATTGGAGTCTTAATATAATACGCAAAAATTTTCACTCATATTTGATATTTTGAATGGCTCTCGTGTTATTTTCAGCATTCATTAAATATGGTGAAATTTCATTCTTCAGTCCTTTCTTCTGCACCTTAAATAAGTTGGAATTTGTTGACTCGGCTGATTTGCCTTGCGTCACGCACTGTGCAAAGTTCGTGCTCGGTGGTGAGGTTTCTAGCTAAGGAGGAGCTCATGCATGCATGTGCTCGTGTTAATGCATCGTCCCGCGCCTCCATAAGCACCCTTCATGTAATTACATGCTAACTTTTGGCTTCTTCAATTACCTGCTTACTAACTTAGCTCACTCCCTCCACTGGCATTAGGCTCTTGCTCCGCTCTAGGCTTCTTCTCAATATTGACTCATCTTAGATTGCTTGCTGCAACGCCCGTGTGGCCCAATTTTCACGGTATTCTGTATGCACAAAACTCTTCAGTGAACTACGAAGGGAAAATTTTAACTTCTGTTTTAACGTTGCGTTTGTTTGTTTGCGCGATAATTCGAGTAATGGAGTTTTACTTCTTCACAATGTCAAGCAGAAATTGGCAGAAATAGTAATTTCTTTCATATTCCGAAAATTTACTTGAGTAGCAGGCAAGTAGCTCCTTGACATGATTTCTTTAGAATAAATTCTTTGTTTCATATTAACTTGACGATGAATGGCTCACCCGATTTTCTGATAAGTGTTGAAGAAATTAATGCGTACTGATACACGTTTAATTTTCCAGATTTTTCGATTGTTATAGTTTATTATACCCTTATAATGAAGAATTTGTACTATGCACGTTACTGAAATCATTTGTTGATAGCCTATCAACTTGCATTCGCGTCGTCAGAAGTGATGAACCCGAATCTTAACATTGTTCTTCCACTTTGATTTTCCCAGCGTTGCTATCAGAGAGGTGTTGGCTTTCCCATTATTATCATCGACCTTTGAATGATTTCGGAAATTGTATTAACTGTTTATGTAATTACGTGAAACCCTCTTTGTATTTAAGCACGTTTTTCAGCAGCTACGAGGGGTTATTCGAGAGTAATGTTAACCAGGGATTTAAAAGCAAACAGAATACCACAAAAATTCACCATGATTGGTGAATTTAGCAAAACATAAAATTCACCGTATTGTTTTTGCTTTTAAATTACTGGTTTACTTGAGATTTAAGCAAACAAGTGATTTTAATAGAGTAAAGTTATCCTCACATATAGCTGGATCAATTTTTCGCCGGGTCTCGGTGTTCAATAACTTTGTTTGTCGCTTTGAAAAGGCAGTGAAGGCTGGACAAATATTGTCCCTGGAGGACGCTCCCCGTACGTGGCATTCGAGGCTTCTTAAAACATGGGAATTTGTGCTATCACTTTTAAATCGGGTTCAAAATTACGTGTAAACAGTGTAGTGTTGTGGCTATCACTTCGTATGCAATGTGTCTAATTGCATGTAGTAAATTTATACGCTATTTGTCTCTGTGTTTCAAGCATGTACAGTTTTCAATTGCATGTACAGTTTTCAATTGCAAAGTTTACGCCATCCTCATATTTCATGTACTACCGATTCATATACAATGAGCACTTTATCTAAAAAATTATTGCAAACTCAAATGCGTGTATTACACGTAAAGATCTATCGTTTTGTGCTCAGTACAAGGTTTCATAACATGATGCCTTTGATACTAAATTTCAATATTGATTAACTTGAGTTATCTATGTAATATTGAGTATATTTTGTCCGTAGCAAATTACTCCTTCATTGGGCTCTTGCTAATAAAGTTGCTGATACGCTGGAGAGAGAATATATTTTTTTCATGTTTTTTCCTATAATTAACTTACTTTGTCCTAGGTAAAGTTTTTCCGACCATTAGTCTATAGGATACGTAGGGTCGCGCCCTTCTCGATCCTATTTATTATAGTAATTATAGCGGCTTTATCTTGAAAATTCTCCTGGAAGTCGTTTGAATTATCGCATTCTCGCCCCTCAGTTCTCTCGTAATTTTTTAGAAGTTCAGAAGCTAGTTTAATATTTAATTGATAGGACATACCTCTCTCTTTTTTTTTTGTCAAAATAGCTTTTTCATGGCAAAATTTTTGGTTGTATTTGGTTCAAATATGGATGAATTGAATATTAGTTCATATTCATAACACTCTTCACCATTCCCCCATGATTTGACAGTGAATCGCACGGACGTTACGAATTAATGAAAATAATGTATTTTTATTTTTAGAATCATTTTTAACAGATTTCATCACACTGAATGCAGAATCAGTCGCCTCTGAAAGCATCAAAGAGAGGAATCTGATGCTGACTTTTAGTATGGCTCTCCATAGGCTCGTTTCTAGTATTTATTGCCATGTGAGAGGACGGCAAAGGAAGGCAATCTGCCTCTCCTGCGCTCTCGAATATTCAAATACTTTGGTACTGATCACGCCAGAAAAGTCTTGATTGGAGCCGTTCTGGTGTGGAAGTAACGCCTGCGCTCTGATGAACGCGCCGAGCTTTACACGCAGCCGATCGTTGCCTCGAGCGCTTGTGCTATTACTGCTACCGAATGGAACTTATTTTCCGCCAGCTTTATGGCCTAATGCCATAAGAGGCTTGAGATGGAATAGAGACGGCAGCCATACCAACGGTCTTCATAATATTCTCTTGGTAGAAACACGCAGGCTTCTGTATCGCATGTACCGTTCTGTCTCTCACGAGTCTACGATATTTTGGCGTCTTAACTTGCCACATTTGCAGGTTTAGTTCAATATTTTTGGGCTAGTGATGAAATAAGCTTATTTATTTTCGAATTTCGAGTAAGAATTTTGTGTTTTTCAATAAATCAAATTTCCAGTGTAGCATGCTGCAGTATTTTTTTTCTTGAACTAATTTGTCATTGTAGGCCCATAGATACAACATGTGAGCTATTAGCTGAACTGGAAGTTAAAATTGGAGAATATTTCATGAAAATCTATTTTTCAGTGCAATTTATTTCAAATACTGTTTTCATGCATAAGTTACGTATATCATTTGAATTTTCTTGAAAAGATCCGGATCATCTTTATTTGTTTATTATTTACGTTTATTTTGTTTGAAGTACTCGTTTTAGCTTTTGTTATCTTGAAGTTCCCAGCGAATTGCTCTAAGTTATATTTTTTTAAACAATTCGTATTTTTCTCGTCCAATGACGCACCAAACATTCAACGTCATGCGCACCAAACATTCAACGGATTTCGGCGCATTTGGTCAGTCATTTTCATTAATTAAGGCGAAACTGGAACGATCGCTTTAGTTTTAATCCCGTCATCCACAGAGACTGTTTTTCATCTCGAGAAACACTCTACTATTGCATCTTGAGATTAAGATATGTATTGGATTGATTCTTTGGAATGAGATGAAGGTTCTGGTCATTTTCTTTGCCGTTTTTGGATCAATAGGTCTTGTTTTTTTTGCATCCTTTCCTTGGTCGCTGCTTGTGGTTTTATCCCAGGATTTTCGTTACTAAATGGTATTAGAAGCCTCTGTATTCAGAGCAAGTTTTTACATTCTCTCGCAATCTTGATTAGATTTCAACCGAATAATTTTGGTGTAATCAAATGTTGTCTCAGTTGATTCATGTCGGTCAATACTTCATTTGACGCAGGAGTCTTGGTATCATTCTAAACTAGAGTAAGAATTTTTTCCATTTATTTTTTTTGCGTTCTGTATAATATTTTCATTACATCTGCATATAATTAACCTTTAACTTGATAAAAGAGTAAATTGCACAGTGTTTTACCTGATTCTTGCTAAAACGTTCATCCGATGTACATAATCCGTCTTTTGTTACAAATTTTTTAACTTATTCTTAGGCCTATTATGTTTTGTGCTCATTTGTTGCTAAATTTTCGACGTCATGAAATTATTTGAGCTTGAAATTCCCAGCTTCGATTTATTTCTTCGTAATTTATAAACGACGTTCTATAATGCCCATGGGCGACTGAGCGATGCTTTTAACTTTGTTTCTAAATGATGAGTGCCTCATGTCACTGGGACATGAGGCACTTATAAAATATTCCATCGTACCTCTGACAGCTTTTATATNCGACTGAGCGACGCTTTTAACTTTGTTTCTAAATGATGAGTGCCTCATGTCACTGGGACATGAGGCACTTATAAAATATTCCATCGTACCTCTGGCAGCTTTTATATTTCAGTTTCATACGGATTTGTCGAGGTAGTTTGATGCTCATAAGAACATAATTACAGTATGTGTATAGCAAGCGCGCAATGCTCAGTCGGCTCTCCTGACAACAGTTGTCATCATTAATGAGTTCATATGCCTTTTGTAAATTTATGTTACCAATGTACAACGTTCGCTAAACTGCCATGGGAGCTATAATTCGTGTGGTCGAAAGTGATTGCTCCCGCATCCGTATTTTTTTTTAATAGAATCTAGTTTGCAAAACTGGGTGAAAGCGCTCGAAAGCTTAAAAGTTTGTGACATTCATCAGAAATTTACACGACTTTTATTCTGTTTTCTGAGCTTCGACCGCTCGCGTCGTTGGGCTTGTTCGTCTCTGAAGGGTCAACTGAATTTTGTGTGTTGGCCTTCCACGAATTTCGAGGGTGTGCCACCGATCTGCCTGGGCCCTGACGTTTATTTGTTTCTAGAGGACATCTCCTTTTAGAATTGGTGCACTCGCAGTGTGGTCCGGTACAACAAAGTTCAAATTAAACTGATGGTATTTGAGGAAGCCACGATATCAACTTGGAACGAAGAAACAAACATTATATTCAATATATTTCATGCCTGGCTTCTTTAATAAACCACACTGTCTAAAAATTATAACTTGAACCTATATCGAAACTTTGATTTCAACTACCCAAAATCAAGACCTCTTCTTCTTTCGAGATGATGTGCTACGCGGTTTTCGAATGAATAAACTATTTTAAGTTTATTTCATACGTTTCACTTCACTTGAATCTAATTCGCCAGTACCCGAAATTGTTCGAATTTGAACGGTTTACCACCGAATATACGACAAATTTGCTTAAAAACATGAAATTAGATTCGTCAATTGACTATCAGCATTGAAAGATGCAAAAATGAAATGATTGAACTTTATGGGGTTTTGAAATTATCGTATTCATAATGATGTATAATTATGTTTTCACGATTTTGAATGATGATTTACAAAAATAAAGATCAAAGCTGCGAATCTCGCCTATGCTCATAATCGGCTCATGTCAGCTTTTGAAATGGGATTTTTTCTTTGGCGATCCATGGAATTCATCTAACTTATCCTCTCACAAAATCTCAAGTGTAGGTAATAGAGTTGTAACTTCTGTAAATTTCCTTAATTTATAATAGTCTTCTATAGGCTTCACTGCGTGTAGGCTAGAGTGAGTTCTGAGATTGGCATTGCTTAATACAATTGCCCCGAGTGGGACTGTCTGTCGTGTTCATAATTAACTGTTCGCTGATTGCGTTACTCTAGCCGACCTCCCAAGCGCGACACTTAGTGAAGTTGCGTTTGACCTGCAGGCGAGGCATGTGTTCAGTAAAGCGTTCAATTTGTTGCTTATTTTCCTACTTTACTTTGTAACGCGACATTACTGGCCGCAACTGGTCATGGATATACTTGGCCTGCAAGCCCAGGCAATGTTCGATAATTGGTTTAATTTGTTGCTACTTTTGGCCAGCTACTTTTATTGCCCGTGCAAACTGACGTACGGCTCGAAGTAAAAAGCTACTATTCAGATGTAATGTCATAACCATTAAATATTATTACATGATCGTGCACTCCATTCTGAACATTGGTTAGTAAGTGTTTATTTTTTTTACGCTGCTGGAGTTTACTTATCTCTTTTCGGGTTAATTAAGTTAAAGTATGTTATACACGCGAACCAAGGCACTAAAATTGATACAGTACCCGAAAAATATCTGTTATTGAACGAATCAACTCGTTAATACAAAATCGCGTTCACTTCAATTCTTCTAGCATGAATGAAATTTTCACAGTATTCTGCAGTTGTTTCGCATGCATCACAATTCGCATTAGACCACAGGCCTTCTGTAAAAGGTCGTATTTTCATGATATATGATCAGAACTTGCTCCTGCCCGCATTTACTGTGATTTTTACTGTTTCGTGTACAGTGCTGAGAGCAGCGCTTCTTACTGCAGTGCAGCTCTCTACTGATCATTGACTCTTTGGCAAAGGTTGGCCGTGCAACAAATTCTTGGCTGGTGCAGTCTAGAATTTCATCCCTTGGGAAGCAGCTCATTAGCTTTTGTGCTTCTTTTGCTGACATTTTCGACTGAAGCCACACGCTACGCCCTCGCTCCTTCCAACATTTTTGTATCTTGCTCGTTGCTCGCTATACATTCACAAAGCTGCCTCACGTACCGTGCCAAATACTTGTATGTAACGGAAAGTCTAAATTATAAAATATGGCTGATATAAAATGATATGCGTTTAAAAAGTTAAAGTTGTTGTAAATGAATCCAGCTCAGATTTGTGCTTGTAGATGATTGAAGTACTAACAGGGTCTTCGAAAATTTATTACGTGCAATATTGAGACGAGATTCTTGAACCATCAATTTTCTGTCCTATTACCGTCAAATGCTATTCTGTTCATCGTAAAGTTATTTTTTCATGTTGTATTTATTGTAACATATGTTTGTAATTTATTTTAGCACATGATTAATTTTACTTTTGAAAAGTTGTTTGCTTTCATTCCTACATAGTTTCATTGGCTTAGGTGACGGTAAAGCTTTCGCGACTTTATTTATATAATAGCTGCCATGAAATATTTTGTATGAGTATTTCTATGGCGTGTGATGGTTGGGGTAGCGTCGTGTTTCTTGATGGCGTCGAACATGTTTACTCGCGGGAGTAACGTTGCTGCGGCCAACAGTGTCTGCTCTCGGTCTACACTCGTTATCAAACATATCCATTCTATCGCACTTCCCTGTCAATAACCGTGTTTAATAATGGTAATGATAAGAGTAATAATGGCAATAGAAAGGGTAAAAATAATAAAATAAAGAGTGATTATAATAAAAAAATGGCTGTAATTAGATCCGCATGCTAGTTCATATCTGGGCTTGAAAATGCTGGATCGATTGTATTTTTTCGACATTTTGTATGTCGACTTTTTTTACATACATGTTACTTAAGGTATTATTGGTATTATTGCATTTATTCATCGTCATTTTTTCAACAAAGGGTAATTCATTGCACTTATCATTTTTTATGTCATGGAACATTTGTAATTAGTTTTACTTTATTTGGCGTTAGATTCTATTTTTTTCATCCGATGTAAGTCATCTAATAGAACTCTTGCTATTTTGTCAACAAAGGGTAATTCATTGCACTTATCATTTTTTATGTCATGGAACATTTGTAATTAGTTTTACTTTATTTGGCGTTAGATTCTATTTATTACATCCGATGTAAGTCATCTAATAGAACTCTTGCTAATTCGTCCGTCGGTCCCGCTGCGTTACGCATAAAAATATAGAAACAATCAACCAATTTATCTTACGCGATTGGTTTCAACAATATTGTTTGTTCATTATTCACGCAATCCAATCGTTTTTTGCAGTATTTGTTTCGCTTGCGATCATCCCATAGCTAAAAAAAACACGAATTGCTTTTGCATCGCACGCGGCAACTAAGCCTTTCATAAAGTATTTTTTTAGGAATGCGTGCTGTGGGAACGTTTTATTTCAGCTACGGAATAAAGCTGCATCAGAATAACTGTTGCTCGGAGAGTTTTCTTGATAATGGAATTGAAGTGTTTATAGGCTATATGTTTGCGATCCACGATGTTAGCTTAATTCTTTCGTGCTTTGCTTTAAAATTTTCTCGATTCGGTCAAAATTTGTCTGTGCGATATGATTTAGATTTTTATAGAAATTTAAAAGTTTTTAGCAGCCAGAATGGATTAATTTTGCGATTAAATTGAATATTTAATTTGATTCGAAGCATTTTTCTGCATTTTATAAGTTCTCTTTCGACAAATATATGTCTATATTCCAATTTTCTATGGCCACTGTTATTTTTATACGTGATATTTTCCGAAATTTTATATATTTTCCTTTTTTGCAGGTAAGCGACTGTTGTCCTGTGAAGGCTGCTACAAGTTAACTTATCAAGTTGTGCGTAAGTAATGAACCTCCGTTGCATTATTAGCTCCTCATCTTTAGCATTCCCCAAGCATTTAATTTGTGCAAAAAGTTTCCTTCTTCACCTTAGTAACCGTGGAAAACTTTTAGACCTTGCGAATTTTTGTCTTGGTTATGACAAGCAAACTAATGCCTTGATTTCCAGACTTCCGTGTGCCATGCAGACTTCTGAATGCTTTTTCGTTTTATTCTGGAATATTATACAGACATTAAGCCCATTATTTTACTGCGTTTCTATTCAAAATATTACGAATTAATCTTTTGATACCCAAACATCCAGAGCATTTCCTGCAAATTTATTATACGTTGCAGTAATGTCTTTATAAATTCTCAAAAGTTTAGCTCGCAGTTAGAATATTTGTCTTATGTCAGTGATGAATCTGCAGGAGAAACGATTACTGAGGATATGCTGGAAGCATATCACGTGTGTTGAAAAATTGTGAAATATTTATTGTTTCAAATGCTCACATCATCAGCTCGATTTTTATGTATATCATTTCTACATAATTTATCCTAGACGATAAAGTTCAATCCAAAGTCAAATGACATAGCTATCAGGACATTAAAATCAATTGACGATATTATAGCGGACGTTTATTATATATTATAAAATATGCGTAATAGTGGTGAAGTTCTATAATTGGTGATGCAATTAAAGTTTTTGAAAATGTTAACCTTTCTGTCATCATTGTTTGTGAAATGTTCGGCGAAAATTTTTTCTGAATTAAAATTTGTGCTTCTCCGTAACAAGTAAACACTGACTAATTCACGTCACTGAGGAAAGTTGTTTGAATTTTTTTTGGAACACCCAACTCCCCAAATCCGCGCGTTGGTCTGTATGAGGTGTTGCAGTGTCGCTGCCTTTGACTGTCGCTGTAGGAAACGAGTTTTCAACATTTCCTGTGCCTTTAGACCGCGCGTAGCTTCCTTTGACTTGCGCTTTGCGACTGACAGCTATTCCTATCCCTCACGGCCTCCTGTTCACTGAATAGACCATTCATATACACATACGCCAACGCATTCATTCGTATGAATTATCATACTGCTTCCTTAATGTCATGAAGTTCTTTTGAATGTGTACATACTATCTTCTGCCAATGGCATGTATTCGTTTTAGTAGAGCAGTGCTCTGTTATGGACTGCGGTTTTTTCCATGTATGCGAATTGTTTCAAATGTTCTAACTTACCTCTATAGAAATCAGCTTGATCGTCCTCTCATGCTTCATTACTCTTCTGAACCTGCAACCTCATATTTTTATAGAAGAGATCTTTGTTATGGTAGTTATTTCTTCTTATGAGATTTCAGTATTTTTGTTGTCTTCAATAACGGTACTGAACTGTTGGTTGTTATATGAGCGTCGTAGTAGATCATGACCTCTACTTTTCTGTTAGAACTTTCTTCATCCCACGATATGAATTATTCTACATCCATCCGAAAACTTTCCTTTCATTGCTGGCTTTCATTTCATTGCTGGCTGGCCCTTGGTTTTTTAATGGTGGCATTACATATCGAAGAAACGAATCAACGCTTTCCTTTTCACGGGGAATGACAAGTGTGTCCCGATGGTGAAAATCTTGTCATTCGTTACACTCCCTCTTTTTTTATATTTTTTTTACTTCTCTGTTAACCACTTTAATATAAATGATGAATCTATTTGGTTTTTAATTTTGCAGAGTTATTTTTTCTACCCAACTTGCGGCAGCTTCTGCGTTTCTATCACAAGACACGTCAAAATTATCAGAGAATAATTTTACACCATTTTATTGAAGAACTGGAGCATGCAAGGCTCTTTGCGACTTTGCTGGAAATCTAGTCTGCCTGGGTGTATGGAAGACTTGTGAGGCCTATATCTCATAATTGCGTTAGATTTAATGTCCATAATAGGAAATGTTGCCTGGAGAATCATAAATTTGACGAATAACTCAAATATTGTTTCTATTGTCTCGAACTATTACATATTTTATATTACACATATGTACATTTACTACAATATTAAAAAAGTCAAAATTTAGATCAAACTCTTTACTTCAGCAAAACGAAAAAAAACTGTGTCGGTTAGGCAAATATTTTCAATCTTTGAGTTTATTAAATATTGAGGCTAATGGTTGATATCTTTGATTGGTTCCATATAAATGGTCGATTAGAATGTTTTTTGGTTGTTTGGTTATGCTGAATCTGATCAGCCGTTTGAATAAAGTGAGGTATCCCATGTACTGCCTCAAATTTTTCTACTTTACTATACATCAGATAAACTATTGTGAAATCCATCAATATTTAATGTATTCAAATTCCAGGCTGTTGATGCGTTTTATTTCCCAGTTTTCATGCTGGCCTATCAAGAATGCCACTGTGTGCGTAGCATTGCAGGATAGCGCTGCGACGATAGTGCTTTCTTTGTTTGCTCGACCTTAGGGTGATCTACGAGACGCATTTCTTGGGCGCCTGGTTGTACGTAAAGCCAGCGAGAAACGTTTCATCACGAAACCCTTTCTCTCCTTGCATTTATTGGCTCTACATACGCCCGATTTGGGGCTTTTTGCCCGCCGCTTCAATCATTCTATTGTGCATGGAACTTCTCGGGGAAGACAGAGTAGAGTTTTTGTCTCGTTCAGGGAGAAGAAAGGAAGGAAGAGAACGACTATGGCGCCGCGGCACGTCTTTGTCTGGGTAGAAATATTGCTCGGTGTGCGCTGCGACGTCAGTCAATTTGCATGTATGAATATCTGCCACCAACTTGATGCGACTTTCTTGGCTGGCGCTTGTAAAATGTGTTCTATGATGTTCGGAACAATGATTGCCCTTTCATCCAAATTCGCTAAGCTTGTCACTGGAAATTTTGATCAGTGCACGTTTCAACGTGGCTCGAAGAATGTTTTTTTTTTTGCATGAAGCCGAGTCTTTCAGGCTCGATTGTTCTTACCGCCTGATGCGAGAAATTCAACGGTTAACATTTCATCGCCTTTACTTGAAGTCGTAATTATTGAGAATTTAACGCTCAAGTAACTCTTCTGTTGCAATACTATGCTCAGTTTCCGTTTTGATTGCCCAGCTCGCTTGTGTTTGTTGTGAACATCACTTTGAAAACATTTTTTGAAAGTCGCAATTGTTTGTAGTACTTCGTATCTTGGTATTGTAATTGTTTTATCTGTGCATACAACTTCAAACATTTGGTATTATGTACGAATATTCATCGTTGCAAAACGTTAATTTGTCAAAGAGCCTAAGAGGTTTGCAGAGTATTTTGCTGTTGTCCGTTGTTCACTTATTTTTTACTGTAACGTATAAATTCTTCAGTTTATCGATTTCACAGGACCAGAGTTACTTGAACATATCTTTAATATTGCCGAGATAAAATCCTTTACTAACTTGGTCGTTTTTGTGCTGATCCTCGGAGAGTTTCGGCGTTGAAACTCTCGAAATTTGTTTAGAAATTTTATGGCAGCCGTTGAAATTCATTCTGAAATATCTCGATTGCAATGAAAGACTCCTAGTATTTTCAAATTCTTGCCTGCAGGGTTGAGTGAACTGTTTGAGAACTCGGGTGCTCGATTGCAGTCGCTCAGAAAAGCAGTTCTAAAGCGAGCCCAGTCGAGTTCAGTAAATAACCCGAGTCTAGATTTAGTGGTGCTTGTTGAATCAGTGCGCATCGCTTTGCATAGGGCATGCAAGTGTAATGTTATTGGCAACGTGCCGCCGAGATTGCTTCTCTTTGCCCTGACACTAACAAACCCTTATTGCTCCACTAACACTTCCTTGCTGTGCCTCCAGCACCAAAGATAAAATCCCATCCTGGAGCTCAACTTGGCCCTAACGATGTGGTCGCCAAACTCAGGCGACATGCTTTCCAGTTTGCATGGTAACGGTCTGGCGGCTGAAAGCTCACACAAACTTCATACCTTTTAAAATTGTCATTGTTTTATTTCCCGCTTTTTATCCTTTTCTTACAGCATCTTGTTTTCACGCTTTTAAAAGTGGAAAATTATGCGATCTGTTCCGTCTAATTAACCTTATTAATGAAGTTTCTGCATGGTTCTTCATATTGCGTGTTTTTGTACGAGTGCTATTTATGTAACTCCTTGTCAAGATTTTTTCTTAAGCGTGTCCTTTGTTCCTTCCTTGTGGGACTCGCGATGGTTGCTCGACTTGAACTGAGATGGGAGTAGAGTGTTCTATTGTGTTGTGCCCTGTTTGTTTGGCTATGAAAAGAGCAAAATTTTTGTTTTTAGCCTGTGAATGGAGAATTTTTATTTGTTTAATTTTTTACACATCAATTCGAGCTGAGATTATATGATCTCGATTCAAAGATCTTCATGCTTTTTCATGTTTAAATACATATCTAGCGTTATATTTTTTATAAGAGCTATGACAGATGTAAGCCTAATAATAGGGCAGAAACCACCTTCTTCTGCCTGGTTTTCTTCACTGCTGTAAATATCTTGGTATGAATTATTTTGGACGCGTATAACACTATATAAATTTCAACTCCGCTCGGATTGATGTGCATGCATGTGGTTCAGGGTGTCAGTGTGCAGGTTTGAGCGCTTCGAAGATCTCTGGTTTTGTGTGCTAGTGTAACGGCTTTTAAGGAAGGTCTCTTGTTTATGTGTGAAGGGTTTAGCAGCTTGATTTTGACGCTCTCTGGTTCATCCATGTGAGTGTGGCTTGGCTTAGTTGTGACGTCCTCTGGTTCATCCATGTGAGTGTGGCTTGGTTGTTACGTCCTCTGGTTCATCCATGTGAGTGTGGCTTGGTTGTGACGTCCTCTGGTTCATCCGTGTGAGTGTGGCTTGGTTGTGACGCCCTTTGGTTCATCCATGTGAGTGTGGCTCGGTTGTTACGTCCTCTGGTTCATCCATGTGAGTTTTGCTTGATTGTGACGCCCTTCCAAGCCGCGTCTATCATTCTGACCAAGCCGCGTCTATCATTCTGGCCAAGCCGCGTCTATCATTCTGGCCAAGCCGCGTCTATCATTCTGACCAAGCCGCGTCTATCATTCTGACCAAGCCGCGTCTATTATTCTGACCAAACTACGTCTATCATTCTGATCTAGCTGCGTCTATATTTCTGACCAAACCACGTCTATCATTCTGACCAAGCTGCGTCTATCTTTCTGACCAAACCACGTATATCATTCTGACCAAGCCGTGTCTTTCATGCTAAGGGGACCGCGTCTATCGTGCTGATCAGACGGCGACTGTCATGCTGACCAAGCATCGCCTGTCATGCTGACCGGGAACGTGAGAGCATTTAGTACTCATTTGCATTCACTCAATTACGAAAATTGTTTCCATATTCGAGCGACAACATCGCCTCTGAAATGTCTGCTACACTCTACTGCCCAACAAGTAAAGCTTGTGGACTCAACGCGGCGATCTGTTCTGACGCTCCGAGGCGACTGCAGCAAATTCAGAGAAGTTGACGAGCTGGGCCTATACTTTCAAAATTCGCTAAGTGAACGTAAGTACTTACGCTCTATTTTCTTGTCTACGATTGGTGGATTTTGCTTGAAAGGTCGTCAATGATTGGCTGATGAACTTACGATCTCTTAACTTTTTGTAAAAGTATAGGCCCTGGAGTCTGGGCCATCCAGCCAAGACTACTCTCTCTCTTTGGTCTCATGCTCGCGAAAAGAGCCATAATTATCACGCGCACAGTTTCAGACGTGATAAAAACTTTTGAAGATTTTATCGGCATATTGAAACTTGTAATCCTATGTATATATAAAAAAGCAAGCAGATAGAAGTAAGTCTTAAAAGTTGAATTTGATTTGTCGAAATTAGGGCGAATTGCCATAGGAGCTGTTGCTTTTTTTTCTTTTTCTCCAACAGATGATGTATCGGTATTTTGGTGGCTGTTCAAGTCATGTCATGAAATATTTATATTTTCAGCCCATTAAATTGTTTGCCCAATACCAAACTTTTCCAAAAGTTGGTGGAATGCAATCTGTGGAGTTCATTCATCCGACATTGCTAACTAATAAGCTTCGCTGGTGATTGTAACATTGGATGTTCTAGTTTGTTCTGCAAGTGAACCGTCGGCATCTTTACTGCTGTTCACGCCACTCTCCTCATCAGCAGCCGCTGCTATTTTCAAGCTCCTGCTTGATCGCGTTTAATGCCACCGGCTGGTCGCGAACCTTCAAGCTTTAATTGTGTTCGGTGTCGAGCCTATCTGCCAATTTCGCTACGAAGACTATATGTTGTGTTGTGTGATAATGTTCGTTCTAACTTTTTTTTCGTCATTCGGATCCAATAAGGATCTGCGCAAAAACTTTTATTAATTGAATGATCTATAATTGTTTTTTAGTACGTCGTGTTTCATGATATTGCTTGTGTCCTCCAAGAACAAATACAAGAACAAATTTTGATTGTATTTTTATAGCTCGTGTGATAGTTGCATTACTTATTGTTCATTGCAGCAATCTCACTATGTTAATTATTTAATTGAAGATTCTAATGAGATAATCTCTCATGATTATCTATGTGCCTTCATATCTCAAGGGTTAGAGCGCTCGTCTTGTAAAACAGAGGCCGGGAGTTCGATTCTCCCTGTAGGCAGTGTTGAACTCGTGCAGATGATTAAAATTTTTAATCGAGAAAGCGAGAGTCCTTCAATTGAAAAATATATTTTTTCTGAAGCTGTATTCCTATAATTAGCTGAAGACCTGACGTGCTATTACGTGGTTGGTACCTTATTTTCTTATTGAAAACTCAGTTTTGTTTGCACAGAGCTTGTACTGTTAAGCACCCATTTGTTAACATATTTGCATTACCCAGTACTGAACTTCTATATATGTCCAGCACTGCCAACTTAATGTTCCTTTATTGTATCAAACCTGAATGATTTTTTTCCGCCGCATTCTGCTCATACTGCAAAATCTTGCCCCGATCCACTGACCAACCAAAATGACGCCAATTGAGCGTCGAGTTCTTTTTGCTGACACCAGCAAATCGCGTTGATTTTTTGCTCTGCTCACGTAACGGCCACAGTTTGGTGCTCGCTATCGCTGCGGGCCTGATAAGCTGTTTCATGCTGTCGCTCTAATATCTTCCCTTTGAACCTTACTGACAAAATATATTTAGTGCAGGACTGTCTCCTTCATAATTCGTGCCTAGCATTTCGGTGTTCCTTATTTGACAGTTGGTATGCCGTTGATGGCACGCATTCCATTTTAGTTCAGCGAATCAGAGATAGAATTCAACTGCGATGCGCATATATCATTTTAATAATTTTAAAGTATTACAAAATGATACATTATGTTCTTATTTAATTATATATGATTTACAAAGACTAGTACTGTAAACCGAGTGGATGTAGAAATGAAACGAACGTTAGAGATTAAATTTTGTTTGCTCAGATATAATTCACAGCCATCGATCTTACGGTATTCTTGGAATAGCATATTTTACCTTATTTATGCCTTAAAAATGTGCTTTTTAACTGAAGATTTCTATCTCATGAATTTTTTACGGCTCGATCTAGTCATCGATGTTTAGGTATTTCTGTGATTCCGTATTTTATCTCATCTCACTAATGCGCTTTACACGTGCGATTTCTTACTGAAGATTTCTCATCTCATAAAATTTTTTACCGTTTAGCTTCCGCTAGAAATGATAGGACATGCGCGTATCATTTAATTTGTGCTAAGACGCAATTCGTTCTGAACAACTCGAGCGAGAACGTGTGAAGATTTCCAGGCGTGTTAGCTGGTGCGTGAAGTCTCCCTGTAAAGGAGAAGGTATGAAGGCTTGACAAGCACTTCGGTCCTGGAAATATGCTGCTAAACTTCTGATACAATTTTTAATAATCACTGAGAATTTAAAAGCAATGGAAAAACTCGGAAAATTTATCATTTCTTTGTATTAGGAAATGTTTCGGAGCCCAGCTTCATCGTCAGTTCAAAATAAGACAAGCAGAATCAATTAGGAAACTAAAATTCACATTGAAGATAAAAACCTAAATTGACAGGAAAAACGCAAATAAACATGAGATCACAGGACTATCTATTTACAATTTCAGGGAACTAGGAGCTAAAGGCGACATTCAAACTAGGTTTTTGTTTAAAAATATCAAGTTATAGAACGGGAATCCTGCTTGCGTATCCTTCTCATCCAGCTGTGCGTGCATGCCGAGCAGTGCAATTTCCCGGTGTCCGATAGTGATTTTAGAGTTCTAGCTTCCACGACTGGTGTTTCTAACCCATGAATTGTAGAATCCCTGTATATTTTTAAACAAAAACCTAGTTTGAAAGTCTCTTTCAGCTCCTATCCCCTTGAAATTGTAAACTGATAGGCCTGTCACCTCGCGTTTTTTCCTAAATTTAGGTTTTATCTCCAATGTGAATTTCAGTTTTTTAATTTATTTTACTTGCCTTATAGGATTTTGAACTGACGATGAACGTTTCAGAGCTGGACTCCGAAAAGTTTTCGGAAATAATTTTTTTTTATTTTCTGTCTTTTTTTCTTATTTGAAATTCTTAGTTATTTTAAAAATCAATAACGTAACTTTAAGCTCTGTGTGCCCGTAAAAGTTGTCGCTTTTCTGCACCGGCTCCTAGATAACATCAATGAGTTTGCTTGTACAAACTTTTAACATTTTTAGAAAGAGTTTCGATGAAATTGGTGCTTCACGTCACAATTTTAATATCGGGGTTCATATTATAAACTCCATGAATTTAGTTAGTAATAATGTGATGAATACGAGCTTAAATTTTGTCGTTCCTGTAATTGCATGTGTGCCTATATACAGATTTGAGTGGGTGGATGTGTTGACAGAGCCAATTAGCTGTGTGCTGTAATTATTTCGTGTCCGAAATCAGGCGCATTTTAGTGTTGACGAACATAAGTTAAATCCTGCTAAATTAGGTTGCTTACGTTTTTTTACTTTGTATTTACCATTATTCAAACAATTTTAACTGTAACTTCATCTCCAACAACGGAAATAACGTTACACAAGCGGTCCTCGTGCACTAGGCTCAATTTTCTGTTTAATTTAGCTCTACTTTCCGAGCGGCACTTTATTTGTCTCCTAAAGTTACTCCTTTACCGCGGCGAGTGCAATTTGTCGCGACTTTATGCATAGAACAAAGTAAGCAAGAGCGTGGCAAGGTGTCTTGCCTTCGTACAGCTTGCAGGCTCCACAACGTCCTTGCTAATTATCAAATAACTTCCTGTCTAGCGCTACGCACCAGATATTAATATACAATTAAATCCGAGAATTAATTTATCCAGAGTGTTTAAATTGCATAGTTTGCAAGCAAGGAGTTTTTTTACGCCTGCTAATTTGACCTAGTGTTGAAATAGGTAGTGGTTGCCTGAAGTTTTGTTCAAAGCTTGCTGAATGCGCATCGCTCAATTATTTTGGAGACTCTCAGCAGTATTGGGCACTCAGGTCGTGTATTATTTTTTCCTGAGACCTAAATTCTGAAGTTTTTGCCGTTGTAATGTCTCCGTTGGCCATTAGTCTTCATGTATAATCTGTTGGTAATTTGAAGTGCTGAAGCCTGCAACTTCATTTCTCACTCCATTATGAAGTGCATTTGTGATCGTATTTCGAACTTGTTAATTAGCACGACTGGACTGGTTCTCTTACAGTTATAAATGTTTGATTGCTGAAAGTTTGTGCGTTGGTGTAGTTATAGTTAGAGCTGGGCCGTTTGAGGTTTTCAAGCTGTCCTACAACTTTCATGGATTAAAGAAGGTGTACGAGTTATCTACTCCTTTGAAGAACTTACTCAATCAGGTTATGTAAAATTAAATAACTGAATTAAATTAATCGTCATCTCTTATACTAAATGTGTTACCGTGCTTCATTAGGATTTTTATATCAGGTCATACAAAGAAAAAAAGGAATCTAAGTGTAAGATGCGACTGAAAAAGAAAGGTATAAGTAAAGAAGTATGAAGGTAAATTAATTTTTCTTTTTTTTACCGGTAAATTTTTCGACGTTTCTTTAATTAAAATAGAATTTGTTGTAGTAAATAGTTTAACGTTTTCAGTTCTCAGTGTCAAATATAATCTTGAAAACATTGTGTTATGTTACGTTATGCAGTCTAGACATTGTATCGTATGTCACCCCTGAAATAATGTCCAGAGCTTCTATTTAATAACGTAAATTATTCGTTTTTTGATAGCGTCGCCGCTTATTTGAATGCAGTGATAAATAAATAAAAACTATCATTCCAGCAATTTAGTTCTCTCAACTCAATATGAACTCTTTACGCGAACTTGAGTTATAATAAATTTATTCTACTACATTGCAGGCCGAGTATATTTTTATCGCGGTTGCCGCGGTGTCGTGTCGTCTCAACTTGTCTGCACGCAACGAACGTTCATAAAATATGCATGAGGTTTGCGTTTATGCTGGTGCATTAATTTGCCGTCTTTTTGCAGGACATCTCTCATGCGACGGCTTCAAATTCCCTGGGAAAAAAACTTCACAAAGAGGGGATCATTCGTTTGGAAATTTTCTCCTGATGTTTTACAGAGTGGAGGTTTTTTAGCGACGCTAATTGCACGCATGTCATTATAGGCCGAATGCTCATATCAGGTTCGCCATCTGCAATTGCTTGTGGCTCTGTCATCGATCTGATCGCGGTCGCTGCTTGCATTTTATCCTGTCGGACGATCTCATTTGTTTGTCTTTAATGCATTTGATGACGTGATGCGAGTCGCGCTATGACGGCGAAAATGTGACGAAGTGTTACTGTGCGTGAGGTTTTGATTCATGAGGTATTTTTATTGCGTTATACTGCGTAAAGAAGTGCCCATTTTTAGTGTCTCATTATTTAGTCGAAATTAATTCATTATTTATCACGAGTGTTTGGTGCTTAAATAAGTTCAAAATCGCTGCGAGCAATGAACGATACATTTTATTGTTTAGCTAGTATAGACGACAAATATTGCTCACTTGCATGGGAAGCTCTCGCTTGCTTGTATATCGTTCTTATTTTACAAACATGCGTTCATTGTTTCCCTAGATTGCAGCAGCGCTCAGCTTCATAGAAAACACGTTGCATCTGCATTGAAGTTTTTACTTTCATGGGAATCTGTTAGCTGGCGTAATCTTCTCTCGATTATTTTACTCGAACTTTACTCGTAACGTCAAGAACTTTGGTCGTTCTCGCTTGCTGTTTGTAACAGCTATTGGGCCCCGCTCTCTAGAAGCGAAGCGTACGAACTTTTGATGCGGTTATTTCGAACACTCGCTTGCACGTATCATCATGCAATGAATATTTCTAAGACTCTGTCGCCGAGATCTGAACACTTTGTCTCCTCGAGACATTTGTAGGCTTGTTTTTATTTCCTGATTGTCTTCGATGTAAGTTAGTGTTCCAGTCATAGAGGGATTTTGTAGATTGAAATGGAATTTGAATGTTTTGTAGAGAGTAAACATTTGTAATGAATTTGATGACTTGTCCCTTCTCTTATTAATTAGTTGGCATGGATTCAGTCGGTACAGACTAAAATTCAGTCGGCATCTTTAGCTCGTCGATGACATGCGACTAACTTAACCTTTAACTAACTCGTACCTCTATTCCTATGCGTTTATTTTTATAGGATCCATTCATTATTCAGTGTATGTGTGCGGGGACACAAAATTTGTCCCCGCTGACCTCTTTTTCCTCTACGTCCGTCTCTCACGTACATATTTCTTTACATCCGTCTCTACCTTTCATACTTCTTCCACATTAGTTCCTCTTTTCTATCTATTCATAGACATCTTTTTTCGCGTCCATCCAGTCTCTTGCACCCGTCTCTCGTGTCCATGCACTTCTTCGAATCCCTTCCTTCCGTCCCCACACTCGTCCTTATCCGCTAAGGTCCATAAACTCCGCATCCGTCTCTACCGTATATCCACTCCTCCGCATCCGTCTCTATACCGTACATCCAGTCCTCCTCATCCAGCCCTCTTGTCCATCCACTCCCCCTCATCCGTCCCTCGTGGTCATCCACATGGTATACGTCCCTGACTTCCGTCCACTCCCTACCGTCCCTTACAGTCAGTCGGGACGGTCGCGCCGCGTTATCTGGCAGCGCTGCGTCCCTAATAGACTATTGGGAAACTCTTCCGGCTTTATCTTAATGTGACCGGCGCTGCTGCTCTCTTCCTGCGCCATCATCATATTTAAGACCTGATTGCTGATACAATGATTCATTCCTTACTTCATCGTGTGTCTTGTACTGATGAAAAATACCTTTAAATATAACTTACAAATGAAGAAACAAGACTTTTTGTATTATCATTCTTTCCTTCTGCGAGATTTTGCCATATTTAATGCGGTAGGAAATTGTATTGCCTATCGATGACTCAAGGAACTATCACAAACATCAAGTTACGTGTTTTTGTTTGCATTCTGTTTTTTCCACATTTTTGAAGATAGTGTGTTCCAAAAGTATATACCGGCATGATAGTCTGCTTACCCTCTGAATTACCCGCTGGCACACATACGCATATTGCACTCAAAATACAAGCCTGCGACCCGCTAGGCTCCGTCTCGTGTGTCGGCCGCCGGTGCTGCTTTAACTTCTCCTTTATTCTGATCCCCAGGCGCCCGCGCTGACCGATTCTCTTTTCTAATCTGGCCGGCGTTAAAACATTCATTCGCACTAACCCAATCGTCGAATCCGTGCGTTATAAAATCACTTCCACCACAGCCCACCTCGAACGCCAACTGAAGCAAGTGTCCATTGAAGCGGAACTGAGGCCAATAGGTTTTCCGGTCATGCGTGACCGCCGGTATTGATGATTTGTGCTCGGATTTAGTGAAGCTTTAGATTAAATTTGATCATGGACAAAACTTTTGATTCCTAGTTGATGAAAAGGGGAGCTTTCGGGCCTAAAAATAACACAGCTGTTTGTTCAGAGGCACATATTTCGGTGGAGAAACTATATGCACACATGAATAGTTAATGAAAAATGGTAAAATTGGATTCACTATAATTAATTAAGTATAATCTCAGTCCAAGTGCACAATACTCGGCGGATATTTTTAAATACAAGTGACATGCATTTTGATGTGAACTATCATTGTCCCCGCCGCGTTCTCTTCTTTCAATAATACCACTCTTTAATGGCCTCATTTATGTTTGTTTGAAATTTAAATTTATAGTTTATTTTGTCGATGCAACACTGACACAATCGGACAAGTGCATAAACTCTGCAGTTTCGATCAAGTTTCGAAACTCTGCAGTTTCGATCAAGTTTCCAAACTCTGCAATTTCGAATATTTCGCTACAATATTACTACTCGAATTGGACTGTCATTTATAAAATCATTTACATTAAGAATAACATGATATACCAATTTTTTTGCGCCACCGATTCAATTTTGTCCATTAACATTAAGTACTGCACTTATGAATGATTTTTTTCTTATTCACTACTCTTGAATCAATTATCAATTCTGCAAAAAAAATTATTTTTTCGTAAGAAAACGCCCATTCTTATATAATTTTTCGGTTTATATGAGACGCGTGTGGTCGAGTCTCGGAAGCTGCGGTCTCTAGTGTCACACTGTATCGGTATTCAATTTAGGCGCTTGGCAGAGTGTCATGGCGGGCCATCATCTTCGCCGTCTAACAAATGATGGCTGCGGTCATCATTTGTTCTGTGCCACTATCAGAATAGCGCCATGCCACATTGCCTTTGCTTTCCGCTGTTGGCTGTGTTCGAGTTGCCGCTGATAAAACCAACCAGCCTTTATAACTCAGCGTCAGTCCACTTGCCTTGAGTTTTTTATTTCTTCTTCGTGGCGTTTAGCCAAACTGATTCGTAAATTGTCTGCCGGCGAAGCTTGCCTGAGAAGAAATATTTTCGTCGAGATGTGCTCACAAATCGACGAAAGATCTTTCATGTAAGGTCGAGGTCGAGCAACATGAACCAAGAAATGTTGGCCGACACGCGTCGCGCCTGGTACAATTTCATTCATACATCATATCGTGAACTAATTCATGATTTGTTTTATGTTTATGTAATTTTTAGTTGAAAAGGGGTTTTATTTTTTGGTGAAATTTCCTAAAGAAAGAAATTATATTCCATGTCCTTGAGTCAATATAGTTATCCTAGATGTCCGCCTCGGTAAGTTTATAACTTCATTACCGGAACAAAGCTTCTGCTTCGCTGTTCTCTGTTCCTTTCGTTGGTGACGCCTGATGGTCACGGAGGTCAGCCTCGAGTTTCTATTCTCGTTGGTGCTGCTCGGTGCTTGTTTTATCGAGGGTAGAAGGTCTTGGCTTGCTTTATGCTGAGGTTAATGCTCTATAAACCTCTTATTATGGGACTAACTGCAGACCTAGCGATGACGTCAAGTGCTCACTAAACTTTCATGCTCATCAGCCTACATCTTTTGTGAAGCTTTGTCCTTCTCAAAACCTCTATGCCTAGTGAACTACCTTAATTTGTGCTTAACGTTACAGAAACCATCCTAGTGAACTATACTACCTTAATTTGTGCTTAACGTCGCAGATATCGTTCATGGGAACCACCTTCATTTGTGCTTCACGTCACGGAAATCGTCCATGGGAACCACCTTCATTCATGCTTCACGTCAAAGAAACCCTACTTAAATACTTTCCATCCGTGACTTCAGGTCACAGAAATCCTCTCCCGCGACCACGTTGTTGCTGTGCTGGAAATTCATTTTTCTGTTGGTGTTTTGTATCCTGGCCAGTTCGTTGTACATGTAGCCTAAGCCTCTGCTAGAGAGATCTACATTATTTCTCAAGAGAATCTCTGAACCATAATAGCAAATGAAACCTATTCTTTATCTGGAAGTCTAAATTTGTGCAGTTATGCGTTATATGAATAGTACTAGAATCCATTATTCATCACATGGCATTCCGCTGCCGCTTTTGCTAGTTCTCATTCCACTTTGTCGATCACGGTTGCAATCAACCGTGCATTTGACATTCAAAACAGTTATCCCGTTTTTATTTTTTTTCCTTGCTTGCAACCTTATGTGAAACGGGCAGTCGAAGGTCGGTTGAACCCCACCCCATGACAATCGCTACGTAGAATAATAATAAAACATTCATTTAAAACGTGACGTCCATTATTAATTATTATTATTTATTTTGATGTGCAATCTTATCATTGCTGTTTTCCCGTATCATTATTTTGTTTTTCTCTTGGTTTTCATTTATGCATCCTGATTCGTTTGAATTTTCAGTAATAACATTTATCGTTTTGCTCTACTTTGCTCACCACGGCGCTCCGAACTCCGTGACCCCTAGCAATTAATGTCGTGTGTATATTCAGTTACTTTAAATATATATAGTATTCAGTTACTTTAAATATATATAACGTATTCCCGGCAGACTTGCAATGTTAAGTATTTGATCGCATCATGCAAGTTCTGAAGACGCTTACATGCTACATGAACAAGCTCTCGCGCAACTTTTGGCCACACTTCATGAATTTTGGAGCAGCCTTGATTGTGTTGACGAGAGTTGGTTGCCGACCTAAACTTTCCCTCTGGTGATCCTAACTTCGGCGGTTTGAGATTTAGCATCTTCCGAATTATGTATCGCTTGCTTACTTATGAAGGCTTCTTGTTATGCGTAGCTGAATTTGCGTTTGGGTGAATTGCCTTGTTGTGGGCTGGAAGATCACGCAAGTAGGTATTTTCTTTATATTCAATCGTCTTTGTTATTCTAATCTTCAAATGCAAGAAATTAAAATGCACTAAATTGAAGAGACTTTTACTGCTTCAGCCGTTTCACAAAACATTATTTCCTGGCAGTGACCTTTTCACGTTAACATTTTTTTAATTCTGCATAACATATAATGGAGATACGCGTGGCTAAGAATTACGGGTATTATCTAAATGTTCTTGTTCATTTTATAATGCAGTTCGAATTTTTCCCCGAGTATAAACCTTTGCCGGGGAACTGAAACTTTTTCATCGATCCTTACTTACACTTTTGGTTAGTATGAATGGTAAATTAAAAATCAATTTTCGAAAAGATCAACAACTGTCCCCCAAGTTTGTGTTTGAGGCTAGGTTTAATACCATCTCCTCCTTTTCAAGAATTAAGATAGTAGCATTAAGAATAATTTGTGCCTAATATTGACCCCCTTTACGCATTATTTTAGAAATCCTGAAGAAGCTATATCTCCTAAATTAATATCTGTGAATTGATCGTGTTGGAAAATATTACCGTTTTATATTTTTTCATAACGTGATCAGTTGAAACAACACCAAATATGACCAAAAGGCAAAATGTTACATTTTCTGTTCACAATTAATATCATTAAACTATTTTTAAGCATGAAAATTGCTTTGGAATTGTTCGAGTATCTTGTAATTGGTCATATTAGCCTCTACCCACGAATAAGAATTTCTGCACATTTCTATGTCAGACAGAGATATATAAGCAGTTTTTATCTTATTTTAGGCTCACCTTAACTCATAGCAAGCTAACCAGACAGCCGGCTTAATTGTCATTTAATATCTGCACCTCTCTCTCTCTCTTTCCAACTAGCCTTACTGATGCTGCAATTATGTCCGTTAATGGCCTTATTTTTTCACCTTCAGCCTCCATAAAGCTCTCAGAATGGTTAATAATAAATTTCTGACATAGCAATTAACTTCTATTTTGTTTGCTCGAATTTGAGTTGACGCCTGTTTTCTTCTTGACGACTGTTGAGTGTGTATTTCTCTCAGTTGCTATCAATCAATAATTTAAAACTGTCCGAGATTTGTTCTACTACTAGAATTATACTCCCGAGAACTAATATTTTGAAGCCTGAATGATATAGCTTCTTTTTCAGTAGGTTTCTTTAATACTGTTCAATTTGCTATATGGTCGCGGTCTTCATTCCAAAAAATCGATTGCAACATTTGAGATGACCCTAATGTTCTGCCGATCTATTTAAACTATCTATGCACGTTCATTACAAGCTTTTGATATCATAGGCGCACTAGATAACTATTATTGATGCTTTATGTTTACTCGCCCTTAGCCGCTATTTTAAGCGGTCACTTCAACTTACGTTCAATTTCAGTGCTATTCCCATGCTATAGCTGGTACATTCATTTTTCACTTGTTGATACGTCTCACCATTAGACTCAGTTTTAAGAAATTTCTCGTTTGCACAGAATAAGACCTGCAAGACAAGCTTCGTGAGCTCTTTGAAAGCACTTAATGTTTTTTTGTTCGTGTTTTGCGGCTCGAATGTCGTCTCGATGGCAGTCGTGCGAACGAAGTCTAATTATTTCAGTGAGAGCTCTTAACGCTTTGTTTGGGATTTTGTTGAATGCTCGTCTGAATTCACTGGAATTTAATTAAAGCCCTCAATTGAGGCTCACCTTAACGCATTTTCCATGTTAGGGGACATCGATAGTGGCAGATCTCATTAGTAATGAGAGACGGCCTTTCGTGTGCCGATCCTCTAAACTTGAAGCTGCACATGTGTCATGAAACCTTCCTAGATTTATTTTTTCAGATTGTTTCTATATATGCTCTGGAGCTTACTCGGCCGAGGAAATGGTTCTTATTGAAATTTCAATTATATTTTTTCGGTGAAAAAATCAAATCTTGCTGATTGCAGTTAATTATATTCATAGTTAGGCATTTTACGTAAGTGATGTTTTTTTTTTATTGTTACTTGGATATCATCGGACATCGTTTGTGTGTTCGAGGACTAGGTCTTTCTTTGAATTGTCCTAAAAGTTTAAGTATTTTGTTGATTTCATACTTTTGGAAGTGTGCTTGTAAACATGTGTGTGCGCAAAACAGCGTATTTTTCGGGTCTATCTGAAAAACTCGAAAGTGTGGCTACTAATGAGGTACCGCCCACGATATTGTCTCTTGAACACACAAGCTCCTTCACGCAATGCACTCCATGAAGAGTGAAAGTCTAAGTATTTTGTTGATTTCATACTTTTGGAAGTGTGCTTGTAAACATGTGTGTGCGCAAAACAGCGTATTTTTCGGGTCTATCTGAAAAGCTCGAAAGTGTGGCTACTAATGAGATACCGCCCACAATATTGTCTCTTAAACACACAAGCTCCTTCACGCAATGCACTCCATGAAGAGTGAAAGTCTAGCGACCTTAAATTAAAGTCTAGCGACTTTAGATTGCCTCTTCTTCTTTCGTCAAGATCTTGCCTGCCCACCGCACTCGCTCTCCAAGACCCATAAATTCAAGCAGATTGGCATTTGCAAGTCCCACTCATGTCTCGGTTACGGCTGCTAAGTTTTCTTCCGGAAAAATGGTTCTCGAGCAAGCAAGGCTGAGTTAGCAACTATAAGTCGCAAGGTTTGGCTGTTCCAGAAGCGTAGTTTGTCTGTTGGAATTGTACGTCTGTACACCCTGTGATAAGAGAGCCTTCAAGTACTCAAAAGAAGCTGAAGAAAATACGACCGCTAACTTGCTGATGGAGAGCCAAAGTTTGTCTCTCCTACAGGGATCTCTGGCTTGTGTTGTATGCTGGTGTCGAGGGTGCTTGTCTGCTCCTTTCTTGTCGTGTGCAGCAGCCCTGACTTACGATTTCTTGCTGCCTTGCGTCAACTTCTTATTGCGTTAGCTACATAACTTTATTACTCAAGTTTTACAGCGCGATGTGAGTGGAGTGCAGCTGCTTTTCCTACCATCAGCTCTGCAGCAGTTCACTCGTGAAGGAAGCGTTCCTCTTTCTACTGTGAACTACGCATAACGAAGCTAATTCAAACTTCATTCGCCTTCCATATTTTTGCCGCTTTGAAATTTCGCGTGTGAAATCTTTTATCGCCGTCGACCCCGATTTTTTTTCTACGGTGAACTTCCCACCTTTTACACATGCATAGTGCATACCCACTAGCACTAAACTAGCTATAGCTTCACTCGAACCCTTTTCGTGATGTGAAAATGTTCATCGTACATAAATATTAGCGTGAATTGAAAATTCGATCAATAACTTATATTTGTATTCCATTTCATTTCATTTATTCAACGTACATTATTATATATACGAGCTTTTGAGCTTCTCAGGGACTCAATCAAATAGGCTATATAATTATTAGTTGCCACTGGTTAAAGCTGAAATAACATGTCACTAAAATAAGCCTCTGCACCATTTTAATATTAGATCATCGTAAAAATGAGTGATCTTACGTTTATTTGATGACAAAATTAGTAAAATTTTTGCAAGCGCTGTGCAACTCATGAAAATTTTAATGTTATTTAAATTCTAAAATTTCAAATTCCACACTTCATGAAAATTGTAATGTTCATGTTAAAAAAGCTTTCACTTTTCGATTTTTAGTTGAAAGATTCTAAAATAGAAGTTCACTCTCTACTGTCTGGAGGGTCGTGAGAATGAAGAGGAACGACCTCTGTTTGGGTGAATGATTCGTCCATAATATGGAAAGGATTGCTAGGTTAGTGGGAAAAAGAAATGACAATATGTCACGCTTATTCCTTAATTTATAATTTTTGTATTATTGAGATTTTGTATGGTAATCATGCAACTTTTTTGTACTTCACGAACAGTATACAATTTTTTTCAATGCTTGCAACTAGTTGGTTAATGGAACTAAGACAAAAAATAATGATTTTAATTGTTAATATCTCCTTTGAAATAACTAAACAATATATGTTGAACGTTCAGAACTTGAAGATTTTTTATACATTTGCATAATTTTTATTAGTTAGTATTCCTAAATTATCTTTGCTATTGGCCTTGTATGGACTTTGGACTTTTTTTTTTTCTTCAGACTATCATTTTGTCGAATGATTAGATGTGGGTGCCACTCGTATATTTTATTTACGTCACCTTTTTACCGTATGAATCAGTTCTTTGCATCTCGCAAAGTTTTTATTAAGATATGCATTCAAAATTAGTTGAAAGTTGTTCAAAACCGTAGATTTATTTTGTATAACATAAAATGTTTAAGTTTGCCGTCCAAACAATTTTCTTTCTCCATTTTCTTCGGGAATTCTTGAGAAACTCGTTTGTTTTTCCCTAGTATCATGGTATAACAATATTATTTATTAGCGAAACCTAACTCCCTATGATGAAAATCTTGCTGTCAGTAGCCACACTGCATCACTTTATTTTATTTAGAATTACAATGGACGTGATATAGAGGTACTGGAATTTGGGGATCATTAACCGTGGACTTTGTTCAGTTAATGATTCTTTTTCGTACCATAGGTACATGTTTGACGTTTATTGGTACTTTCGTCCATTTCTTATTTCGACAATAATTTTTGATGTACAATGAGTTTTTCAGGCATTTAGCGATTAAAAATTAGTGAAAAATACTAGAAAACTCTTTTTTAGCGCATTTTCTCATTTATGGAAAAATGCGCTATTGTGCTCGTCATGTCCGTCCGTGACTTCACGTTTTCGTCGACGAGAAAATGCGCTCTCTGTCACTCACTGCAGTGAGTACTGAGTTATATTTTATGTTAAGTTCTTTCCTAAGTGTTGCAATAAAATAAATAAAGGAAAGTTTGAATGCAACAAAATCCTAAAGACGCTCAACAGTTGTGCTTAGTTTCAAATAGTTTCTCTCATTATTCATGCAATGTTTCATTCCAATGTTTTGTCGTATATTCAAATTATACTGCATGTACGCTGCGTCGCTGCAATTTATTTTGTGGCTTCATCGTTCTCAAATTTAAAGGCCCACGAAGCCGGCTGCTCACCTCCTCTTAAGTAATTGCACTCGCCTGCCTTACTCTACGTAAGTTATCTCTAAGTCTTCGCTTCTAATTTTCTCGCAAGTGTCGCCAAACTCGCGGACTATTCTCAAGAACTCTGCAGGCTTGCATTTTTCTAGCTAGAATAATAGCTTCTTTAATTGTGGCCGCGCTCGCGATGACATATACGGCCGTCGCACCCAGTTTGTTGTGCTTTTAGATTATTAGCAGTTGGTTACTTCGCTTCAGTGGAAGTTTCGTATTATTCTATTGGTTAAATACAATGTCGGTATCAATGACATTGCAGCATAGGACTACAAATATTATCTCATGGTCAGGTTAGACTGCAATCGCACAAGTTGATTATCGGGCTACGCGATTATTCATCTTTATGTATTCAAGTCAACATTTTTGTCTCGTAAATTAACCAACGCTAATGCATAAATAATTAATTAGAATTCCTGAAGTTAGTTAAAATCTCTGTTTTGTATCTGTATCATCAAATTTTTGAGAAGACCCTGAGCTGACGTAAGAACACATGTATGATTTAAAGGTCAAACTACTCTGGTTTATGGAGTTGAGTTGATTCTCAGCTTTAACGTCATGCGAGCGGAAACCAAATTATTCGTCTGAAAATTTCCTTCTAAATTCAGTGCGCGACTAACTTTTCATTTCTGCTTCGTTAACTAAATGAAAAGATCTGATTTTTTTCTAGTTAAAAGCCTGCTTACAGCGTGTTAATAAGACGAAAATTTCTCTTTCAGACTTGGAGTTTTTTTTTTGTGAAGAAACGAAATTAGAAAGTAGTATGCACATAGATATTTTTTTTCCTTAAATGCATAGACATCTCGTGATGTTGTGTACGCATGCAATAATTTCGCTTACTTTTTCACATTATATTAATATTTGCTGTCGATGCTTGGCCTCATCAGTGCAGCTTTGTACCCCATATGTTATAACTGAGTAATTCGGTCGATGCTAATCATTATACCTGCGAATTATTGTACTGAGTAAATGAGAACGTTAACACAGAGAAGTTTGTTGACTTGGTGTCAGTACTGTAGCCTTTGGATTGCGTATTACGTGCTACGTCTTGTGCCATGAGGCATTACATTTGTAACGATTGCGTTCAGTGTTAATTCGAAGCCTAAACGGCCGTGTCAGGTTAAAGACCTGAGGCTTAGCTTGGCTTATGTAAAGCTGCACATACAACACACTGTGGTCAAGGAAAGCTGGTATCACACTTCTCACTTTAGAATTGCATTTTGTTTGTGCCCAATAATTCAATGGAGTTGGGATACGTTAAAAACATTCATGCAAACTTATTACTGAATTTAACTTACCATTTAAAATTTTTAATTGCAAGTAAAACATATTTCTCAGCTAATAGAAAAAGCTGTATGTGAACTTGTAAATGTTTGCGTGTAAATATCCATATTTTGTTGACAAGTTACGTCTAAGAATGCGTGCGGCGATTATTTGCCTCATACGCCAAAATTTAATCTTGAATTTAAAAATTGCTATTTAGTGTCAATAACATTCCACCAGCGTCTTTCTTTTCTAATTCTGTAGGTGATGATAGCAATTGTTGAAGTAATTAGATTTTTCATCTTCTCTCTCAAATCATTAATCTATAAATTATTTGTCACGTATTTTGTCACCCTCGCCTGAGACGATGCGATGTCTGTAGCGTTGCCATACCCGAGTTCTGTGTAGCGCATGGGAATTGCTCAGTGTTAGCATACAGTCATCGCCACGCCAATTATCAACGAATTATTTGCCTTACAGGTTGAAAATTCTAACGGGAAAAAGGATAACCGAAGAAGATCATGCGCCCTCATGCAACATTGCGCTTGGTTGCCTATTGTGTTTGTTCCTCTGTATACAGAATTATCTTAATTGCCTTTGAAAAAAAACATGTTAAATGGATTAAAAAATTCGTGTCTCAGGTAGACTTCACTTGCCGTTTCTCAGCTGCCCACTATATAAAGTAAGGCGCATGTCATAGTTTGATAACCACATGTTTGACCGTGGATATCCTGCAATATATTTTTGTTTGAGCAAATAGTGGTTCTCTAGTGGCAAACCTAGAATCTCGCACAAGTCACAAATATTTTCTTTAAAGACACGCACGTGCTCGTTGAGGATTAGAACCTCAAGTTTTTAGCTCCGGTTCCGCTCGTTATGGCAGATTTTTCGGACTTTTTATTTCAATCCCAGGTATTTTTATGACCTCAGCACGGACTAATTTGATAAATTGTGGTGTATGCAACATTTTCATTGCTCCTGAGTGCAAATAAAATGCATTTCTGTTCCTAAAGATCTTGCCGAAAGATTTTTCTGTTCAATACGAGTAACGTGCTATGTAAATTATATACTGTAGTCTGTATGAAATAAAATGGAATGCTAGCGCATCCCGTTGCACCTGTTTATTCAAACTGCAGATTTCTTCGGCTTGATCTCATGTTTCTCGTAAAAATTGTGCGTAATTATCTTCCGATTTTGCTACCAGGTATTCAGCACGTTTCTATACACGTTTCCAAAGTGGGAGTCTTCAATTAAGGCTCCCGACTTGCTTCTGAGTTTTGTAAGAGACCCATAATTAATACTAAATTTCAAAATGCTTGTGTGGTCTAAATTTTTTGTCTCATTAGGCGTTTGGAAGAATTGTTGTAATTACAGCGCGGAGAAAGCCTGTGTGTGTCATTTCTTAGGCACTAATGAAGGTAATTAGCGTTCGTGGCCAGATATAAAGACGGTCTACTAGGAAACAACTGCTCCAGTATCTTCCTCCCATCGCTTGCTCAATTTACATTCATTTGACTCCATCTCAGAATTCACTTACTCATTTTTTAGCTTGGTTTGTTTCGTTGCCTCCAATCGTCCGATTATGAGATGCGTCATACGTTTATTAAATTACATGGTATATACAGTAAGTACTTATATTATTAGTATGCTTACATCGCAAGTTCACAAGGAATTTAAAAGCAAAGAAAACGCCAAGAAAATTCACCATATTGATATAGTGATAAATTATCGATAAATTAAATTATCGATAAAATCGATATGATGATAAATTATCGATAAATTAAATTATCGATAAAAATCGATATGGTGATAAATTATCGATAAATTAAACTTCTTATACACTCTAAGAAACAAGCGAAACTTTGCATTACTAGTAATGAACTTTTTGCCCTGGTGCGGATCATATTAACCTGGCGTGGCATGGCAGAAAGTGTACATCGGCACTTCTGGCTGGAAGTGTCATTATATGTACAAAATAATCTATTATCTTTTCTGATAATAGGTCATATTGTATTGTGTCAAGTTCAGTTTTCGTCAGTTTGATCTTAATCCTGAATATTTACCCTTAATCCAGGATCTTAATCCTGGATTTAAATAGCATCATTATAATTTTCATCTCAATATAATTAGTTTTCCGGTCATATTTATTGTGCCACTAAATAATTTGCTTTTCATTGAGTGTTCTCGTGTCGTGTGAAATTTCACTGATTCGAGGTCACCATCTCAATTGAAAACCTAGAACTCGCATTATAAACATTCAGCAAAGTCATGCTAACTTTCTGTCTGAACGGCAGATGTTAGATTCCTGCGATTGAATTTAACTGAATATTGATCGGTTACTAGAGAAAAATTCTGAATGTTTACTGAATCGAAAGTAGCACATTTAATGTAGGGCTAAACATCTAGAGAAGAATAAAAAACAAGGACGATTTCATATTACAATATCTTGACTATTTCTTGTTTAAAATGAATGGGGTAAAGTTGTAATCTGAAATGAACTGGAGCAACTGAACTGAAGAACGAAGCTGGGAGAGCGCCCCTTATGTGTGGACTAAGTCTGGAGTTCCATCTCAAGCTCGCCTCCAACTTCAGTGCCATTCCGGCTGCCTCTTGTGTCGGTTGTGGATACGCCGCTGGCTGCGTGCCAAGCTTCCTCTCCCTTATCTGAATAATTTGTGCCGTGTTACAGCCCATACTTGGTTCAGGCGGTTAATGCAACATCGCTTGTTGTAACCAAATGAACACTAGCCTAACATTTTGCTGTGCTTTCGATGCAGACCGCATCATGGAATCTTTCATTCCGAGTTTATCTGCAGTAAAGTTACTGAATCTAAATTATTTTGACTTATTGCATGACGGAACATTGCACGCATGACATCACTTGTTTCGAGGACTATGTGCTGTGTGAATCTTTTCTGTGGCATCATTTAGCTTCAATTTTGCATAACAATGAACAATGTCAATCTATTTGTTAACTCACGAAGGAAAGGAGACCGCGAGACTGAACTAACTTCATTCAAACCTGCAAAATATGCAATAATTTTAAGTCAGTGTTTGATTGCGTTTCACTGCGAAGGTGTTGCTCACAGCTTGCATTGGAGCGTTGAGGTCTTCATTTGTTCTATTCTATCAATATATATTTAACTCATGTCGGTGACAGCTATTACGTCATCGAGAACCTTAAATCTGCCTATATTCATATTCCATTCCTGATAATTTTTTACACGAATTTGCTTTTTTAATGAGCTATTTTGTTTCGATTCTAAGAAAATTTCCGATAATACATGAGCGATGTATTCTCACAGTTCCATGACCCCGTTTGGCCAGAAGCAACTCCATGCCACTTTTTCGCCCCCAATCACCTTTTTGGTTCTTCACCAAATGACGCGTTTTCAGTATTCCACTTGATAATTTTCTGCGTATTTTTGTACATTACCGTTTTTTTGTCGTTTAAATATCGATGCCTTTCTTCCGGAAATTTTGAACCAGCTATCACAGTTCTTAAGTCGCTTAAATCTCACTTCCAGTCAAGAATTTATTTATCGTTACTTCGAGCTATAGATCATTCAACAACACTCAGCAGTTCTGATAATGTTTACATGGACTGCCTCTTGGTTGGACGCCCGCTGCCGTTTGACAGCTGTTCCACTTATGAACAATGGCTTTAGCGACGGCTCCTGCTTCTTGTTGAGATATCTAGCCATCTCGCGGTATCGCTTACCTTCTTAGTAACACTTTGATATGATAATATTGGATTAGTTGGCATTTTTCAAGCTTTTACACTCAGCAGCGATTTTCTGAGCAATGAATTCAATGTGTCAGAAATCATTTTAGAAATCTTGCTTTATTGCAACTTCTTTTAGTTATGTCAGTCACATTAGTCTGCGATGATGTACTGAGAGTGTTAATGAATATTTTCGCGGAATTATAAATTGCCATTATTTGTTCAACAAATATATGAGCATGAATTTTTTCTTTTCCCAGTAATTTTGAAGGGAATCGTCGTATGATCTTATCCGACTATTTGATCGCTTCCTTCCATTCTTTAACATAGTCAATTTATTAATATTGCAGCATCGCTAGAAGTCACAATTCTCTCGCAGGTATGAGCATTGCATTATTTCCATAGAACGGTGCTGTCAGTTCAGCGAGATGCAAATATTTCTTTTGGCGCCATTGGCGAAGGCGACGAGTCGAGCGTGATGTCTGCTTGGCAGAGGTAACCATTGCTCCACGCGTTCCAATGTTCCAAGCAGTGACTATCGTAACTTTTGAAGCTGGCAGCTCTCTGTCTTTTTGCAATCAGTTTATTGGATTTAGCGCTCCAGAAAAGACGCTAGCAGAATTCCCGACCATTTTTTCCCAAGATCAGACACCTGCAAATGATCTGTATTGATCCGGCTAGCGATAAAATACAGGCTCGGCTTTCCCTGTTTCTTATCTGTGCGCCGCTTCTCGCTGACGAGAAGTGTCATCATGCACGTTAAGTGACAGCGACTTGAGATTTTATGCTGATGTTTTTATATTGATTCCGTTTGATATACAATAAACATTTTCACTTTCTTTCTTGAATCGAATTAACGTGATTCTTTTCATGGAATTAAATTCTGGTTTTCTGTCTTTGAAAGGAAAGTAGCGTTAAATTCTCGTTTTTATGTCTTTCATGGGAAACTAGCGTTAAATTTTTATTTTTCAGTCTTTGATATGAAACTAGCATTCAATTTGTTTGTAAAAGTATAATAGCTGTGTCTGCGTATCAGCAATGCGGAATAAAACTAAGATATCAAATTAATTCTTGTGAAGAAAATATTTCCCACACTTTGGTACCCGTACCGCAATCAAATTGTTGCGAGTGAAATAGGGAAAAATTATGCCGTCAAGTAATTATTGCTATTTTCTATACAGACTGTCCATCTCCACCGCACGTGAACTATTTAAGAATATTTCTAGCGTTTCAATAGGGGAAGATGCCATTTATGACTAGAGACTTCTAAGCTTATATTAAATTCAGATTCTTTAAGATTCTCTGCACAGTCAGTTCAGTTAGGAGCTGTGACTGCTGATCGTAACAATCTTCTGTACTTCGAAAATCGAAAATCTATCTTCATGCGCATGGCTTTTTTTTTGCATCATGTGGTCAACGAGAGACCTTCGCCTGTCCATCAGGTAGCTGCTTGTGATGCGTGCGGCGCCCGGCAATGCTTGTTTTGCGCCCATAAGCGAGTGCCGTTCTCAAGAACTTCAGCCAATATTGGATCTTGGCGGAGCGCGTGAGAGCTTCTAAAGACTTGCTTCTCGGCCGTACTTCTCGCGGCCAACTCGCCTCAACTCCAGATCTGCCATGCGTTGTGGTTTACCTCTCAAAGTAGAAAGTTTCGTGATGATCGTGTCTCGTGATATATTCAGTTGAACAATTATCAGTTAAAAAATAATGGAAATTTATAATTCCGTCGAAAATTTATTAACAATCTCAGTAAGTCAAGTAGACTAGCATGATTGACAGAAACTCAGAAGTCGTGATCAAGTACGATTTTTAGCACACCCAGCCGCAATGAGCTTAATAAAATAATTGATATTTTTTAATTAGCTTAGTAATCGTATCTCGATTAACTACGCATCAACTCAAAGTTCAGACTTATTAATTTTTTCTTCATTTTAGAAGCTTTTGGGGTATCGCTGCTCAGCTATGAGAGCACAATAGGTTGCTTTAGGTTTCTTCTCAAATCTACCTTGCCATTCGTCTTCTCCGGAAGGAAGACAAAGTGCACGGTGCGTGCCTAACTTAGCACTGGGTTAGTAACTCTTGTGTAGCGCATAATTGGGTGAGGTCATTATAGCTAATTACCCTGAACGTAATTGAGACCGGTAACCTTAATTAATTACCTTCGTCCTCTCCACTGGTTTCGAATAGACATGCGAAAAGTTTATATGCTCTCTGAAGTTGCTCTTAGTAACCTTGTTTGATAATGGCTTGGTGTTCCTAATTATTCCATGTTTCTAAGTTTCTAGAACCGATGAAGTTATTTTAACGGCCTTGATCTCTCATCTGCCCGAATAGCTGAACGGCCTGAATAATAGCGGCTTCATTAAATGTTGTGCCATGCTCAAATTAATCATCTTATTTCCTTCATCGTAATCATTTGGGAAGTTCCAAGAATATTTACTTCTAACCCATATCCTTCTGAATCTGTTCATCCAATTTATTTTTATGTACGTTGCTCGCTTCTGAACGCCCTGAGTTCAGCATAATTTTTATCAAGACCACATGATCAGTGAGCGACGTGGATTTTTTCGTTTCGCTGCGCAGCGCCGACTCGCGCGGCACTCAGTCGGTGTCCGGTTGTTGTGCTTGTCTTCTTTACAGCTCTGCCGGGTCCCGCTATTGCATACGCAACTGTCATGATTATCTCTCGTGCGGCGGTGATGTTTCAGGCTTATCTTGGCCGCATCGAGTCTTGCCTGTGGATATCATTGTTAAGCCTTACGCCATTTCTATGTTTGCTGGTGTATTTCCATGTAAATTTACTCGCGAGCTGACATCGGAGTCAATGTTATTAGCATTAACCCATTTCGCCTATACAGGGTGTCCAAAAAAACGATACTCAACTTTGAATGGCTGTAACTCGAAAAGTAATAGAGTTAAAAAATTGGGAAGGTCAGGATTTGTTCCCTATGTTTTTCTGCATCTCTCCACCAAAAATCAGTTAGATCGATGTAGCCATAAGCGTTTGATGGAACTTTCAGTGACATGTGCTATAAGATCGTGCTTGCGCAAAGTTTTAGTAAGATCATTTTGCATAATCATTTCGTTGTCTTGACATGTTTTCTTTTCGCTGTTTTATTTTTTGTATCTTTGGTGAGACAAAAACATGGCAATCATTGGTGAGAGACAATCATGACAATCTTTGGTGAGACAAAAACATGTCATGGCAATCTTTGGTGAGAGACAATCATGGCAATCTTTGGTGAGAGGGAATTTCAGAACCAAAGATTGCCTCTCACCAAAGATTGTCATGATTTTGTCTCAACCAAGATTGCCATGATTGTGTCCCACCAAAGATTGTCATGATTGCCTCTCACCAAAGATTGTCATGATAGTGTCTCACCAAAGATTGCCATGATTGTGTTTCACCAAAGATTGTCATGATTGTCTCTCACCACAGATTGTCATGATTGCCTCTCACCAAAGATTGCCGTGTTTTTGTCTCACCAAAGATACAAAAAATAAAACAGCGAAAAGAAAACATGTCAAGACAAGGTAATGATTATGCAAAATGATCTTACAAAAACTTTGCGCAAGCACGGTTTTAGCACATGTCATTGAAACTCTACGGTTAATAATCCCGATATTCCATTAATTTACCTCTTTGTAAAATAGGTACCATGAAAAGTTTTCATCTCTACGACTAGCATATCTGGCTTTGAAAAAAATCTGTTTTTCATTCTATAATTTCATTATTTGTTATCCTTCATGACTTCAATTACCGTGTAGAATATGATAGGAGGGTGAGCTTTGTGTTGCAAGCAACGAAAATTTTACTTTTACTAATTAGCAAGAATAGCGCGAGTTTCATCTGTACCAATGTTATACTTTGACTGGCTGCCTCATTTAATTTATATTTTTTCGGAATTTTTACTGCTCTTTACAGAATTTCTTAATCTTACTAATCTTCCCGAAATATTTAGCTCTGGAGATAACCGGAGTTTTTATATTCGTATCATCACAGCATTTTTCGTTCGAGCCACTCCGTATTTACCGTGTAGACTGGGCTGAGAAGTTTTGTTGTACTTATATGACAGTATTTACCCTTGTAATAATGCTTCGAATTGGGAAAAATTCTTTGTTCTAATAAATGTTAGCAAGTAAGCTGGCGCTGCTGAATTTATATCTGTGCTGCGGGTTTCCTAGTGTGCTGATCCTGTCCGATATTTCTGTGCTATATCCAATAAAAGAACCGCTGTCGCATTTTGTTGCGGACACTCTTTGGTCCAGAGAGACATTTCTCGAACTTCTCAAGAGTTACACTTGATAACTTCGGCTTGGCTGGTAAAGCACTCGTCGTGAAGGAAGCCGTCTTGGTACTAAATTCTGACTCACTGCGAGGCGCAAGTTTAAACTGCTCTTCTTGAGGGCTTTCTCGCACTGCTATTTCATCAAATATCTTATCTAATCATAAGTTCGCGCCAATATTTGTATGCGAAATGATTATTTGAATTGTTGTGCATAAGCCAAATTGGTTTTCATTCCTTTGCGGGTAGGAAGAAGCACAATCATTTGAATTTTGTTTTATCTGTAAATGAGCTGTAGATTTCGAATTTTGTATGTGTACTTGAAAATAATTGAAATTACGGCCTTATAACTGGACCACAAAAGAAGCGAGCAGTAATGAAATATCGGCGTTTCTATTGAATTTTGTTTGGTTCATTTAAAAGTTCCTCTCTCAAGGATAGTATTTGAATTTTCATTGGATAACAGTAATGACCAGCTTTTCCTTCTCTACCACTGGGCGATGCTATTTAATTGCTGAATGTTCACGGCTTAAAAAGTTAATATGAGCATTTTCGTTTGCGTCCTCAATTATTTGAATTTATTTTTGCTGTAGAATTGAATTTTTTGCGTGAAACTAAACCTGTTGAGCAACACTGATGCTGATGACGACAGCATCTGGTATGTCCACGGTCGCTCTCGTTGCACCCTGGCCTTATGGCTACGTTATAGAAATATGGAATTGCCTCTTTCGAGTGAAGGAGGGGGTTATTAGCGCCCTAATACCTGCTGTTACTGACGCTATAAACTCTCACAAATCTCTGACTCTTCTGGCCTCCCATGAAATTTTCATCTCAAGGGCCCCTCCAGCCTTCTCTTCACATTCACCAGAAGCCTTGTGTCATGTCCCGAGTTGCTGATATTACTTGCCCTTATCGCTCCGTGGAAAATGATCTATTTCCTAATTGCTTGTGCTCGGCTCAACGTAATAGCTCAGGTCTTTATTGCTATCATTATTTGATCTGTACTTTTTTCATATTCATAGTATCAACTACATTTAAAATCGGTGTATCTAAGCACCCTTGATATTTTGGTTTAGTAACTTAATCTAACAACATCTGTAAACACTGCAAATGAAACCTTTGCTCCAACACATTTGCCTTAGAATTGCTGGAGTACTACATTTTGCTAGTCTACTTGCTTGTATTTGAAATTTTCACTGATAATCTAATTCCAACGTAAATGAACTTAGATTCCGCCCTCCGCGTGTTTGCTCTTATTTTGTCTAATTGAAGACTTACATAAAGTATTCATTGACACGTATGCACCTACAACATTCATTATGCGCGCATCATATTCTGAATTAATGTTCCATAGCGTAAGGCCGATCTCGAGTACATCAAAAACGAATCAATTGAAATGTCTCAATAACGACGCAATTTCTTATAGCTCAAGGAGAGTGCGGATGTAGCACTGATACGTACTTTTGCCTCGCCAAACTGGGTTAAGATGACCCACGGAGGGACAAAATGTTCAGCGCAATTTAGACTCTCACCTATTTCTCTTAAGTTCATCTGGAAACTCTGTGTGCTGCGGAGCGTTCGTCGCTTGGTGAGAAGTGCTGCCGGGTTTGCGGCGTCACTTCTCTGGGCCTTTGTGTTTGTGCGCTCAAGCGACATCTTATGAAGCAACCTCTTCAAGAAAACTTATTTGGGCTGTCTCACCTAATATCTCTTTGAACATCTTGTAATAATGTCTCCCTTCTGCCTCTGCTGCCTCGTATGTAATATCCTTGTTCTCTTATTACTAAGCCCGAAATTACTCCTGGGTCATTTCGTCCTTATGGTTCATCTGCAATGGCTCATTTTTCCACAAGATTCTGTTGGTTGATTGTGTTAGTGTATTTTTATTATTTATTCTAGTATTTTTTACATAACTGTAACTGACTCTGAGTTTATTTCTGAAAATTTTTTTCGATTGTACACCATCCGCTTACGGGACATCGCTGTCTTTTACGTGCACAGACTAATGTGAAGGTTAAACTGCGAATGCGTTTTCTTTTACTCTATACAGTCGAAAGAATTGGTTCAGGGCAACTCAGCTCTTAGAATATATTGTTGCTCATCTTAGTTCTTACTTTTCAGCAACAAAATATCATTTGAACACACATGTTCATCGCATTATATTTATTCACTCAGAAATATTAATGTAGCCTTTTAGTGGAAACAAATAATATGACGCGCTGGTCGTTCCAAGTTGATTCAAGCACTTGGCTGTGCGCGCGACGCAAGGTCGCCAGTGAGGCGTGTTCAGTAAAGTGACAGCGGCTGATGACCTCGCTCGGTTCTCTTCATGCGCACTGGCATCTACAAACGGGCTCACGACAGCCTGTTTGTGCTCCTCCGTCTTCCCGCTGATTTATTGCTGCCGCCCCATGCGCCAACCTCTCCTGATTCTTGAGTGCACCATATGGCTTCGAATCCTTCTTGTAGAATTATTTGTTTCCGAAGAATCATAGATTGCTGTTATTGAATCACAACACATGAATCGTATGTTGTTGCGTGCGTCACGTTTCCGTGAATATTATGTATTAAATTTAAAATGAGTCGCAATACTTCATTGTGTGCTGTCTCATGTCTGAAATATTTCGTGTTAGGTTAATTTGCATCTTTGTCTGAACACGGTTTAGCAGAGCACCGTCCATTCAAAGACTTAGGTTGAGATTCGCTCCAGGAAGGACCACGTAAACGATTTATAAAGCCTACACGTCCTGATCTTCACTCACTGGGATCGGCGATCAGGGTCACGCTGTGGTAGTCGTGGCAAAGCCTCTGCTTAAAAGCGGCCCTCTTAAACGATGCATTATTTCAGAGTTTCAATGAGTGCATCCGGAAGCCTTGCTCGACGCCCAATGGTCGGGAAAATCTTCTAGGCATCGTTGCATTCACGCTGCGAATAATACTATGGAGCGTATTCTGTTGTAAGTACTTCTAGGTTGATGTAACTAAACTATTTGAAGGCAATTTAGAGCCGCGGTTCCGTCACTATTATAATATTTAACATGCGTTTCAACTAATCCTTTTGAATGAATTTTAAGAAGTTAATTTCTTTTCATTCCTTGTGGACGCGAGTTCTGCTCCCAAAAGACATGCTGTTCTTACGCTGCTACCAAAAGACTGCCTATAACCGTTGACTTTAGACGAGCTCCTTGTGCAAATTCATATGAGCTCTGATTTTTTGCTCTTTATGCAAATGAATTCGAGTTTTCGCTTGTTTTTTACTGTTGTTAATGGTGTTGTGCTTCGTGCGTGAAACTTGAAGTGTGATTTGAATCTAAAGTGGGAAATTTTACAGCAAATATGCTTGTCTGGAAATTTTTTACATGTACGCATTTTTTATTCTGAAATGTGGACTGAACACGTCATTTTTTCATTTTATCTTTCGAAAACAGTTGCATAGCGAAAGTCGCCGATTGATTAGTCGCCGCATATCACAATGAGCAATACAGTAATGTAATTATATTGTATCATAGGTGAGCTTGACATGCCCGCACATTTTGAGTGGTTGTAAAATTTTCCCCTTGTCTTATTTTCGAGCTTGGCGATCTCGGGTTCATGCGCAGCGAGCCTCTTCAAATGCTGTCGAAGTTTGATATCCTGACGCAGTTTCATTTTTATTGGCTTCAGGGAAGGGAGTTCAGCTCGGACTTTTTTTAGCTAATTAACTATGGGAAGACGGACGCTACTTTGCTGATGGATGGCTCAAGTTAGGCCCTAAATTCTGGCGCTTCTTCGAGTTTCGTGGCTTTAAATTACATTGGAATGGCTTCTTCCTTCTCTGCACCTCCAATTAGAAGTCTGCCCCTTCCAAAAAGTCAACTCTGCTCTAACTAATTTGCTAATTTTGCAAAAAAATCATCGCGACTTCCGCGGCTTGGTCACAAGTTAGCGTCTGACCAAACTAATTCTTGTCTCTTTTTTTCTCCCCTTTGTTTTCCCTTCGACAAAAGGCTATGAATTTTTCTCTGGCTTGCAGGCTGCTTAGTTTTTTATTGTTTCCACAAATCTGCAAAAAATTCTCTGGATTATTCGCTATTTCGCGGTGTAGCCCCGTAAGATCTCCGTGACTAATTCACATATATTTCAATTGCCATTCTTACATTGAATAAAATTTTTTCTGATCTAGTAAGTGCCAATTTACCTTTTATTTTACTACCTTAGTGACTTACGTAACCCCGTTACCTTTATTTTCTCAAAATTTGCTTACCAATTTTTATTCGCGGAATTCACGGATGTCGGCGGCGGAATTTCCCCATGCATTGTTTGGCATGTCATTTGTCAAACATTGGTCGGCAGCGTAATCAGGTTTGAGCACCGCGGCGTCTCTTTGTGCGGTCACCAGTGTATTGGCTTTGTAAATTGCAAATTTCGCTTTTCCTCTTAAGTTTTCCCTTCTGACTCACATATTCCTCTATGAAGTGACTTCACTGTGTGCCTTGGTGCACTGCATAGTTTTTTGTTTATTTGAAACATAAATATTGTTCATTTTTAGAGGAATCCATCTCATCATAGTGATTGCTCGGCTCCTATTACTCTAAGTTATTATTTATGATGATAAAACTCTCTCGTGCCCAGACTTTTATGCTCGGTAAACATATGAGTTTTCTGGCAAACATAGAAGTTTTCTTGACAAACAGAGGAAAAAGAAGAAGATTCATTTCTCTGTTATCGTATATTTTGTTTTGCGTCGTAGCCTCGATATTTTCAGTTTTTTGTAACTTTTATGTAATGTGTAATATAAATCTACATTTCGACATGCATTCTTTCCGTCTGTTGGTTATAGTTTTCAATTGGTTATGCTTTCAGGTTAATAATAATTGTGGTTATAAGATTTATCGGAAAATTCTCTTGCCTTAGGAAGTGTTTTACTCTGTCAATAGCACCGGCTCAAGAATTTCGAAGCTGTAATATTGAAAGTTTTAGAACAGTCAAAAGGCTGCCGTTCATGTAGCAACAAGACGTGTGGTTTGTTTTGAATCAAGGCATGGAGGCTTGGGGCGAAAGTGTAGAAGACGATCCTTCGTCAATGCATGGAAATTATTCAATGAATGCAGCCACTAATTCTGTACGCACGAGCCTGTCATCTTCGACATCATCGTCGTCCTCATCTTCGTCATCTTCGTCTCCTACTCTGCCGTCTCCACCTCGTCACATCGTCCGGCCTTTCACAACTCAAAACTCGTCAATGTTGGTTGCCCCTTCCAGCAACAGCAGAGGTGCCTCGCATGCCGGGGCGTGGGAGCGAAGTGTCGACCATCCTTCATGGAGGCCTGGGCCTAGAACGCTGTCTTCTAAGGCTTCCTCGATACTCGAGAAAAAAGGCAGTAACCCCGTTCACGGAACCCAACCGCACATGTATAGCCATTCCTCATTCTTTCCTTTCCATGTACCCTCATATCAACAGCTCTCACATCAGCATAAAGGTACTCTATCAATGACAACTCAGTTTAGTTCATCCGAAATTATTCGCTCTTCAGGACCTTTACCACTTCGCAGCGCTCCAGTAGACACACATCCGCTAGGAATTGGATGTGATGTTACCCATCACGCTGTTCATCGGCCTTTCATTCTACACGACACTTCGACATCTACATCTCCGATGGAAGTTGGATCTAACTCTCGTGCTGACAACACTTTGGCTCAACTTCGCGGTGCTCTTGGTGAGTGTCCTAGTGTTAGCGCGTCTTACGAAGCTGCGCAGGAAGCCATCAGAAACTATCGAAGTAAACGAGACACGAGTTTCAACAAATGTTCGACCTCAGCCGTCGACGAGAAGAAGGTGCGTGGCAAGGAAGTTGGGGGCGGCACGCATTCTGAAAACCACATCAGCATAAGACCAAGAGATGTAGCTGGCGCCTCGGGTCCCGTCAGAAGCCTCTGTGGAAACTTCCATCTCGCCGGAGATACCATGGACGGTATTATCCAGTGCCTCGTCTTCTTCAAAGCGTTCAGTGTATGTGTCCTGTGTGTGCAATTCATGACAGAATTCTGTAATTTACTTCTTGAATTTTTTCATACCCTGTTTCGAGGCATGTTAGACCTAGGTCCCACGTTTGACGTTGTATTGATATTAGATCTACAGCGTCTCTTTCTCATTTCGCATCTTTCAGATGCAACGATAAAATTTTTCTCTCGTTTTTTGCGTTAGTAATATATTACGGTGTAGCTTTTTCTGGTGTGGGATAGTCACTCTCTTGAAGTATATTTATATGGGCTGATATTAAAGCGAGCGTAACATATGCATGAAGAGAGGAAAAGAGAAATTCTCTTTATCACGTGTTTTTGTTATTCCCATCTCTCAAAACCCGAAATTTTTCACGTGGGAATTTGAAATACTATCCGAATATACTGTTTTTCTCCAGAAATGTCAACCGAAATTCCAGTTTAACGCTTGTGATAGCACAATTCACCTAATTTTTACGTACTAATTGCATGTTTTTTCTTCTACAGGTGAGTGGTGATGAGTACAATTGGTGAGAGGGTGTCCTACAAGCAGTGATCCATCATCTGCTTCAATTAAGTATTATAACTTTACCTATATATTTCCAGTTGATTTATTAATTAAAAAGTAAATAAATTAATTAATTATAAATCTCATAATTGATTGCTGAAAAATTGATTTCACCGCTTCCAATTAATTTATACATGTACCCTTAACCAACTAGAGCTCTATGTAAAGTTTGACTGCTCTTGTTTGCATCAAATGTCTTTTCATGCCTTTTATCACAATTTGTCTTTTGCGCCGAAATAGGCGGTTCCAAAATCATTCATATGCTCTTGTTCAATTTTTTCTATCAAAGTCCATGCACGCTAAACAAATGATCAATATTTCACGCTTCGACTAGTGTTTGCTTCAACGTACTGCCATGGGATTTTTTTTCACCCAGTAATGCATCCTTTGAGCTATTAAAAAGAACACTACAAACTTTCTTCTTAGAGAGAGGAATAAGTAATGGGTTAAAACGACGTATTTATCTTCAAGCCTATAGTGCACAACATTTTCGTGAAGTGTTTGAACTGATGCATATCGCTTCTTACAATGTAAATAGTCAGAGTGCGTCCCTGAGTGCGAGACGCACTCTGATTTTTTCTTCTTTCTAACGAAATTCGAGTATTTCTTCCCTTGAATGAACTAGGCATCGATGAAGCGTTCATTGCTTGTTATTTTCTGGGAGACTTTCCACTTTCGCTCAGTGAAAAAGTATTTCTCTGTAAATTCCTAGTTGTGTTTTATGAATATTATTGTTCATTGGTAGTTCGACTCCTCTATCTCGTCGGTTGTGAATTTGTGAGTTATTTTTATTTTATTCTTTTTTTTTTTTTTTTAAAGAAACAGTCATGATGCGGCCCATGCAGAGCTATTCTCCTGAATGTATGCAGCCACTCGTTTTCTACGATATAAATATAAACAAGATCCACATTCCATTATTTGCAAGAAATTTCAAGGCTAAAGAACATCTCGTGCTAGACTTTTTCTAGAAATTTGGCATGTGCTCCTTAGATGTGATTTTATTACCCTTTGATTATTTCCAGTCTTTCATTCTTTCCCAGAGTTGGCAACAATAATACCCGATTTGCATATACCAGGGTGTCTCCACAAACATTATCCATTTAACCATGATTTACTCTGAAAATCGTTACTTGTACTGTATTTCACCATTACTTTAGAAAATTGCACGAAAATGATATGTGTGCGCGAATAAGATATTACATAATAATTAAGTTGCCATTATTTACTATTGGAAATGGATGCTCCTGACTCAGGAATACTCTTTGTCTTGTTCGCCAGTTGAAGCCCATGCAGTCTTTCAGAATATCATCGTTTAACGCATTCTTCAACTTATTCTTCATCTTAGTATTTTACAATTATGAATTATTAAAATTTATCTGGAGAAATTTCTCTCGTATCAGATTAGCTCCAAAAATATTACAGTCAAGTGTTTGTTAAATGACTTGAAAGTGGATTTGCTTGCACTTTTCTTATGAATTTTCGAGCTTTAGAATGTTACTACGGCTTTTTTATTTTCTAGAAAGTGAGTAATGTATGCTTTCTGAATTTCTTATCATGATTTATTCACGTGCGATATCATTTGCCGGAACACCTAAGAGAGCTCAAATATGTATAACAGTGGCAGCGCAGCTGTATATCCTGCGCATCACCTATGCGCAGGATATACATGTGTGATGCGTTAAGCTCATCATACATGTAAATGAAAAACATGGGCAGGCATCTTGGCTCTCGATATTGTGATGAGGCCATTGCAGGAAATGTATGATGTGATCTAAAGTTACATTATGTTGAGTACGGCCAAAAAAGTCTCAAGTGCCCAACGGACTTGCCTCTTATGTGATCACATTGCAAGATTCTTCTTATTGGCTGGTATTGCCACCCCCTCGCAAATATGCCGAGTCAGCGTACAGAGAACTTCTGATTTTCTCGCTTCATTATTGTGAGCGAATGGGACGGGGGGCGGCTGCGTTGTTGGACATCGTCAAAAACCGGCGTGTCGCCTGCGCTTCTTCTGAAGAACGCATTTCATATTAAATGCGGATTGAATTTCATATGAGATTTCATACTAGTATGAAGGTTACTGTGAACACGTCGCGGAGAACACGTTACTTGGAAAGTTCGTAGACTTTAATTTTCGCGAGTGAATATACTTTGGTCAAATTTGCTGCCTTACTAGATTTTCACCGACGGACAAATCCGTCGCAATAGTTCATAAATCTGCCCTAAAGTATTATAATTCGTGAGCAATTTTTCATACCATTTAAACCCATTTAGAACTATGTGAATGTTGTATCAGTTCAGTAGATGTAATTTACAACAATGATAGAACTTCGGAAGAAGCAGATGTCCGTCGTCAGTACTGTCCTAACGCCCAGAAAAATACTTTATATACACCAAGATTCATGCGCCCATAGTTCGAAAATTCCTGCATGAAGACTGAAGTGCCAACTGAATTCATTGTTTGGCAGGCGTTGTATGGGAGCCGCAAGGAAAGCCTGTATTGTGTTTTGCCCGTGGATAAACTTCTTTATGGTGTACAGAAACTTTTACAAGGCCTCAGGCCGCCGTAAAACGCTGCGTGTGACCCTCCCTATACTCACTGCCCACACAACACAAAATGAAATCTGTTCATTCTTCTCAAAACGAAATATATGGCATACGTCCGGCGACGAGTTTTACGCGTCACTTTATGCCTATCTGCTTCGTTTTATGTTCAATTTGAGAATGAATTCCCTTTTCCAAAAGACAAATTTAAGATCCTTTGAGATATGACACGCCTCGTCGTGCTTCAACAAATTCAGGTTTCCGAAACTAAAATTAAATTTTGGAGTTACAAATACAAATTTTGGAGTTTGTACAAATACGCATTATTAAGTTTTATCGCTGTACTGGATTCGTATATATCATGTGTCTCAAATTGTTATTTTTCTGATTGCGTTTTGTGTGATCGATCGTGTGTTGCGCCGTCGTGTGTTGTGCCGCTGCGTGGTCGCGTGTTTTATTTTCGTGTGTTGTGTTGTCTTGTGTTGTGCCGCTGCGTGGTCGCGTGTTTTATTTTCGTGTGTTGTGTTGTCTTGTGTTGTGCCGCTGCGTGGTCGCGTGTTTTATTTTCGTGTGTTGTGTTGTCTTGTGTTGTGCCGCTGCGTGGTCGCGTGTTTTATTTTCGTGTGTTGTGTTGTCTTGTGTTGTGCCGTCGTGAGGCGTGAGTTTCATTTTCGTGCGTTCTGTTGTCTTGTGTTGTGCCGTCGTGAGGCGTGAGTTTCATTTTCGTGCGTTCTGTTGTCTTGTGTTGTGCCGCTGCGTGGTCGCGTGTTTTATTTTCGTGTGTTGTGTTGTCTTTAGTTGTGCCGTCGTGAGGCGTGAGTCACGGCAGCAATTGTATGACAGTCGTTAATGGTCGCCACCATGCGAGGTGCCGCTGCAATTAGTGAGCACTCCGCGCCGTAGCTCCTAATGCTTCTGCTGTTCTTACTACTGGGCCGCGAAACTTATTCTCTACCTCTTCTTGTCTTTCAGCAAGCAGAGTTATGAAATTAATTGATGAAGTTGTTGAAAACGTTGTAAAAGATGATTTTTCATTGCTGTCTAATTTATAAGAAATTTTTTTATCGATTAGATTTCATTTCGGTCTCCGAAACGTCTTGATGGGAATTAGCTTATCAATTTTTTTCCTTTTAAATTCTTGCTATAGTTGAGATTAAAGTAAACAATATGTTATTAAAACCTAATTTTTTTTCTTTAAGACGATCCTGAAATCAGTTTGTCTAGCATACGTATTACATTGAATTGGTATAGAAACAAATGTATTTCGAGGTTAGTATTTAATAGATTATAATAGTATCCCGGTAGCCTGAATAACAGTGAAGCGCATGGGCTTTCGTTACATGGGCCTTGTGGCGCAATGGATAACGCGTCCGCCTACGGAGCGGAAGATTCCAGGTTCGACCCCTGGCAAGGTCGGCTTTTTAAATTTATGAAATTATTTGCGTTATTTAAGCAGACTATTATTTAGTTTTTCACAATGTAAGTGCATTCTGTTGGCTGATATTCTCTGGTTCTGAAGTCTGTGTTGAATGTTACTTTTCTAAGCGTCGCATCCCACGCTGCACTCGGATCAGATATTCGTATTGAGTTTTTCATTACGTGTAGTCTAGACTTTTAGGCTCGTACTCCTGCATGCAGTGATGGTTTACTCATGAGGTGGTTTTCTGAATTTTCAGTTCAGCTTAATGTGAAAAGCAATTTAGTTTAGATAAGTGATAACGCGATCTCCTTCGCAACTACACTAATCTGGTACTTTTTCATGTGAATATTTTTTGAGCAAATTTTACATCAATCTCGGGATTATGTTGATATATAATAATTTTTTAATGCTAACCGCTTTGTAAAATTGGAACCGGAACTAATAATTTTTTAATGCTAACCGTTTTGTAAAATTGGAACCGGAACTAGTCATAATTATTTGTCATTTCACGCAATTACGAAGGCTAACGTAAAGGTTTCGTATAACGCTCCGCATATGCCTAGAGGTCAATAACAGTTCTGAAATTTTTTTTCTTGACATCGGGGAAATTTTTGTTATGGTATTTTGATCTTGTCTAGCAGGAAATCGACCGAAGTTAGCATTTCTATCTGGGCAATGAGTTCTTGGTGTAAGGCCTTGTGGCGCAATGGATAACGCGTCCGCCTACGGAGCGGAAGATTCCAGGTTCGACCCCTGGCAAGGTCGTTAATTTTTTTGTTTGAAGTTTCCTCAAAAAAGTTGAATTGTTGTTTCTATTCGCTATGCATACTACTTTTTGGAAGATAACGGCGAATAAAACGAAATTAATTTTCACGAAATCAAACTCCCCCGCCCACGATATGACGCATTATCTCGCATGTTTTAACCAACATTTCATTAACATGTGACATTTCTTTCTTATCCCAACTCTAGTGACATTTTTCTGCCAGTCTCTTTCAAGTGCGATTGAGCCGTTTAATTTCACGGCATATCACCAGCTACTGCAACGCCTGCCGGACCACTTCGTTAGTACCGGTATTATTTTTCAAACTTAGTGAAACTGGTGAGAATTGTCCAAATATTAATGAACTTTTGCCCATATTTGGGGCCTCTTCATCTAGTTTTTCCCGGAAATACTACGTATAAGCGCTACACGCAGCAATTGGGTCACTACTTGGACTATATTACCCATCCATTTTCTGAGTGTAACGTATCGAACCGATAATTTAATTTATAGAGTTAAATATTAGAGTCTCCCTAACGTACGTAAGGATGCTATATCTATTATGGAAACTTATTAATTTTTCTGTATCATGTGGACAAATCTGAGAATCACTGACGTGATTTCTGAACGACTCGAAAATAAAACCTGCAAATTTTTTACTCCACCATGCACGTCGTTACTTTACCGCTGCTTCAAGCCCTTTCATCCTACAGCAATACGTTTCTGGACAAAATCGGGATTATTTAATCCCTCAAAATGTGTTTGCATGAGATCGTGAGCCCGCAAACCTATTTGAGGAATGCAGTTGGACGTCCTAGAGAAATTCCTAGAGTTCTAGCGCGCAAATCGTGCCAGAGCAGGACGACGACGAGCTCCGCCAGTCAAGTACTGAGCCTTTCTATCCAATTAAGTAACGCAGAGGCTCAACTGTAGACACGGATAGATGGACGCTACACAAAAGCTTTCATGGCTCTCCTTGTATTGTATAGCGCGTCTGCTTGCCCTGTNCGAGTGTGTAGCAACTGTCTCTTATACACATCTAGATGTGTATAAGAGACAGGGCTTGTAGTCCATGCAATGAGAAGGCTGATTTGTGGCCACGTGATGGCTTGTAGTCCATGCAATGAGAAGGCTGATTAGTGGCCACGTGATGGGCTTGTAGTCCATGCAATGAGAAGGCTGTAACGAGTTATATGTATGTATATATATGTAAGAACGATGTCAACTTCGGTATCTTTCAGACGAAAAAAGCTTTGGCAAATGATTTACCCTTTGACTTCATAATTCATTTACTTTTATGCAATCACACAATGAAGTTTTCTACTGAAGTAAAATAATATTTGTGTTTAATTCCATCTTATTTGTAAGATAGCACCCGTTTGAACTCGCTTCTATTTGAAACATACTGAAACGAATGGTATTTATGTAACACATTTTATTATATCGTTTGTTATTCACTCGCTCGAAAAATATTACATAATTTTTCGAGACAACTTCCGTTCTCCCGTTATAATTGTGAGGGTGAGGCACACATTCCGCGAATTTAACAAACGATCATGGATTACGAATGATGTCTTTTAGGCGTTACTGACGCCTGATATGCGCAACGGGTAACAAAAGGCGTCATATCTGCCTGCAGACTGGATGCCGTATTTCTGATCTGTTTTCCCGGCTCAACCAAGGCCTTGCGTTCATGGCAAGCCACAATACTGCAATATTCAGACCAGAGATTAGCTATGATATTCCACAAAGGAGGTTCGGTGCAATGGCTTGGATTTATTTCTCCCTGTTATTGCGAACATCAAAGTGATATATTCGTTGAATTATTTGTACGGCTAGTTCAATAATGTAAGCAATATTGTTTGGCAGCCGTGGTTACATCGGGTCGATTGTTTTTGTCCTAGCATCAGAGTTCTGAGGCAGGTAAAAGAAAATTACTTGCATTTTATTATTTTTAACTTATTCCATTCAATAGGATATTGATGATAGAATTAACTTTTATAAAGTATTTTTATGAGTCAACACTTCTGGCTTTGTTGTGTGCGAACTGCATCTACTCGTAAGCCATAACCCTAATTCTAGCTTAATCCAAAATTACTGAGCAAACGCGAATTTTTGTTCACAAAGCTTGCGTATATGCCCCCAGTCGTGCGTGTATCTCAAATAATGAGGAAAAGTAAGCGTGGTGGTCATTACGGCAGTACTTTTGCAGCTGTTGAGTGGCTTATTACGAGGAATATTCACGCGCAACGACCAGTAAATCTTCGGTGGCCAGAACCATGCAGCTGATGCTGTTGCGTCAACTAAACGTGAGACACGATAACAATTTATACTTTATTACACGCTGTCCAGAGTTCATCCAAGTGATAGAATATCCCTTACTTTAACTGACATTTTTTGGCCTTGCATATTATTTCAGCCTGTATCGTCGGTAATGTATATTATCATAAACGTGCAGTATGGACTGGTGCTGTACCAATTTTCAGGTGCTGATACGGTGCTCGGCCAGCTTACAGCTAATATGAACAATTTGAGATGTATAGTGAATACAAACAACACTTTTGCTTCTGATTTCGCTGGCTTCTGTTAATACATATCTCGCCATCAATATGTTGTATGCATGTGATCATACTATCGTTTAGGATTTTCTGTACTTGCAAAGATTTAAACAACTTTTTATATATGCTCTGCTCGCCACATCTGCCCAGTAAACACAGAAACAAAAAGCTGAATGTCGCCGCACGTTTTTATAGATTGGCTGGGGGCTCGAACGCGACTGCATTAGCATGCCTTGACCGCACTATAAGAATGTTTCCTCTCCCCAGCAAAGGCATCAAAGTCGGGGGGAATTTCCCGTTATGCTTTAGAGAAGAACCGCTTCGTACGGCACTTTAGCTGCTTTACATTGCCTGCATTACTCTTAGCGGTGTGGTTGCGTGCAATTTACAGGCGCAGAATTCTTTCTTGTCTTGGCAAAATGGTACTTTGTTGTTGCTCGGGATCAAAGGAACTTGGTTGTCTCTGAGGAAAAGATTGTTGGGCTATCGTTGAGGATCAAAACTACTGCTGAGTTGTTCGTGTTCTGAACTGGCTTTGTTTTCTTTGTGGAACAAATAATACATTGCTGTCATTGAGTACCAAACTGCTGTCTTGAAGGAGCACTAATACATTGTTGTCTGTGAATATCAACCATACTTAGTTCTCTTGCAGGATAACTAGTATTTTGTTATCTGCGTATATAATAATGATTTTTAGTTGTCGTGGGCAGCAAGACAACATGGCAACTAACCTAGAGTGTCTCGTATGAATAACGTTTGTTTGTTCTGGTGACGAAAGAGAAGCAAAGAGTAAATATCCTAAGGTAAATATCGTAATCCACGCAATATTTGAAATTTTTTAACCATGAGTCCCGCTCGTAAACTTCCTACCTCGCGATGGTCCCGTATTGGTCTGGTCTCTCGAGCCCTCTACCACCGAGCTCGCTGCCTGCGCAGTCTCAGCTGTGTGTTAATTTTTGCTGCTGCATAGGCAGGATACCCTGCCTTCTGTCTGCCTGCCTTTCTCGTGCAGTTAGCCGTAACAAATAAGCGACTTCTTGCTCGATTTTTTAAATTCCTCTACATATCTTCAACTATCTCTTCCTTTAATGTCCGAGATAATAACGCGACTTATATTTAGCCAGGGCCCAGCTTTAGCGCATTGACACTATTTCTGACATTTTCCGCCTCTTACAGAATTAGCAGTACAATTTTTGACAATGCTGCATTAGCTTACGGACTGCAACGGCCATTTTCGACATTCCTCGCCTACCAGATTTAACACGATACATGACAATGCCTAAGTTCAAAACTCGAGCTGAAAAACGTCTGTCAATGAGGTAGTGCTGTTCTGTAGATATGAAATTAAGAACAAATAGGGCCATAACGGCTTTGTATAAAATTTTTCTTGGCCGTATTCTTCGGTTAAAAAGTTCGACCTTCCCAGGGGTCGAACCTGGAATCTTCCGCTCCGTAGGCGGACGCGTTATCCATTGCGCCAGAAGGCCCGTACTCGAGATAATGGATATCAATGGTATTGACTTCCATATGTACTATTTCAACTTGGATATCAGATAGCAAATTCAAATTGCTCAATTTTTCACTCACATATCGTAATTAATGACATTTGTACTATTTTTTACCCCAGTTGCACCTTCTTGTTAGCCCATGTTAGTAAGTTAGTATTCAAGCCACCTTATTTTAGCTGGCGATGCAAGCATTAGCTCACGTGACTATATAATCGGCGTGACTGACTTGATCCTCCTCAGCGCTGGTGGTCATTTGTAGCGCGATTGTTGTTTTCCCTGACCCCTTATAGACGCCGTCCATTATTGGCGGTCTGCCGAAGAGCTGCACAAATATTGACTTTCTCTTCTTGGATTTGGGGACTCGCGAGCAGAAGACAAAGTTGGAGCCTTTCAGCGACATCAAAATGCTGCACGAACTGCATGCATCATTTTGTACTACCACATTCGTACGGACGTTTGTACCGCGCTCAGCATCGTTCGTAATGTGACATGTCATAATTATTGAACCGTTCCCTAAGGTTCATCATGATCTTGACTTCTGGGTCAATTGTCAATTTGTTTTATTATGTATTCTATATTTGATATCTATGCATATGTTGTATGTGTAATAGAGACAAAACGCTTCAATTTCCTGTCTTCTCGTGAATGTATGCGTTGAACAACCGTTTCTCGTATCTCTTAGACAAATCTAATCGTTGAAAAAATAACTTCGTTTCGCTTTGACGGGCAGATAGTTTTTCTTCAGTATGCGTACCGACTTCATCTCTCGCTGTCCTCGGAGGTCCTCGCGCATCCAATCCCTCGAGAATAAAGACATTTTATGTGTCGAGTCCTGGAAGCAAGACATCGTTTGTTGACTTTCTGTCGTCGAGATGTTTGTCATATTTACTTTTGAATGTTCCGGGAAGTTACTAACTCAGACCTAATAATTTGTCTATATAATACGCATCCGAGTGTGTAGCAAACTCGCTCATCATATGTCGTCGCTTTTAATTAATGTCGAACTTTTCCACGAAGAGATTGTCGTCATGTGAATGATGATTTTTATTCTTAAACGAGTTAGCTAATTTTTAAATCTAGGCCGGAATGTCGTTCTAGCTGTTTTGTAAGGCAGGTCTGTTCTGTGATTTATCTCGTCTCGACTATAATTTAAATTGGCATAAAATAGTAGAGTTCTTCTATTTTCTAATGCATCGTCATAATACCGGAAATTTTTAACAAGGATTCATCTCGTGAGAACTACTGTCTCCAGTTACGTACGCGAGTGAGAATACTACGTCAGCGATTGAGTTTTCTTTCTTCTTGTTCCATTTCTAATGGTACTGTTGGATCTGCCGTGACTTCTGTCTCTGTTGATCGTTGAGGCTGTGTTGCATATTTCCCGCGCTCAACTCCTTGTGTTCGTTCTTTTCTCATCGACGTTGATTTGTTGCTGAATGTCGGCCGAGAAGTTTCTTCACCTCTAGGGTATCACTCTCATCTAGTCGGACACCATGCAGTTTTTCTTGGTCAGATCGGTCTCTCGCTATTTGTTATGAGCTAACACGGGCGTTTTTTAGGCAAGATTGATTAGGCTAGTTTTCAAACAGTTCTTTTTTTTCCTCGCTTAAGGAAGATCACTCGACTCCGAGTAATGAGTTTTTATGCCTCCTAAGTTGCACGTCTCTACATTCTTTGCTGCGTTGAGCAAAAAATCTCAATCCGATGGATATGATGAACCTTTATAATGTCCGACTTTAGTAAGTGAACGAAAAATGGCTCTAATTGACTTTTAACTGCCTCATTTCGATCGTCTTTTACTTTAATTATGCTAAACTTTTTTTTATGTTGATATTTTTTAAGATATCACAGCGTCCTGAATACTTTCTTGTTAGTTTATTCTTTGCTTGTCGTTTGATGGAACTGGCTAATTGAGAATTGCGTTCAAAGCGAGTAGTTTTTCTTAAAACCGTGTGCAGTATTTTTCGCATTGTTTTCGTATCATCCCTCATGTTGACGACTTGTTCTGTTATTTTAGCTTTCGTTTATAAAGCCCCTTTGGGATTAAATGAAAAAAGCCGTGGCCCCTCTCCTTCATTGGGATTACTTTGGAATTCCTCTTCCCTCGCAACCGATTATTTTGTAGCGCTGCCTTTTTTCCTCGTCTGTGACCGACGAGGAAAGTTGCCTCTTTTTCGGTCGTGTTCTGACGTTTATTGGAGAATCTTTCTTGCCGTTGCTGTGCTTGCCAATCTACTGTGCATAGTTGGCTGCGTGTCAGCAATCATCTAGCAATTAATGGTGGCGAGGGAAAGGCAGAGCACCATTGATTCGTGCCCGTGTCCAATCACTCAATATGAAGGTCCCGCTAAAATGAACCTTGAAAGCCCCCGTTGTAAATTTTTCTGGCGCTCATCATTATCGATGTTGAGTGTTGAAGTGCCGTCAAATTAACTCTAGAACAAATCTTCAATTCATACTTACCTGACAGCACGAGGGACAGCATGCTTACCATCAATGTTGATGATCTCTTGGCTCCATATTCCTTTTCGTTCTATTCTGACAGCTATTTGATGTTGAACAATTATCGCCCATCGGATTGCAATATGACAATCCTCCTGATATCTACTGTACATTGCCGCCAGCTGGCTATTGCGGCATGATGTACGGCATAGTACGACTCACTGTTGATCTTTGTAATCATATCACCTATCCAGTGCGCTTAATTTTGGCTTTTGGCTCTTACTCGGCGTTAGCGCATCACTTATATCAGCGATCCCCCTTGACTCCTTCTCGGCGTAGCACATCACTTAACAACGCTCCCCCTTGACTTCTTCTCGGCGTAGCACATCACTTAACAACGCTCCATCTTGACTTCTTCTCGGCGTAGCACATCACTTAACAACGCTCCCTCTTGACTTCTTCTCGGCGTAGCACATCACTTAACAACGCTCCCTCTTGACTTCTTCTCGGCGTAGCACATCACTTATCCTCGAGCTTATCACTCACGACCGTCTTCTTTTCATCGACTTGGTGGCCCTTTTATCGATGCCATCAGAGTCTCGTTTATGAGGCTACCCAGGGCTTTGTGCATGTTTGGTCCACATCCAGTGTATAATACATCTTGAGATTGTGCATAACGATCTTCGTGCATTCTGGATTGTTTGTATTGTTTCTGTAATTACGTTGCATGGTGGTGAAAGTAGTGAGAGGGTATATACATCATTTGGTTTTATATATCGACTGCCAGGAATTTACTTATTAGAACAAATGTGCCATATAATTCGTATTTATTTACTCCCGCAGTTCTAAATTTGTGACTAATCTCAGGCGATTCATAGGCAACGATTTGTAGCTTTCCGTAGAATGGTTTTCGCCACGGTTCTCAAGGTAAAAATTTTGTTTGGCATATCGTTATTTCTGAAAAGATTAGAAAGTTCAATTTAGTTGAGCTTTTCCTCGGGTCGCTTTTGGGTAATATGGTGCTTTGCATTTTTCATGCACCTTAAACCTTACGTCTCGTCGTTTCCCCCTTAAAAAGGAACTAATTTAGTCTAGAGTCGCGCCTCCCATGCCGACAAAGTACCAGCTCGCTCCTCTATATATAAAAAGCATCGCTCTATGAAACCGTGCACCACGAACTCGGATCTAAATATTTATCCTTACGATTGCATTCAGTTTTGCGGGTTTTCAAGAGTGATATGTCTACTGGTGAGAGTTTTAATAAAGTTTATCTCGAAAATGTTCTGTTGGTATTTATTGCGTAGCGCGACTTTTGCTTTCTGTCTAGCCATGGCAGTCTGTCTTAAAAGTTTCGGTTGCTGGAATTTTGTGGATCGCTTTGAAGTTTGCCATTGGAGTTTCCTGCAGCCGAATATTCTAACTGTTGTTACGATTATCATTTCACTTTAACTTCTGCAAGATATAGTCTCAAGTTTTCAGAGTTTTGCTTGGCAAAACAACTATTTCAAAATAGCTATGGAATTAAAGCGAAGTATTCTGTATTTTTTAAAACTATTTTGAATGGCTAAGCCCTTCTTATTCAATTCATCTAAATTTTTAATTTCACTATATCTTGTAAAATTTGGTGTTAGTATTTTGAATTCATCATTGATTGCTCATTTGATTAAATTTAGAGCGGGGTTTTATCATTTCTAGAAAGTACGCAAAATTGATTGAAATTAAATTTATTTTGAAAATTAGTTATTGATCTAACAAGTAAGAAGTGTTATTTTTAATCGCCTGTGCAGAAAATTCAGTGTAAAGATGTTATTTTTCCTCGAAAATAAGAACGAAAAGTTTATCACGCCTGTTCCATGTCATAATATATTCATAGAATTATTTTTTGATACACAATTTCAGATAAATTTATGTGCGACACTCTTAATAAGCTATGCATGCTTGAAGGGATAAGCGTGCCGTATAAAGTTGCGCTAACTATGCTTGGTTGTGTTGCAGCTTGTTGGAGGAGAGTTCGACATGGAGCTGAACTTCGTGATACAAGACGCCCATAACCTCAGGCATAGTCATGATGCCGTAGTCTTGATAAAGGTGAGTCATGATGCCGTAGTCTTGATAAAGGTGAGTCATGATGCCTTAGTCTTGATAAAGGTGAGTCTTGATGCCTTAGTCTTGAAATGTAATCACTCCGCGTCATCTATATTTTGACAGCCATAGTCATGAGGTGTAGGCAGTATCCATCATTACTATATTGACAACAAAACATAACGTGAATGCTGCATGCACACGCAGAAATGCGAGCATTATTTTCCAAATATCGACAAACTCTTCACCCGAGCATGTGTGTCAACGCCAGCTATCAGTTCAACGTCCGCTCGCTGCTTATGCAATATGGGTAAGAAAGCGTGTCACTATTAGACACTCTCACTCGTTTATTTTCTGAGTTGGTATAGAAATATTGTGATCACCAGATTCACAAGTTGAAGACGTTCCAAAGAGCTGTGTAATAACATGGGTAAGTTTAAGAAGCAATATTATAATGCGACTTCTGGGAAAGATTGAGAATAGAATGCTATTCAGTGATGTCATGCATCACAACCGATTCAACCATAGTTTCAGTTTTTTTGGTAGTAAATATTTCGTACTAAGATTTTGAAATTAAGCATTTCAATCAACATTAGCCTGTAAATGTTTCGTAAATTTAGATTTTCCACATGGCAGAAAAGGCTAACATTAAATCAGATGATTCATGCCCCTTAGAAAATTTTTACGTATCTTTGATTTAATCAACTTCCTGTTCATCCACTAAAAGACTACATTAAGTATTCACTTGCAGGTACTTAGTGTAGTACAGGAAACGTTGTTCATGAGGCTCCCAGGAAGCTCATGCTTTATAATAATTATGAATTATGAGGCGCATAGAAGTGCTGACAGCATAGCTCGTCCTCCCCCATTACCAACTGTCAATTCGGGTATAAAATTTACGGTGACTCATTAGGCCTCGCTGTCCGCGGCCAGAATATTTGCCATGCATGTGAGGGCTTGTAGCTTACAGTCCATTAATTACGTGGAAATGGTTTATGTTGGTGACGTCGTCAAATTATTTCAATTCTAGAGTTTATGACTATTTTGAACATAGGTCATTATTTATTAGTTTGAAAAGATGTATGTAATTCTATACTTTTGAATATCGTTAGAGTTCGAGTGTGAAGTCCATTTCTAAACTTATTCTGTTCTATTCACATAGACCCGACCACTAGTTTTATGGAGTTTTTGACGTCGTCTTGCTCATATCAATAGAGTAGGCTGGCATCTTCGTTGCAAGTTTCCTGTAGCATTCTTAGTCCCAGAAGAGAGGTGTCGTTCCAAAAGTTTAGTTTGCACTGAAGCGTGTTGGGACGGACATAACACTCTTGGGCAGTCGCGTCACGCTCTCTGTAACTGCGACAGCTTCTGTATGAGCCAAACTTACCTCTGTTTGTTGACAAAACACAGTTCTCTTCATGCTTGGGATCGCGAAAAATGCCTTGAACTATTGCGTCTCCTTGTGCATGGAGGAAGAAATAATGTTGAGGTCATACCGATATGCAGATAATGATAAAATGTATCCAATCCTGCGATTTTTACTTGAATGGCGAATTTTTTGATAATTTATTACATTTTTTCCACTACTCATCCTGTGTTCGGTTTGAAGTAGTAAATTTATTAGTTGAATGAAATGAGTTTCATTTGAAATGGAAACGAAAAAAATTGACCAGATTTGGATGGATAATTTTAACTGTTTTTTTTATAATTTTAACTGTTTTCTCGGTTAAGTCTTTGGGTTCGATTACCTAATCAAACTTTTGCAACTTAACAGGCTAACTCAATTACTCAAACGCTTGAGAACATTTTGTAAGTCTACGGACTTCACTACAAAAAATTCATTTCGCTGCAAGGTTATCGGTTTAATTTCAAACGACTGTTTTTTAAGAAATGGAATTGAATTTAGGGGAGTAAAGTAAAAGTTGTTTGAAACTAAATTGTGAGTGATAATTATGAAATTAATTCAGTATACCTTCCATAAGAATCAATTTTAAGCTATAGGCGCTTGTATTAATGGATGGATAACTAATCATATGCTGAGACATTCAGGTCGTGTAAATTTTTAACTAAATTTACCTTCAGCGAGTAGCTCAACGATTGCTATTCGCTTTTTTATAACTTAACTATATAGTAAAATCACGCTTCCGAAAGATGAAGATTCGTTATTATGTTTCAGACGTTCGAAAACATGTGTAAAGATTACAACAATTTTCAACTTGAATTTAGTTTTAGGGATAGATATTGATCGATTTTTACGTATCTGTGCCAAAGTGAATTCCTATGTAATATAAAGATCTTGAATAGCTTCCATGAAAGACTAAGTAAACCGCAATACTTTTTGTAATGAGAACAATAAATTTGCAACCAATTATTACCTAGTTCCTCAATACAAAAGATATTTCTTGAAAATTGCTGTTACTGGACTTTCAGAACTCGCCGCGTTATCACGTGCCATGAGTTGTAATATAAAGGCCAGAACAAATAGGTTCTATCTTTAAAAAAAATTTGATTCTTCTACGTTGATTTGCTAAACGTATATTTCGAATTTTCCTCAATGTCACGTTCCTCCCTACCTCTACCAACCCTTATCTTAAAATTTTGGCTGCCGACCCTTATAAGAAGTATACATAATGTAGAAAGTAGTCTTCGTGAAGAATTCTCTAAGTTTCATTTGGAGCGGCGTTGTGAGCTTTAAGGTTATTTCGGTGTGCTTGTATTATGGAAATGAAGTGAGGGAAAACTGGCCTGAGGAACGCCAACATCGCCTTCTATTTGGCTGAGGTCTAATTTTTAGGTCCCTCTGTTTGCTTCCATGTGCGCTGAAATGTTGAAGAATCTCCCCTTGTGAACAAGAAACAGTTGCCTTGGTCATAAAAATATTTTAGTTTCTGTTGAAAAGAATAGCAAAGTAACGGAGGGTTCAATGATTTTTAAACAACACCTTATTTCTACGGAAAAATATCCTAAATTCGCATTTCAGCAAAAAATTCCCTCAACTTTGCTATGCCGTGCAGTGCCCTCGAGCGAGCATAGTTATGCATATTTTACCTTAGACTAGCTCATCCCTCGCGGCTTAACTTATTAGTTCCAGATTTGTTTTGTTTTCATGAAGAAGCATGGCAGGTTTAAAATAGAGGCCTGCATGTTATTCTTACGGCAATAAGATCCTAATTCGCTCATACCGAAGGAGCTATCCTCGTAATGCTGGTGCATCTGACGTATTCTAATTGCCTGTGCATTTTTATCTTCCAACTTGGAGTATCGGATAACTAACTTAAATTAACTTTGAGCCTCGAGACAGCTAAGACTTCCCGTTGACAACGAAAATTCTCGAGTTCGCTGTATTTATTTCCTCGGTGATATTGCGGGAGGCTAAATAGTTCGTTGAGCTAGAGTCGCAGCATTCACGTTTATGCTGGAAGTTATTTGGTGGAAAATTTGCAACATGTAAGTATAACCATTTAGGTTGTATTTTTCTCAGATCGCAATAATGAAATTGAGAAGTGTTGTCGGCGGCGAAGAGTTACTGTATCTGTCTCGAGTCTGTTTTGATTATTTTACCGCTAATTAGTAGCTAATCAATTTTCTTTGAAGATTTCCTTGTGTGGGTCTCCCATGGAAACGGTATAAGGCTGTCATTAGCACTTGATAAATTATGGTAGAGAAGCGTTGATGTTTTTAGGAGGTGCTTTGTGTGCGGCCTTGTATATTATTCGGCGTGGCCAAGCTCGGTGCTGCGTCTGACAGTGATGGAGCGAACACCGCAGTCTTGGCTTTAGCGTTTGTCTTAGCCTGTTTAGTTATGTACCTTCTTACTGTCTCGTATTCCTAGCCTATTCTGCAGGAAACTAGTCTATCGTTTATTTTGATGTTTGAATTTCCATTTCCCAGTTTACGGATCTTAGCTCTTACGAAACACCATACATGTCGGCTGTCAAATTTCGCATCAAGTCGTTGATAAAATTTGAATAATAATCACTCTGAGGTATTACTGGGATTAAAATTTTCACTCTGTGATCTTCTGAGTCTTAATAAGTCATTCAGCATTATGCATACGCAGTTCCTCTGCAATTTTTCCGCCTAGTTTTACCGTTATAAATCCTTCAAAGTGCCGCGAGTACGAAATAAATTTCATCTTTACCCACTATATACTATATGTGCCTGTGATCAAAGTCAAAGGTGCCCTATTTAATCATGGATTCGTGGAACATATTTTTTTCCGTTTGATGTCTCGTCTTTGACTTGACGTTGTCTGTACTCTTGCTGTAGTTTGTTCGTCATTTTTTTTACACAACATCCAACGCTATGATTATGCTTCCTTAACTTGGTATTAAGTTTCATTTCGAATGTTCGAAACTTACCAACTCGAATGTTCAGCAAGTTTTAATTATTTCTAACTCAACTGCATTTTTTAAAGAGAGTATTTATGTCTGATTAATTAGTGTTGCGTTACCGATGAGTGCAAGCGAGATATGGACTCGAGAATTTGCTTCCCTACATCCATCGGGTTCAATTTACGCCATCACTGCCGCTAAAATTAAAATTTGACATCTCCTTTGAATTATTTACTTTTTCGAGTGAATATGCCCCGATGTTGAAAGCCCTCGAGTTTCATGCGCTTAAAAACGTGAGTGCGGGATCACACTCCTAATACGGAGTTAGCCAGTAACTGCCTCTTGCATACTGATGGCCTGCTTCACTCCAGCCAAAAATCCGCCGCAGGTCTGGGCTTGAAATTGGATCATCGATATTGGGTGATTTTGTCGATGCGCGGCCTCGGCTTGATGTCCCGGAGATGCATCTTGCAGCGACGCCTGCGGTTGTGCTTTTCATTGACGCTCTGACGGGAGACTGGATGGGCACGTCTGCGCCGAGTTTCTGAAAAAAATTAGGCTTAATTTCTGGTCTTCCTTGTCGTTGCGCATCTAATTTAGGAATTGCGCGGGTGTCATAGAATTAGGTTTTGGTTAGGGATTCAAAGGCGAGGAGAGTCGTGTTTGGTTTTTCCTTACCCTATCGAGTGAAATCTGTCTAGTGATGTAGAATTAAATACTTTGAGGGTTTGAAATTCAATTGTACGGATTTGCATTTATATTGATGAAAGCTTTCTGTTAGCATTATTAATGTCAGCGCTATTTTTTTAATATGACCAGTCTTTCGTAGGAACGGTTTCAAATTTTTCGAACGTACTTTAAAGTCCTAACCGTTTGATCGACTGACTCATCGACTTTCTAATGTTTTAAAATAATTCAATATTGCTTGCTGGGAAATTTCGAACCCAAATTTGTTGAAAATGTTGGCGAAGATAGCAGTTAATACCTTTATTTCATGGATCAGCCTCCACCTTTACTGATATATTCTTGCAGGCTAGTAAAATATTTTTCTAATTCACCAGTAGTTTTATCACTGTAAAACTTACTCTCCTTTGCGCCTTAACTCCCTATCGCCACCAAATTATCGTTATAGTCGCTGTATGTTTCTACGCTTATTACAATAGATGCGAAATATTCTGACAAAGCTATCTTGAAGGAGCAACATTCGTCTTTGACGTAACGACAGCCTATATGGTTGAGGCCCCTATACGGCCAATGTTGAGGGCCATTCGGCCAAAGTTGAGGCCCGTTCGGCCAAAGTTGAGGCCCGTTCGGCCAATGTTGAGGCCCCGACGGCCAATGTTGAGGCTGCGACCGCCAATGTTGGGGCCCCGACCAGCCTTGAAGCCATATCTGCCGCCACTAACGCCTCCGTTTGCTCAGTCCCATAATGGAATGAGTGAGTAGTGAGCGCAATTAGCTGCTCAGTATTAACTCTAGTGGCATCGTTTGGCCAAAGTAGGGACTGCTAATGACGTCCATTTATCGGCGGCCTACTAGCTGTGACGCTCTACACCCTCAACACGCGTTTGTCTGCTGTTTTTATTGAACCTTCTTGCATAAGTTATTGCCGGAGGTTTTTTTCTACATCCTAGCTTATTGTTTTGTCGTTGATAACTATTTCTTGTAGTGATCAATTGTTGACTACTTCTTGGGATTGATAGCATGGAAAATGCATAAACAATAATTTGCGAGTAATGCACTATTGACAGAGTTGACAATTTTGAGTAACAGTGAACAAATCAGATTAAGTTCCTGTTATCTTAATCATACATTTTGTTTTCTTTTTGCATTTGTTTTTTGAAACTTACTATCGATTAAAGAATTCCATTTATTAATTCATTTTTTTTCTGCTCAATATTTCATATTGTCATTCAGTTAGTACCCTGTGCTTTTTATTCGCATTTGCTTCAGCAATAGGCAATCATTTAATGGCAAGCGAATTGTTCCGTAATTTATTGACGTCAAATATCATTTATCGAATTGGTTTCCTGCGCTAACTAGATTGGTCTACGATCGGCTGTAAGGCTTACTCAAATATTCATTGGAATCTCCGTAGGCTTGCGTCGCGTTCTCGAGCGCTTTCCTTATGTTCATTGAAACTGAGAAGATACGATTCAACTCGTAATTTAATGGCATACCTGGCATCGATTTCCAGCGTATTAATTAAGTTAAGATTATTAGACAGATTACATGAATGCTTGGTTCGTTGGTTCGGATTGTAATTAATTTGGTTAGTGCCATGATCTCTGAACTCGTCGAAGGCCTGGCGGGAGGCATTCGCCGAACATCGATCGCTGATTCGCGCTCACGATGCCTTTTTCGCTCATCGTTTTGATGCCTCATTTCTCCCTCCGTTTTTCATTTATAGAATTTCATTCGAATAGATTTTTGATACTGCCAGCCATTAATTGAATTCATCATCCGTGAAGCTTTAGCGACTCGGAATTAATCTACATCGGCCATATGAAAGGTAAGCCGTAATTGAAATTCTGGATCAAACATTTCCAATTTCTCTTCGAACGCGAACTTTGAGTTAATTCATATCATTAATGATGGAGTTTGATCTCTCTTAGATAGGGGCGAGGTGATGTCTCTGTGGTTAAAATTAGGGAAACGTTCTATAAGTAAAACATTTTTTGAGACATGATCTCCATGTAACACCCCCCAAGCGTTTTATATATAATATTCAGCGCTTGATAAAAGCGTTATTTTTACTAATGGCAGAGCGTGGGTATGGGTGATATAAGCCTTATCATGTTGGTAATTAATTGTTCTCACGTTAAAAATGTTCTCATTTTGAACTGTTGTTTATATTTTAATTGTAGCTCCTTGACGGGTTCAATAAGCATTCATAATTGGACCGAATAAGAACTAAATAACATACTTTGGTTTATAGTCACATAACTGGTTGCTCATTATGTACAGTTATAATCCATGAGCTTCCAAAGGATTTAATTTAATGTTATGCATCATTTAGCTGGTGAATTCGCGTTCCACCAAAGGTTTATGCGATGAGCAGCAGGCTTACCATTCAGCTAAATGAGTTCTTTCTTTGTGGTACGTATAAAAGTTTTTACATTGTTTTATACAATTTTCTAATTGAATACTGAATAAGGAATTTTGAGGCGCTCATATTCATATTATTATTTATTAAAATTTTTAATATTGGATCGAAAATAACTTGTCACTCAGCGGAATAATTTCGTCGTTATCACCTTCACATATGAAAATATGGCTTCAGACAAACTGATTTCAACAAACAAATATACTGACGCTTTCAATATTCCAATCCAGCTTCTATTGCTCCCTGAAGTTCTTTCGTTGCTCCCCGCAACTCCTCCATCGATCATTTCTCCTTGTGCTTCCCTTTAATATATTACTATGTAATAAATACTAACTTCGAGCATTATTAACGTCAGACTCTTCAGCATGTTAACTTCAGAACTACTCTGGATAACTGCTAAAATTAATGTCATGCCTCGATTACAAATATGTTGAAATCCTAAATGCCTACATTTTCATTCTAAATTGTTAAGTTACACTCACTCACTAATTGAACTGACCTGTAATTAATGTAACTTTATGTGGTAGCATCCGATAAAATGCAACAATGTACGATGAAACGAATTATTATCTGATCGTACCGGTTCGTGATATCTCCGAGCAATTGCCATCGGTTTTGAGCTTTTTACGACGGCTTTTATTAATCACGCGACAAAATATTAAATATCGATTTTATCGTTTTCGTAGCGGTGGGCAGCGGCTTGATGCGATTATATGGCGGTATATCAATAAAATAATTAATCACGTTCTTGATTGCAGTAGAATGAGTAGATCGTAGCGGTGGGCGGCGGCTTTATGCGATTATATGGCGGTATTTCAATAAATTAATTAATCACGTTCTTGATTGCAGTAGATCGTAGTTGTGGGCGACGGCTTGTAGTGATTGCCGCTAGCGTTCGATTATTTGTGGTGATTGCTTGTCGCTTGGCGAGCTTCTGGAGTGGTCGTACGCTCGGCTTTACAGTAATTGCGTGTCCGGGCCACCATTTCGCGTGAAAAATTATTTTACTAATTCTGTTCGCGTGCGTGTTCCTGCCGTATTTTCATATTTTTACGAAGAAATAAAGTTTTTCCTATTTACAAAAGATTATGTGCTTATGATCTCTAATTTTACATTTTCTTGGCCTAAAATTCGTAGAAGCGCATATTCAATGCTTCTTGTTTTCAAAAGATTTATCTTCACGTCAACATTGTGACTTCAGACTTTCACTTGCTTTCCAATCATTGCTTGTTGACCCCAAACATGACAGAAAACTCAACAGCAGAACTCGTACTCGTGTTATTCAAAGCAACACAACTTCGTCGCCTTTCATGACCAACAGCTTCAACTCGCAATTTGCTATATCTTGTCATTACTCTGCCCTGCCTTGAACCCGGCAAAAATACATGATTTTACTTCAAATCTGAGGCTATTCAAGTTGGTATGGAAATTTTGAGCTCGAATGCTCAGTCATGTTTCCAAAATCATGATTCCGCTCGATCATTATAAACCAGTCTGCGGTTCGTGTTGGTTCGAGGCTTAATTACTGACCTTTAATTTTTTCCAGTTTGGACTGTCAAGTCTTTCGAACCTAGCGATTGTGTTTAAAATTATTGTTTATTTGGTTATTACAGCTGTTTCTGATTCAATATAAAGCCTGATATCGACTGAATTTAATGTGTTACCCCATATTCTGACGAGGCACCTTCTAATTAATTTTACTTGTTTAATTACTGTACATAATCGCGAAGAACTTTCCTTTCGTTTTTCTTCTGAAGCGCGCGTGATTATTATGAAGAAGTTACATCCTATCGTCTATACAGTTATGAATAACTAAAAATGCACTTGATTTTAAACAGAAATCACCAAATTTGTAGTTTGGTCGAGTTCTCGACCTAATTTCCCAACAGCCGAAGAATGTTTTATCCCAGCCTGCTTTTAGGTTGGCGTAGTTCCATTGATTTTTTTGGCGTCGCTGGAGAACTGGGCCGTTGTCGCAGAGAAGGAGCTAGGGCATTGGCACCCCCGTCTGTTGGAGCCGACCAGTCGACGCCAGTGCCATTCAAATTGGTCATTCCTGTTGTGCATGTGCATGTATAGCGGCCTCACGTCTACCCTAGAGACTATACATTCAGAAAAGTAAATGGGTCTTGTTGTCCAAAATCATACCTTCTTACCTTCAGACTAGCAGATAGCGGACGTAGCAGTTATACGCTCTTCTGCCGGGCTTAACTGGGTCAATATGATGCATTCATGGGCAAAAAGTGCTTCGCTCTTGGTACAATATGTCTCGCTCATTCCTCTGAGTATAGACGGTGATAAGTGGGCCACTGGATGACAAATTGTCGACGAATGATCTGGCGAATGAACATGTCCGGGATAGCATTGATTGACCAAATTTGGCACCAGGTGATGATAAATCGCTAGTTTTGCTATCGTATAACGCCTCTCGCTCGTTTTCAACTCCGCTTGCATCTGACGAAAGGAGGGTAGCGATGATCAAACGTCTACATTCACATGATTGCGTTAAAGCCGACGAACTTCTCTGCTGTCCCGCTCGATAATGTCGAATTTTTTGGCCGAAACTGGATAATATTTGTTCATTATTTCAAATGCATGTCTATCGTTTATGAAAGCTAACATTGTACCATACTTACACTGCTACCTTAACTTCTCTGTGTTGCGTCGTATCGAGTATTGCTGCTGTTGAGTAAACGCTCTTTAATTTTCGATTGCTCGTTTTCATTCGCACTTTGTTTCATCTTTTACTGAAGACTCTTTTTGCATCACATTCAACTCTGGAGTTCCGTGTAACGCGTTTTTATTACTATAATGCACATTATAGAAGTTTGAAGCTTATCTTATCTAATTATCAGCTTAATTCTTTATACATTTCATTATCATTTCTAATATTTGAAATAAACATTCATATATTTAAAACCACAAAATTTTCCAGTGCGACCTACGTAAATTTATTAGTTTTTCATTATTGCAATACCGTATTAAGTCACTCAATGAAATAGATTAGAACTTTCGTTAGGCCGTTGCAGAGAACTGCACATCAGCCAAGACCTTTTCATGAAATTATGAAATGTTACTTTAAAGCAGATAGCTATGATCAATAGCCGTGTGTCATATTATTGTGTTGTCATTGCTGAAGCTAATTGAGCGCGGCTGATCCAGCTTGTGTGTTTGTCCTCATTAAAAGCCGGGGAATTATTTGCCCACTTTATTGATATTGTCGCGTGCGCTGTAAATTCCGATAACGCCGCAATCTATTTATGAGTGGGATGCTGCTCATTAGTTTAGTGCCATAGCCTCCATTTAGCGAAGCAAGTGCGCTGGTTAGCAAGCTAATGAATTAAGTTAGGCAGGCGTTGCCCTGCACCCGCTCAACAGTTCTGGCTTCTCTACTACTACTGGCGGAACCGAAACTTTTATAGCAGCTTTAATTTTTGTTAGCTAATAAATAGATGATTAGAAGATTACAGTAGGTACTACTACTACTACTGGCGGAACAGAAACTTTTAGAGTTAGCTAATAAATAGATGATTCGAAGTTTATTACAGTATTACAATGATATTCAATTTTATTATATTATAATATATTATAATTATTGACTATTAGAATAGAAAAAGATTGCAAGATAATTGTTAGTTGTCAACCTGAAATGTGGATTAATCATTGTAGGCGGAAATATGGAGCGTGTTCTCGGCGATCCTGCGTAAGAGCGTACGCAACCTACAGGCGTGCACCGACGTGGGGCTCCTCAGCCACGTCCTCGACAGACTACCCAGAGCCGACCCTGTCGTTGCTGGTGAGAATTAAACTGCTGAACTGGTGACTTTGTTGATATAGAATTAATGAAAGTGTTTCACTGCATTTATGACATTTTAACATTATGTGCGCGAAATTGTTGATGTAGAATTAATGAAAGTGTTACATTACATTTGTGACATTGTAACATTATGTGCGTGAAATTGTTGATACAGTATTAATGAAAGTGTTACATTATATATATATTTGTTACATTGTAAAATTATATGCGTGAGATTGTTGATGTAGTATTTTTTAATTTCGTTTATCGATAATTTATTAAAATTGTTGCATTAAATTAGTGAAATAGTTCACAAATAATTAAAAGGTGAAGGCGTGGGAAACAAATTTCTTCATGCTAATGTAAATATTTTATTCCATTTAGTATAACTGTTCATTTTTCAAGCCACGGCCAACGATCTCTAGAGTCGAATAAAAATTCATGTTATCACCAAATGATTTTCTTCGATGAAAATTTGATAAAACTTTGTAGATGTATTGTTTGTCTATGAAATATACCAGCTTATTTATTAACAAAAATCTAACGTCTAGTGTAGACTCATTCAAGCTGCTGTCACTCAGCTTCATCCACGTGTCCGGGACTCGCGGCTTTGTGTACCTGGCGTCTGTTTTTACTTCTATTTTGAAGGTTCATCGCATTAAGGTTCTTCAGAACAGCTGCCTCCTAACAGTCGTTAATGAGATGAGCAAATGGCTTTGTGCTCTTCGTTTCAAGTTGGGGTTTTTGTTGAGCTTTCATTATGGTCGCTCAATCGCTGTATTTGGCTCGCCGTGAGCAGACAAGGCGCTCAATTGGATCCCATTTGCGCACTCAAAAAGTTCCTGGAATTTTAGTTGTGGATGAATAAGCTGAAGAATGCCACTATTGTGTTCCCATGACGCACTTTATTTTTATCTCTGGATCATTTCAGCAGGTGGTTCCGAGAGTATATTTTTAGAGGGCATTGACGGCTGGGACTTTTTTCATGCCGTCACGTGTATGATCAAATTTGTACTTTAACATTCAATTTACTGGACCTATCGAATGCCTTTAGATCCAATTTTACATCTTGAATAGGCATTAATTCACAGATTACTATTGAGCAGCAAAATAACGAGTGACTGTTCAACGGAAATATCACCGTCTTAACTAGCACTACTCTCTGACAGTAACAAATTGAAACACATGAAGATAATGAATATCGTTCATGACGTGCAAAACTTTTGGTTGTTACCACAATGTATAATTCGTGTCAACGGCAGTTTTCTCTGAAAATTTTGTATAGAATAACAAGCAGTAAAACGTGTGTTTGCAACGTACGACGATGCTGCTGTGGTGAGCGTCACAAATTATGCATGGCTGGGTGTTGAAGCTGAGCTTGCTCGCTTTCATCTGGTTTCGCTGGCTGTTTTGATTTATGAATCTCATTGAATATTCAATTCAAATATGTTTTATGTTTCTATTGAAATCTTGACTTAGTACAAGCGAAATTCAGATGATACGACCGGCGCTTGATATTAACTGAAAGACTTGATGGAATCCTAACTTTGAAGCTCGTAGCCGCTCTGTTTAACATTCATATCAGTGACACGACCTCTGCCGCGCATCGCATCGACCATTTTATTTTATTTCGTTAGTATAAGCCTAAGAATAGGCAAAAAATTGTTTTGTGGTGGGGCTTTGGGTAAGCCCCATGATTCTAACTGGTCGGCTGCTGGTCATGTTATCAATCGCTTTTGCATCGCCAATTGTTGTATATTCGACTCGATTTATCACGGTGAATTATTATCTATACCTGGATGAATAACACCACAGAATGTAGCTTGCAACTGGAATGCTTCCTTGATAAGCACGATTGCAATTGAAATCTTTCATTCTGCTATATTAATTTGGGATCCCATGTTCACTTGAGCTTTATACGTATAAAGACCCATTTTATATTGTGATATTTTTTTGGAATAAACTTAAATTGAGATTTTCTTTGAAATTCATTTTCCAGGCTTGCTGCTTGAAGAAAGAAATTATGCGTTGCTATTTTTGATTAAAGTTTCAAGCTGTTTTTCACTCGCTCGTTAACACGATTCAAGTAGTGTCATTAATTTTGTTTGATAAAGCGTGCATGCATTCTTTTGGGCTCCGGTATGAACTCGACCTCGTTGAACGTCACTTGGCAGATCTGTGTAAAGTTTTGCAGCTTAGGAGAACAGATCCTCTACCGTCCCTCTCAGCACCGCTTAATTGTCTTCTGCTCAACAGATCTTGGAATTCGACGTTACAATTAAATCCTCCTCCATCGGGAATTCCAGCTATTCTAGGCGCTATAGATGACATCAGAAACTTGCTATCTGAGTCGCACAGAGCTCGTTGCATTTCAGTTACCTGGTATCCTTTAACTGTGAGTCATTTCTAGTAGTTTACATTGACGTGCAATGCGGCTAGTCGGTTATTTTTACGCAAGTTCTGTTGAGAACATCAATTTATTATTACTTATTACTAATATTAAGTCTATAACTACCCCATCTGAAACTATTATTTGTGCGGCGAGAAGCAAAATCACACTGTCGTACTCATTTGGAACATTAAAATCTGAACGAAGATTATGAAATGACCTGGATATGTTTCTCCAAATTATACCATTCCGAAAACTGCCTATTTATTTTTATATTCAACAGCACATCATTTTAAGGCTAACTCTATTACATGCGAAATCATTCAACCATTTTAATTCCTCATGCACTATCTCAATCCTGAGGAGCTTCATCCGCCAGATGAGCGAGCAATTATTCCTTCAATATAAGTTTTTTGTTCGTCGAACATCAATGCTAACTTCCTAAGACGCGTCTTTGGAGATGGCGAGATTCTTGTTACGGTTGCCGTCAAAAGTTTTTGCCTAACTTTACCCTCTATGATTGAAGGGCTGTCAAATTTATAATGTTATGACCTCTTGTGCTCATTCTTTTGTGCCCTGCGTTCTTTTTGTTCCTCTTCTCCCTTGCCCAAGTATTCTTCAAAGTGAGCTGGACTGAGATTCCATAATCTGCCCGTTCCGTGTTCGTTTTGCTCTCCATAAAAATGCTCTGGAAATTTTTCAGTCATGACTGGAAAGAAATTTTAATGTGCTATGCTGTACAAAAGTGTGGGTCGTAAGTAGGGCTAACTGGATTTTTCTTCCTAGATGACTGAAGTTAGTACTTATTTCCTTATCCCTAGTGGGCCTGAAACTGTGACTTAACTTTCCTCATAATACGTGTACATGGTTTATGCTTGGATTTTCGTATGGGTATTACAATTTATAATACGTACGAAATATGGAAATAAATATATAAATATATATAGGTATGGTGTCTTGCCCAATTCAAGTAATCGTGGAAATTTGCTCGCAATGCCGTGAAATAATTCTAAAACGTGCATTAAATTTTTCCTGCGCAGGATGTTATGTTATTTTCGCAAGAGCTGCAAAATTTAGGTCTCTTCATGTAAGAGATGTCTTCAGAGCGCTGAACGTGTGTAAGTGAACTCCAACGTTGCCTTTGATCTTCATTAATTCGCGTCAGCTTGAGAATGAATAGCCGTTCTCGAACACAACTCCTCGGTTTCCGGACGTACCTTCAGTAGAATAAAACTTGCTAGATTAAGTTCAAAGATGAAACGGTTTCAATTGTTTGTTACAATGTTATGTGTCCATTGGAGATCTATTTCCATTTCTATTGTCCTGTTTTTAAAGTTCTCATCTATTCTAAGAGGCAATCTTGATGTTTGGTCTCCATCTATATTTATGAACTTCAAAGTTTGAATTCAATTCGTCATGCTCTCCTTTAAGCACCACTGAGCGTCTCTTTGGAGACTCGTTTTCTTTTTTGTAATTCATGACACCAATTATAGCTCATATTACTGATCCTCTAGCCTAGCTACTAACGTCTTCTCGATCCTCTTTTGTCTCAGTAAATCCAGGCAGAGCTGCACACAAATCCACGCTGTCTCGAGATGGATGCTTAATGCTGCCTCTGGTGTGTGCACTGAAGCTAATTTTGCCTTCATACTCCCAGAGATATGAATCTTGCCTAACGTACAACTTGTCGGCAGAAAAGGAAATTTCAGAGAAATTTGGTTGAATTGATCGTATCAAAGCAGTGAAAAAGTTTCTATTCCGAAAATGGACAAGCTAATTCATCTTTTCAACACACAGTGCCTTCTGTTCTCCCATGAATTTGTTTTTACTTGTGTGCACTAAAAAATGAAAAATCCAATGTCTCTTATAAATATCGCGTATTTGAAAGTTATACGAGTTAAAAGTGGTTGTTGTTCGTTAAATGTTGACTAAGAAACTCTTGTGTTGCATAGCTGGCTTATAAATGGTCTACTTTACATATGGACGACGGTGAGCTATAGCAACTTCTCGCTCGTATACAAGAGCTTGCGTGCCACGATCACGCATAGCTGTCACGTCCTAGGCTCGTGCTTCGTCCAGACCCATTTGTCGCCGTCCTCTAATAGCCTTAGAATGCTCAAAACTTCTGCCACGGGCTTTTTTGCAGCCTTCTCTTTCGTCCAAACTACGCTGACAGACCACAATGACGAGGCTATGTTTTTACCACCAAATATCACTGTACTGCTACAAATGCTGACTCTACTCTTTGTGGTGTTGCGCTCGCACTTGTGCGCCGTTATTGAGCTCCTATTTCGATTCAGTGAATGCGTTATCAATAAATCCAGTACCGAAAATTATGTCCTTTCCTGCTTTCTAGACATCATCTCCATAACAGACCTACCCGGCCATCAATATTAATCGTTACGTCTCTGCTATACCCGCATATATTTCTCAAGTTACCTTGACGCAACCATTCTCAGTTCTGTTCGATCCTTTAACGCTGATCACATGAGTTTTTACGACTGCGATAAAATCTTACAGATCAAATTACGAAGGCTCGAAGCCATCGAATTCTGTGTAATATTTGGGTCTTGAGAACCAATACTACTAATTTTATGGCTTATTTCAACATTTAGTGACATCATTTTTTATGCAGCTGACCGATAGCCTTGATTGTAATGAATGTGTATCAAGAGTTCAATTGTTCAATCGCTTAATGTTCTCTTTATACCTTCGAATTAAACTAATTTCTCTCTTCGAGCGCATCGGGCGTCAAGAAACAGGTTGCTTCATATATTGCTCGAGTTTCTATCCTGCGGCACTTTTGACCTTTGGGCAACGTTATTGCAATCTTTCGTCGATCAAAACGGCCTTGAAAAACCTTCATACTTTTTGATGAGATTGTCAGTAAAAGTATCCTGGTCACCCGTCTGAAAGGCTCCAAACAATATTATTTCTAAAGAACGAAATATGGAAAAATTTATTGTGTGATTCCTGTGTATTGTGTGATTCCTGTTTATTGTGTGAAAAATTTATTGTGTGATATTGTGTGATTCCTGTCCAATTTAATTATTTGATTGCAGGCGAGTTCTGTTATTGGTTGCAGTCAAGTTTAATAAATGTCTTGGTTTATTATAAAATTTGATTATTTTCGCTGACGAGTTTATTTTTCATTATATCAGCACGTGACGGAAAGACGCTGTCTTTCCTAACTTTTCATTCTCATCTTTTCTTCCAGTCGTGCATTTTTTGACTCATATATTGTGCTTGAAAGCATGCTCTGGAATTCATGTTGGTTATTCGCTCTCGTATTCATAATGAATTTTGTATTGGTATATTACCAAGACAAGTGAAATTTCACCTCGAATAACCTAAGTGCATTTTAATAGGTTCAATTACTACTAAGCATTTGCTTTCTACCGTCGGTCATATAGAAATGTTTTGTTCGACGTTTGGTGAACCTGCCGTGTAGTAGAACATACCTTTAAATTTTTCCGAAGTTTCTATACTGATCAGAATAGTATGTGAAAGTTACTCTGCTCTTTTATTTCCATTTACACCTGCCAATATTTATGTAACGTAACCAATGGGTCTCAGTAATAAGGTCGCCTCTCACAGAAGGCACAGTTTACTCGATTATGCATAATATTTTTGATTATGCATTTGCCGTGCCAAAAAGTAGTATATAATCCGAAACAACTGCTTCGGTCGACCATGCTGAATTTAAGGGGCAGCACCTACCAGTGGCTGAGGTAATTCCCGCAGCCACGTCGGAATTCCTGCCAAATTAGCGCTGTTCTTTTCAACGACAAATGCGGAGGCGAGATTGGCTAGACAAGGCACTGTCGCTGCGCTGAGGCGAGCGGGACAGCTGTGCCCAGTTTTATTCACGAGTGACGGCCAAGATAGAGAAGCTGTTGTGGGGTTAGCATGAGCTGGGGCCATACTTTCAAAACTCGCTCAGTGAACGTAAGTACACTTACGTTCACTGTGTTCACTGTACTTACGCTCTATTTTCTAGTCTATAATTGGTGGACTTTGCCTGAAAGGCCGTCAATGATTGGCTGATGAACTTATGATCTCTTAACTTTTTTTGAAAGTATAGGCCCTGGACGCCCGGGTTTACTGCAAGAATTACGAGTTTCATGACGCCTCTAAGAATTCAATTTTTAGTTCGTGTTTTTTAGTTTTCAGTGGAAAATACTTCACAAAATTTATAGAATAACTGCGTTCATTAGATTTCTCGGTGAAGAATACTTCACAAAATGTATAGGAGTACAGCGACGTTTGTAATTTCAGTTAGAAATATTGACTTTCATTCTGAAAAGCAGAACATTTTTAACATTTGTTTTACAAAGCGTAAGGTAAGTACATATATAACTTTTGGTTTCAACTCGTATCTAATAAGAAACCAGTATATTACCTTCCTCAGAATTCTACAAAAGTGTTTTCATCATTCATCTAAAAAAACGTTCATTTTTGCCGTGCAAAAAATTAGTTAATAACGAACGAAAATATGAAGAGTTTAAAAGCGCAAATTGTTAGAGTAAATTAGAACAGATATGCTTTGGACAACGGTTTTATTTTTGTCAAACGCACTACAGTGCTGATACCTAACGCGCATTGATTAAAATATAATAATTAAATGGTGAAGAGAAGTTACATTTCTTAGGGTAGTATTTTGATATTGCTTTACCTCGTTATACCCTGTACCACAACTGGGTCGCGCCCGCCAGAAGTGACCAGAAGTATTAAGGAGATATCGAACAAATTTGGCTTTTATTCACATTGTAATAGACTTCTGGCAGAGTTGAAAGGCAATGCAATGCACACATACATCTAAACTCGATTCATTTTTTGCAACATAAAATATCTCTTTTTAATTGCATGGTTAAAACCTCACAGTGCACCCTTGATCTCTAGATTTTTGAATGGCAGGCGCCTTGAGATCGGTGGCAAGTGAGTTGAATTGAGGTAAAAAAAAAGTACTTCCTTAGAGCAAGTTTCTGGACTCGGATATGAGAGACGCGGCTTCTCTGAGACGCCTAATGCAATTAGTAATAAAAGCCCTCTTTCTGGCTAGCGAAGAGAGAGTGCAATCTAAACTAGCGCAACCATGGCTCCATTTACTTTAAATTTAATTAGACTTGCGCTCCACTCCATCCTCTTGAGTTAGCGCGTATCATTCAGAGCCTGAACATATCGACCGCACGCAGACCCATTATGTCAACTTTGAATTGAATGGAAATGCTGAACAGCTGAAGTTAGTGACTCGTACTTGCTTGGTTTATCTTTGCGTCTGAATTTATCTATAGAACTGCGTCAAATGTGATATGTGCTTGTTATTGAAATCTCGCTCAGATGTGATCGAAACTGATAAAAGCAAGATTGATTTCACGTTTGTTGATTACGTGTCTTGATTAAGCATCAAATTATTTGAGACATGTTCCATCATACGGTCTTCCTTTTGTGATTCTTGAATAGACCTTCACTCGTGTCTGTTTAAATAATGATGACGGATTAGATAGCCAGTTGCGTAGATGATTTAATTTCAATGTTTTTTTACGAATGTGGGATTATTCAAATTATTTCTAAGATGCAAGTAATTAAAGCCTTTAAAATTCCAGTCAGTGGATTTTGAGTTTTTCAATAAAGCTCCTTGGTGGAATCATACCCGATTAATATTAACGTATCAATGTTTCAAGATTTATTTTTCATCCAAGTTCAGAATGCTATTAAACTCCTATTCTAATTTTTTGAGAAAATACCATTATTGGGGAAATATTTTTCTCTAACTGTGGGATTATTTGTAAACCAAATTTAGCCCGTCACAGATCCACGTATATATGAGCGTCTTCTCGCTCCACACGCATACGTGTTATCCAAAAGCATTTTCTGCGCCATTAAATAAACCTCTGAGGATTATGATCCTAAATTGACGAAAATTTACGTATATTTCTACGTGCGACAAGCCGACAACTACCAGAATAAAACTCGGTCAGAAATATAACAACTGCAAAACACAGCAGCACTGCAGTTAGATGACGTCGAGCACAACATCTTAGACGACTCCTGGATTATTGATGGGCTATCATTCACGGGCATAAATCTGGATTTATGATTTGTCGATCCTGCATGAGTAGCGGTGACTGGTTAGCAAACCTATTGGATATGTTGCTATGGCTTTGTGCAGATGCTCTATTACTCGCATGTTTATTCAATATATGCGCTCATCGACCATTTACTTACGATTGTCTCTTATTAATTATATCCGTTTAGGTTGCTGTGGCTCTACCACTGCAAAATATTAGTTATCATCCCCTTGTCTTTAAATTTTATTTGCTGTTTTTCTGTGATTTTTTTTTGTATTATGTTGGTTTGCCTTGGTCCTACGAAACTTTCACTTGTAGCCTAATTCATGCCACTCGGTCAATCTTGATCTTGAATTTAGTCTAAGAATCACACTGTATCACATTATTAAAAAAAAACTTTGTATCTCGTTCAGAATTATATAGTTGTTCCCTCAACCGAATGCGGCCTCCTGAAAACAAAATAAATTTATCGAGAAATGTTCGTACTCGCCTAGTATAAGCAAGGCGGATGTGACACGAGACCTTACGCCGCATGGCTACTGATTTGAAAAGCTCATCTAGGCACTTAAATCTGTTCTTATATCTGAATTATATAGTGATCTTGTTTTAGTTTAGAAAAATATTTATTGTTACTGTTATTTAGATAGTATAATGTAACCAGAGGTTTACCATGCCATAAACGATGATTTACCAACACAATTTATATAACTCCTTGCTCTATTCCATAGTCGTTGTTGCAAGTCTGCTGGAAACATTTTACTCAGGACACGTTTGTCACGGTAGCATCGATCGTGTAGGTGGTCGCGGGCTTTATTCCCTTGGATTACTTGAAAATCTGCTCCGACTTGGAGCTGCAATATTGCGATCCTGTTCGCGCTATTAAATCCAGCAGGCATCAGCTGTTCAAGTGTAACCATTACGGAAAGCTTGCCTCACATGAAAAGACGCTTTGCTTCTCTGCTATGAATTATAGTTGGATTTCTTCGCATAATGTGCAGATTGTGTAGAGAGTACGGGGAATTTTCTCTTAATGTTCTTTTGTATTTAAAATTTGAGTATTGCATCATTATTTAAAATATTTTATACTGAAATCATTGTCGTCATTTAGTTAAAAGATGTTTATTCAATGTACCATTTTCTTGATAAATGTGCATATTGTTCTTATATTTGCGAATAAATCTGTAGAAATGCTTCGGACGTTCCACTCAACCTGCAGTAGTCTTCGTTTTATGATTATTGCAATAGCAACGTTAATTTTTATGTTTTTCCCAACTTCGGTGCGTTTTGAGTTTCCATTGAAATTGTTTTCCGTTACAAAATTCCGGCGTTCTAATTTCTCCGGAAGTGCCTAGTTTAGCGAGACTGGAAGCGCCTACAATTTTTCTCAGCTTTGGACCGTGATTCTTCGTCCACTCTCATAAAATTTTCTCGCCCTCCAAAAACCTAAGACTCTTAATTACGACCTCGGGTTTTTAGGCGCCAACTTGTGTCTGCTTCAAGAGTCTTACCAGAGTCAGAAATCAAGTTCTGATTCGAATTATACGTTTTTCCTCCTCCTAATCTGGAGCAGAAACTCGTTTTTTCGCACGTATTTGTCGTTGAGAGATCTTGTAAACACAATGTATGGTGACTTGCCGGTTAAGAGATGTGTGCTTGTCGGAAATAAACGGTGGAATTGGAACGTTCTTCGTAAATCAACATTCGTTCCCTGAGTATTATCGTTATAAATGCTTACTAGCTTTTCATGAGCGAGTTAATTCCTCTAAACTCTAGAGTTTAGGGGAATTAACGATAACATTAATAAATTAACATGTCATTAATATTTAAAATTTCATATTTGTTCGCTCTTACAGGCTCATAAAACCCATTTTTCACGATTACCTGAAGATCCAAAATTGTCTTCTAAATTTTGTTTGGATGCATATTTTTAGTCAACAGGAGTAACTTTTTTCAAATTGATACAATTTCATTCAGCGTCAATTCGAAATATTTGAAAACTTGAACTTAGAATGATCGCGCATAAATCGCAGAAAATAAAATTTGTGAACTGACTTTAAGCAGCAATTTACTATATGCAGACCGACATGAGTGTATCTCGGCTGATGCAGCTGAGATGCTGCTTCTGACGCCGAGTTTGCAGAAGTTTGTGAGGCTTTTGTGGGATGGTTTCTTTGTTGTTGCTGCCCCGACTTGACTTTAGCAGCGTCATGCACCTCATACAATAGACTTGCGTCTTTTTGCTGTTCACCAGGACAAAGGAATCAAAAGCAGATGCGCCGCCTCATTGCTCTTGTCTTTTCGGTTGAGCCTAAAGTTTTTCCGGGGAGTTTGGGTTTTTTTTGGGTTAATATTTGCCATTATGAATGAAGTTTTCTTCATTTTTAGCTCGTATTTATTTTGTTGTAGTGGGCATCAAATTTTTAATGCTGTAAATTACGTACTTTTTTCGTGCTATTTGTTGGGTGAAGACATAGTAGTTTCGCTCCTTATTTGTATTTTCAATATTCAGGACTTCTTGCTTTAAAAAATAGATCATGTTTATAACCTTTCTCGTTGATGATCTTCTTAATCACTTGTTTTCTTTTTTCGCTGCTTAAATTTATTTACTGTTTATGTCGTGCAATGATGAGCGAGTGGTTAACCGGACGACAGTTTCAAATATTTTACGCAGATGAAATGTTATATTGTCCGAACAATGATGCACTTATTGTATTGCACGTAGCACAGATAGTCCCTTTTGCTTTTCCAAAATGGGTCAGGATGACTCATGCAAGAGCAAAAAGCAAGCGCACCGCTATTAGGACTGGTTCTCACACATGCCTGTGAGTGAGTTTCGCATTGAGCTCACTGTCTTTTTCGCTAATCACAAATGCCGCCGATTTTTCGTCTGCGATTGGTGGATTTAGCCTGAAAAACCGCCAGTGATGGGCTGTCGGAGTTAGGAACTCGTAACTATTTTTGATAGTGCGGCCCCATGCAGGTCTCTGGAGGCGCCTCGTCGCTCTGGTTGTCCTCTTCCGCTAATCACAACTTCTGTTCACGACTTAGTTTTGGGCCACAAGTTTTGTTTAGAAAATTGCGTCAGGGGAACAGCAGATGAGCGATGGCGTGCCTGGCAGCTCTTTTCTCTCTGTCTTGTATTTGTATTCAATGTTTTCGACGCACCACATTCAACACCCGCACATTATTTTCATTCTACTTGTTATACAACTTTTTTCAACAAGTTTTCTTCTATTAATATATTCAGTCGGTGAACGTAAATATAGTAGGTGAACCTAAATGTCGGTGAACGTAAAGTCAGTCGGCGAACGTAAATGGGGAAAAAAATTCTCGTTATTTCGTGAAAGCTACTAGGCTTTCTCACAGGTGAAAAACACTTGCCATGCGGAGTGCGAGACTGTAATTTCCCGAGAGTCATGCCATAATAATGTCGGGTCTGTGGATGTCGGGGCTCATGTCAATGTTTCATCGTTCGTGTTTTTCCTAGTTTTGCTTCTTCGGACGACTCATTTTTTTAGTAAAACGAGCGTATGGCAGCATTTGAATAAAAATGAACGAATTCTGATAAATTGTGAGCATCTAATGATTGTGCTATGAAGTTTTTAAGTAGCTTTCTACTGCTCGATCTCTGTTCAAATATCCAAGTCCGAAGCTGCCCCAAGTTTTTGGAGCTGGCTGTGTTATGATGACTTTGTCTTCCGTACTGCTGCATTAAGTTTGAATGGCGAACGAATATCTCACTCTTGTTTTCCTGACATCCTGGTTCAAATAAGGGTGCGGAGAAGTTCAATCGTTGCAGTTCACACAGTAATTTTTTATGCGAAAAAAAAGCTTGTTTGCTTCACCGAGGGAGCAGAACTCGTTAGGTGGCCACCAAAAATGATGGCGCTCCATTCTATTTGACCGATAATTGCATCCTGCTTCACCGATCTTCCCGCCCACGAAAAATATCCGCATTCTCTCGGCCTGATTCAAATTGTGTGGAAGAGAGCAAGCCCAACCAATCACTAAAGCCTCACTTCACTAATCTCCGTAATAGAAACATAAGTTGTTATATTTTACCCCATGTTGAAATTTTTGCACAAATTTACACACGCTCTGTTTTTTTTCAGAACTTGCATTTCTTGTTGTTTTTTTTCTGCTGTGCCGAATCGATCAGAATTGTTTTCGTTTGCCCTTAAGAAATTTAAGCATGGCAATAATGATATATTTCTCCCACAGATCTACTGATCGAAGTGCTGGGTATTCTAGCGAGCTACTCGATCACTGTCAAGGAACTGAAGGCGCTGTTCTCCTACATGAGGGCTGACAGAGGACGATGGGTGAGTTATTTATTCGGTGCGCTTGTTACCTGCTTCCTGGGTCGTTGTAAATCTCGCCAAAAATGTCCCCGCTGATCTCTCTCTGCCACATGCCAAGATTTGTGAGTGTAGCGCCGTTCAGTGACGATGCTTTGCTATTGTCTTGAGAATTTTTTGTACAAAAAAAAAGTCCAGTACAAAATTATCATTTGGGTCACTGCATAGCTACTTACAGCACTATGGCTGTTGGCTGAAAGGATTTGCATTGAAATTTTCGTTTTAATTCTTGAACCATTGAGCCGTATCATGATATTTATGTTCTCATTTAGTACACATTAAAAGTATTGAGAAATTTTGAGGATTCTCAACTGTTGATAATCGTCTTTTTTCATTACGCGATCTTCATTGTTTCATTTACGTATTTTTTCCGTGTAAACCCAGTAAAACATACGAGACATTAAAGATTTTACTGCAAAGAAACGATATTGAAAATTATAATCAGCTTTTTATAATATTTTGCTTGTTAGGCAATATTTTCGCAGCGATTATCGCTGTGAAACTTGGTCGTTGTTTTATTAGGAAAATGTTATGGTTTTCGATAGATTTTAACCTAACGCTGTACAATTTTCATTATATTTTTCAATGCTGAAATTAGAATGGATACTTTTCTTATTTGCGTCTTGCGCTGCGCAATGCTTTCGGTCGCTCACTTGTTTTCATTCCTGACATTCTAGTTTTCTATTGCATCGGTAGTGTTGATTTTGTGTTTCTCATGTTTACTAATTTGTTTACGCAATTCAATTCTTTTCATTTTGAACGTTCAAGGATTTCCTATGTTGATGACTGGAATCTGACTGCCAAAATAACATAAGCTGTTTCTTTTCAATTTGAGGTTTGTTGAGCAATGTTCAATCCGTTTGAATCAAAATTTGAGCAATGAACAATTCGCTCGAAACAATGAAAACAAGTCCTTTTTATTTCGCCCATTTCGGCTGTTAAATTCCTGCAACTCTACTTTAGAGATGAAATCTTGTTTATTTATCCTCAATGTATTTCCTATTTTTTCGAAGTTTTCAGGATGTAAGATAACTTATTTTTATTTTGGATTCGAGAAAAGTGGAGAAATGACAGCGTCTCTCGTCAACGATCAGTTTTCCTTGTGAACTCATTACTACAAAGCAGTACCACCCTCAAAATATTGAAAAAAAACGTTCGGTGTTTCATAGAAAACGTGTTGATTTGCCCGGAATTTCGCGTGAGACTGAGCTGCAGCGCATTGAAGGCTTTTTCTCGATAAATAACATTCTTGTTGAAGCCAGATCCTCATGAATAGAATTTCTTGAGTTTCTTATTCCATTAGTTTTCAAGTACTATATGATTTGAACTATTTTCGAATGATATAGAAAGAACCTCCGTAGGTATAAGTACGTAATTATTAGCACAACTTGATCTCGTATCCATCATTCTTGCTTGGTATCAATATCAATATAAGGTTCTTTCTAAAACTTGGTGTGGTAGGCAAAACAAAACAATAGGAGTTGCAGATAATAGTGCTTGAATTATTGATCAAGTTACAAAAAAATTTATCTAATTCGCCTTGCCTAATAATATAATTAATAATAACGGAAACTAAGGAAGTAGAATTTAAATATAAATAACTCGTGGTAACACGATACGGATACGGTCACGAGGATCTGATATTTCCTAGATATAACACAATAAATTAGTGTGGTTGTGGTTTGGTATCACTAATCTATTTCAATTAGCAGCAATATCGCAACATCATGAAGAACAAAAGTTTCTGTATCCCAAGAGGCTCACTTGCCCAGCGTGGAAGAGTTGGACCGACAATTTTTATCAATAAGAACAGAATTGAATAACGCGACAGTATAAGGGTTATTACAGAAATGCGCATGTATATGTACCCTTACATCAAATACCAATTGGATAAGTTCAACAGAATTTAAGAAACCCTATTAGTTTTTCAAATGCAGCTCACATTGGTACTTTTTGAATTGGTTGATTCTTGATTTTATTTTATTGGACGTTGAACAAATCATTTCAATTTACATTATTCGTATCTTATTTTGAAGATAATTCTAATTGTTGTTAGTTATCTAACTTATTGGTGTCTTGCATACGTACTATTTTGGGTTTCAAGCTAATTTGATTTCATGTATGTTAATATATTGTAATTAAACGATTAAGGCATCATCCAGATTAGCATAATTGAAAGAATTATTCGCAATCACGGTCTTTTTTAATAAAATAGTTATTAATACCGAAATGAAATTACAAAGAATGTGCTTCAATTACACCAATCGTTGTAATCTCGATGATGCTATAATAATTTTCTGCATGTTGTAATGATGTTCACTGAGCAAAATAAATTCTTTTCAATTTTTACTACCTCGAAATAATATTCTTGAATATGGTCTCTCTCGCTGCAGCCGCGACACTCAGCGAAGCTGCTCGGCGTGCTGCGCGTGATGCCGCAGCGCAGCGGCCCTGATGTCTTCTTCTCATTCCCGGGCAAGAAAGGATCTGTGAGTATAAGATTATCTGAGGTTTTTATATGTATTTAAGTTCATACAATTCAGTCTTATATTTCATCGTTATTCCCGATCGTTTGTGGTGTTAATATAGATATATAAATTGATAATTTTTCACGGAATTTTTATTTTTTTGTCTAAAATCATCCAAATTCCATGTAGAAAAAAGGGACTCTTAGTGAGTTTTACCGTTTTAGCTACTTGTTCAACGTTAATTCAAATCGGCGAATGGGCATGTGAGGCCTTCTGATTTTTTTTATAGATGAATTTCAGAAGTTGTTTGTCCGTCTCATGCTTCATCATTCTTCCCGACCGTTTTTTGTTGATTTAAGAGCTGAACTTCAAACGTTTTCTCTGCGTCTCATACTTCATCATCACTCCCTATTTTTATAACTGAATGTTAATCGTTAAATAACAGACTGGAGCAAATGTTTACCACATTGAATATTGCACAAGTGCCTGAAATTTTAATTTTCATACGAATTGCCAATTTACAGTGCGCTATGTCGTAACAAAATTGTTGACCTACCTTCAGCACTACGAAAAATTTAGATTACTTTGTATGCAAGAACGAATGTTGCAAGTTGTTGTCCGACATTTTTATTAGTTTTAAATCAAAGCTCAATTTATTTACCAGATCAAAATATGCTGTGAATTCCGAACGACTCAACTTTTGAATTTTTATACCAACCTGTAACGGCACGTGTCACCCCCTGACGTTTTGGATGCCAACTTCGTGCAATTTCAGACAAATTTTCTCATAAATTTGTTGATTTGCATGACACTGAACGCTACTGGCGGAATGCCGACATCGCTCGTGAGTAACGAAGTCGACACAGTCGTAACTTTGGTTCATGTTTGATGGCTTGTTTTCCTTCACTTCTGACGCTGGGTTTGAAAAGAACGCCCCAAAGCCTGAACATGGCGTGGAAGCGTATTTGCCTTGCATTATGGCCACCCTTGAAACTTCGCTGCCATTATCGGTTCATGACGCGTCGAAAGCTTGTAATTATTGACCTAACCCTCAGCTGATGCAACTCGCATTATGCTTCGCCTCAGCGCAGTTGGTTCAACTGTTGCCAAAGCTCGCTGCGCTTCCGGTTGGTTCGTTGCAGTGCGATTTTATGCAAATCCCTCGTGCGGAAACTAACTTCCATGAATTTCATTTAACTTTATTCTCTATGATTCTATTTTAAAATATACATGCATGGTAAGAGTTTTCTTAGTTCAGGTGCACTACTGAAGTATCGGCTGACGATTTCATAATATGACAGAATACTCGTATTAGTTAGGTTGAAGGCTTATAATGTTAGTTGTGATCCACTTCATGGAAAGATCTTTGAACGCATTAATTCCAGGCTGAAACCAGGAAACTGTTACTTTTCCGTTGAGGATTCTGTAAGTTCTATCCTTAGCGCCAAGTTTTTTTTAATAGAATTTAATTTTTGTTCCACTTGCTCCGTAGAAGTTTTGTAATGTTTTTTTTTCCAGTAGCGTTAATAGCCTAAATATAGGTTGATTCCCACGAAAATTTAGTGCAGTGATTTTTGTCGTTCTATCTCTTTGAAATCGTCATTATTTTCTTTCAAATTACACTAGATATGACGGCTCAATGTCATAATGTTGAAGTTCAGTATATGTTTTATTAATTATTTTCGTTAGTGAACCAACAATGAGCTTTTCGGAGGCTTTCTACTGTTTGATCTTGAGGAATTTCATCGCTCGTTTTTCACTGGAAATTGAGGCCGGGCCGGGTAAGAAGATTACTTGTCTGATTAGCGAATACTAATCAGGTCGGCATAAGCCGATTAATCTAGAAATCGCGTAGCGCTAAGCCGAGGAATGGCACGTTGGCAAGAATACAGAGAAATCATGTACGTTTCTTTTGTACCAATGAGTGTTGATGCCCCGCCTCCCTGAGCTTTAGTCTTTTCCTAGAAAATTATTGTCATTTATTTTTTTAAAGCGGATTAAATGTGTTTATCTATTGTACAATTATTTGAACTTGCCAACGTTAATCAACTCTTGCTACCGCACGATATGCATGTTTGCTGTATAATCGTTGGTCATACAATTCGTTTTCATTCGCTCCCTTCTAATCTGCCGGTTTCGTTTGAAAAGTAAGCTTTAATTAAACCTCTTTAACATGGATATAATCCCAAATGATTTAGTTCGGTTTAAAGAACTCGTGTATTGCAAAGCCTGCATTAGGCATTCGCAACGGTTAAGTGCCTTAATTGATTTATTTATGCAATTTTATTGCATCCGATGCTTAGAAGAAAAATTTCCTCGCTCCCACGACTTGATATGATGGTTTAATTTGTCGTTACTATGACCTCATTTCCAGTAAATGGGTTGCGCCACGTTATTGAGCTCATTTGTTAGGCGTCGCTAATACGCCGTTGTTGACTTCGTAATTATCTTGAATTTCACGGTATGCTTTCCGTCATTTTAGTTTTAGCGAGGCTTTTCATTTCGAGAGATTTAGTGGCGTGCGAATAATAGTGATTGTCTGGCGAGGGCTTGGCGGTTTACGGGGTAATGGCTTTTCGGGTTCTAGGGGTGAGAGTGACGCAATCTCCGGAATAATGACGGGGCACGTGCGGCATGACCCTACAGTACCAACGATGTCTTCTTCAACTGTCGCAAAACACGTACGATGAAACCTGTATTGCAGTGATAGTTTCAAAACGAACGTCTAAGCGCGAGATTAATAAATATCGCGAAGTTATAACTTCACTGAACACCAACTCGGATCTTGTGGTATTTGCTGGATTGAGTCTTCGATTTCATCGGTATATGCATTTAAATGTTGTTGTACAGTTGAGAGAATTTTTTGTATTAATATTTTTACTAGTATTGTAAATTATTGTCAATTTGTAACTTGCAAATTATTAAGCGTGGCGTCGATGTATTGAATGTCTAGCTGGGTGGAAAATTATGATAGATTTCCATAAGCCAATCTATTGTGTCCTACTTAATTGTTCGCTACTTTGCTTCTTATTAGTCACTATTTTTTAAAGCAGTAGTACTGGATACAAATATGCGAATCGTGCATGGCTGTTGACTCGTCCTTGTTATACAACTCAAGCTAATATTTCTGAAGAACTTGTCTTATCATTGTGGAAGATTTTCACATTCTTCTGAACAGTGTACCGTTGGTGTGAATTGTAAGTAGCCTGCGGCCTGAGTTGTTGTGCAGGCAGAAGTTTGCATAATAAATTATAGTGCCCCGAAAACTTTCTCATGTGTGTTCGAAAAATTCAGATTCCTTTCATATTCCTCCGCTTATGCAATAGAATTGTTGTATAAATGACTATACACTTCGTAGTTTTTACTTTTTTCACACAAGAAAGCGAAACTTACATTCTTTTTTATTTGCTGTCCTTTTCTCGCGCTTGCGTCAGATTTCACGGCAACGTTCTCGAAATGGTGCGTTCTCTACATATATAGATTGCAACTTTTGAATGCGTTCTGCTGTGCCAACGAAAAAAATTATTTTAACTCTGAAGTGGGTTTTACAAATTGTTTAACAGGAATTTATTTCTTCGTGTTTTTTTTGAAAATCAACTGTTTTCAAGAAATCAACTGTTATTTGAAAATCAACTGTTTCAATCAACATAAATAATCTTGGGTGGATCGAATATATTTTTGTTGTTTTGACCATAATGAAGAATAAGCCCAAAAATGCTCTTATGAAGCGTTGAATGAGCAAGACATCAACTTGTTAAAATAAAAATATTTGCCCAACGTCATCTAGAATCTGATGGAATTTGTCTAGATTCTTGCGTATTTTTTGAGGACTTGGTTCAAGTCCATTAATTTGGCATTTCTCACAAATTCTCTTAAACTTTGGTGAATGCAACTCTTGATGGGGCAATTATTATTGCTGAACTTCGATCTGAATTTTCTTTGAAGTCTGGAGGCGGTTGAGTTCTGTGTTCTATTTTGGTAAGCCGACTGGGTTGTTTGTGCATCGAGGCGTGAAGGGGAGAGCCATCCTGCCATTTGATCTTCTCGTTAACATCGACGCAATTTTAGCCATCATCAATCGTGGCTTGTGATGCCGGTGAGCCAGTGAGGTCTGATCAGTGGGTTTATTTTCGCTGTAACTGCTCGCTATTTATTCAATCGTGCTTGTACTGACTCGCTGGATCATCGCGGTTGCAATGTTGTCACCCATCTAATTGCCCTGAACAAGCTACCGCACACTCAGCAAAATGGCTGGGTCATTCTAGCCAAACTCACTTTATACTTTATGCACGTGGCATGGATTCGCTCTTTTGCCGCTCCAAAATGGGTCAGAATGACCCACACAAGGGAAAAAATTGCATCGAGCTCCAAACTCTACCAATATGGCTCACACTAGGGCAAAAAAAATTGCATCGACATTTGGATAAAATCTGACACAATTCTCTGAGTGCACCGCGAGCAACACAACCCTTGAATCCTTTGCTTTTGGCCTCTTTGGCGGTTGTTCATTTGGCTTCAGTACATTAAAAGTTCAATAATGCTGTGTTCCGATATTTTTTATACCCTTATCCTAAATCGATGCTTCTAAGAAGTCAATTTCATCAAAGAAACGTATATTTGTTTCGTACAAGCGTTACTTGTTTGTGTCAGACGCTTATTTGTAAGCTTTATAAAAATTTATTGTCGCTCTCAATGCATCCTTACTCATGAAAGCTGTGGAAAGCTTTAACCAATTATTCGTCGATTTTCTTTTACCCAGTTACGATTTACGTACAAAATTATTCCAAGTATGTTTGTATTTGTGTTTAAATTGTTCAAATTATAACCAGCATTCATTCTTTTTACTCTCTTGTAGCATTGATGTTGTTCTCTGGAAAAGTTTTCATTGTACTTCTGCATGATATTAAGCGACCCTTCAACTACGCAAACTCGTATTGTCTGAAATCTTACCTCGCTCATTAATCTCCATTAGTCACCGGATGAGTGATTTCCTCAGGAGCTCAATTAGAGATGCTCTGCGATGCTTCACTCGCCTCGGGAATTAATGCTCTCGTTTCTCGCCGTAATCATGCCCTCAACCGCGTATGTATACTGCCTTTTAAACGCAAATATTTTGAATTTGCATGGTATCACTAACATTTTTATTTTTATTAGTGAGATTATTTTTCTTCAAATTAATTGACTATAGATAACTATACGATCTACAGTGAAAATGATCGCTATGAGTTATGAACTTACTCGTTAGTCTTATATTTTGTAAATATTTTGCTCGCTATAGAAGTTGCACACAATATAAGTACAGAATATCCACGGTATGCGTGAAACTATTTTTGATCGTAGTTCTTAAAACTAGGATTCATTAAAAAAATTTTGCATACGCTATTAAGGTGTGATATTCTTGAAACCCTGCACTCGAGTTCACCGTACCGAGTTGCTTACCTAGTGCAAGTGCTTGGTGATGACCACCACGCCATAGCCCGAGACAAGCTCCAGTTGCAGGTCATGTGGTGCTCATAGGGTTCTCATAGGGTCAATTGGTACTCATAAATATTCTTGAAACCCTGCACTCGAGTTCACCGTACCGAGTTGCTTACCTAGTGTGAGTGCTAGGTGATGACCACCACGCCATAGCCCGAGACAAGCTTTAACGCCTCGCAGGCTCTAGTTGCAGGGCAGCGTCACCTGATCTCCGTTATGGGGAAGAAGAGCTTCCATGTCCTCGAGGGCTCTTATGGAGAGACACACAATTTCTTCCTTTGTATTATTTTTCCTCTTTCATAAAGGGGGAGCTCGGGGTGTTTTTTTAATGAAGTTTTGCTCCTCAGGGATCATCTCAGCTGTTGCTATCTTGGAAATTGCAATTTCTTGGAGAGTCCGCTTTCTCTATGTTGAAGTCTTAGTGATTCTTTTTGGATGACGAATCCTTTGTGCCGATCGGAGTTTTCTGAACCAATATTTTATCTTAGCAGATATCTCACTCGCAATTTTTAGTACGAAAGTCACATCAATCAATTTATCAATAATGAATTATTGTTGTGGTTACTTTTCCTCGCCTAAGTAACATTGGAAATATATTAATTTGTCTTCTACGCATCTTCATCCTATATATAGACGCTGTTACCAATTCTAGTCATATCTTATTTTTGAAATATTTTATTCCAAATTTTATCCACTTGACTGATGAAATTCATTGTATTAATAATAAATTTAAATTATTATTAAATTGTTTCATTATATGAATTTGCAGGCGGTTGTTTTGCCTCCGCTTGCCCGGTGGCCGCACGAGAACGGCTGGACGTTCACCACGTGGTTCCGTTTGGATCCCATCAACTCGGTCAACATCGAGCGGGAGAAGCCCTACCTTTACTGGTGAGTACCTCCGACCTGCATTGCTGGCCTGCAACACATTGACCAGTTCTCAGTAATTGAGTGCTTGAAGTATCCACATTCCAATACCAGACCAATCGAACCTCCCATCTACCTTGGCACACCAACATGTTCTGAACTCCCGCAAGCAGATATGCCATCTTCACTCGCCGCAGCAATGCAATCATTCATTCTCATGGTTTTTGGTTCCTTTACAGAATTCCAGTGGAATTTGCATTTCTTTGGGGTTTGTAGGGGTTTCCAAATTCTAGACGTTCTTGTGTGAACAAATTTATAATCACATTCGTTATATCGGTGCTCGCTTTTTCCCTCCTGCAATTTTTTTTATCTTTTACGGATACCAGTCTATCAGTGTTTGATTTCCAATTTAGTTCACTTTTCTGAATCGTGAAACACCGGGTGATGTTGACGCTGAATGTAATGAATTCGCTTCGTGATTGAATAAAGAATTTTTTTTCATTTCTATTCTCGCACACTACATTCTGAAAATATTACCTTCAACTGCCGTTCATATGAGACTTGTTCTGTGCATCATTGACATACTTCATCATTGCTCGATTTTGTTGTATTTAGTTTGTTATGATGCAATCAACAAAATGGACGTTTGCATGACTCTAACTACTAGCTGATGATTTTCATCCTGTCTTCCGTCCTTATTATATACAGTCCAGCGCCTGGGAAAATGTCCAGCACCTACACTTCAATGCAGTCCAAATATAAACTCGAAGTTTTGACGTATCCATTTTCTTTCTGTGATAATATGTTGCCTGGCAACTGGCAAGTTTGCGACAGGACTCCATATCTGATCTCGCAGTCATTTGTTTCGACGCCACATTTTGCCAGTGCCTCGGAATGTCCTGGTAATTTTGACTATTGTTCTGAAGTCCGACAGCAGAGCAATATGCTCGACCCTCTCTCGCAGACAGATTGCGATATTGATTTGGTTCGTGACTTCAGGTGTGTAGGAGTGATATTTCCATGTGCGATACTCGGTGTTGAATACTTTTATAACCTGATGAAGGGGATTTCTTCAATTCCTTGACTATTCCGCTCTATTCCTTTTAAAATTGTCTAACATATCTACATTTGATAAGATGTGTCAATATGATTGTAAATCTTTGCAGCGGAAGAAATTGTAATATTGAAGCTGTAAACCCCATTAAAAAAGAGCAATTTCCATCTTAACAATTCACCCATCAAGTGAACTAGAAACATCGAATTTAGGATGTATTTCAGATGGAAACATAGTTCTTGACGTGATTTTCTTCTCGTTTCAAAAATGATCTCAGATTGGAAGAGAAATGATCTTTACTCTGAACAATCGAATGCGCAACTTCATTGATTGACTTCGTTATGAATTCCTAGCGAACGCTTCGATGCGCTTCTGCTTCACGGTGTCTGCTCTGATTAAATTTCTACGAGTCAAGTCTGACAAGTGACAGACTTATGAGCGACGTTATTCGCTGCTCAGTTAAGGTTTTAGAGACTGGACGGCTCGATCCGTTTGTTTCTCGCGCAGAATTGGCCTAAATTTAGTGTTCTATGCGTTGTGCTGTTTTACAGTTTGTATCGGTGATTCCGCTGATAAATGTTTGGTTTAATATTCAATAAATATCCATGCATCATTTGAAATTCTCATATACATTTGAGTGGAATGAGTTAGATTGGAATTTCTTAGTTAAATTAGATGAAGTGTTCAATGGTCTACATTATCAATGCAATAAATTTATACATATATTATCTCAGATATTTCTCTATCAGTATGTCAATTTTCATCGTTAGATACTGCAAATTTTGAATAATTTTGACACCTGAATTAACCGTCGTCTTTTTTAATCTTGTATTGGAGTTTACACTTTATTGAAGGCATCGCCCTAGTCGTTTATTTAAAAAATTACGGCTGTGCTGCTATGCGCCTATATGCCACGGTCATAGCTTTGTTGTTCGTCTTAAACTTCGTTGTGTTTTGTTAAACTTGAACTCGTTCGTCTTCGTTGTTCGTCTGAAATAATTTCGTTGTTCGTCTTAAATTCGTCTTCCTTGTTCGTCTTTAACTCCGTTGTTCTTAAACTTGAAGTCAATAAAGTCACACTGTCTTCACTCTCCCAATTATTTCATTCCCCGTTGAAGACTCAAATTTTACGTTTGGAAAGTTTCACGTGAGGCCGAGCGCGACTTCGGAACTACGCGTCATTTTCTCTCCTTGTGTACACCTCGCAATTTCCGGAAGCAGTGGGGGATGCAAAACAAACGGACGCTACGAACAGTTTGGAATCTCGTCTCAGTAATTTTACTTTCCTCTTGAATGCGCACTCTTGATATTGCTGGGAAGCTTTGTAGGTATAGGAAATCCGTTTTCTTTCCTAAATAAATAAGATTTTTAATCTAAAGTTATATATGATCACATGCCAAATTTGAGGTTATATAAACGCGATTTTCCATTGGAAAGTATCATAGTTTGGCATTTATTTCAACTATCAAAACTATGTAATATTCCTACATTCCATCTCGTTCGATAATATATTACAGTATTTATTTGGTCGTGACTAAGTACACTTTTCATGCAAAAAATCGTTAGTGGTAGCGCGAGTACGGACTGTGATGTTTGTGTATGTCGTTGTGGTAGATAGGTTGTGGTTTGTAGCTCCCATGGTACTCGGGATAGTGGGCTTCACCTTCATACGTCACCTCGGCCTGGTATCCGTTATGGTGATCAGCGACGTACTTCACGTGCTGGATGCGACCGTCAGGCAGCGCTACGGAGTACGAGCCTTGCACGTTCTTGCCATCTGAAGTCTCGGAGTGACCGAAGTTAGCGCCAGTGTAGTGGTCCTTCACGCCGTAGTCGAATGCATACGGTTTTGGTTCCTAGAATGCGGTAAAAAATATTGAAGGTTTATACAAATCTTACGCTGAGACCGGCTTCAATATATATTCACCTAAGGGTTTTTTATTTAGCGCATAGACGAGCACAAACTCGTCAAAATACTTTCAATTCTGTGTCTGTCGGATCGAAAAATGAATGTTGATTCCGTGAAGAAAACTCTCTGTTATTTGTCGTCCAAGTTAGCGTCTAATAAAATTTCAATTTTCTTTCCTTACTCTTACTAATTGGGTCGCCTAATTAGCTTATCCAAAGAAACTCGGTTACATTTGCTGTAATTATTTTTACCTTGGCACTGTCGCATCCCTGCCTTCAAATAAATAAGAAGCGGCATTGTAAAGAATAGTTTTATTATCTCGGAATTTGTTGCTGACTTGTAATCTGGGACTACGAATCACGATAGAGGCGTATTTTTTTCATGAAAATAATTAATATGTATCACATTTGTATCCCTAATTACCAAAGTTTTTCTGCTTGAAGTTAATAGACATATTTGTTATAAATTTTCCGCATTTTATCGTTGGTCAATTCGTAAAAGCCAAATTTATGTAAATTTTATATGTGCGCGTAGAATTGAACGGTGCAACAACATTGATTTTTTTAATTGAAAAATGTTTGGACTTACTTTTGACGTAGCTTTTCTCAACTTATAAAATCGTTCGAATTTATTTCTATTATCGAGCGTGACAGTTTTTTTGCATAAATTTTAATACAGTACATGAATTCACTTGTAGATTTGGGGCATGTTTAGCAACGGTTGTGGAACAATTAATTCGAGCTAAATGCAAAACATTTTCGAACAATTGTTAGGTCGTTAGCATATTAAATTATAAATGTATAAAAAATTTATATCATACCTGACTTGAAAATTTGAGCTAATTTATTAAATTTATATCGTCATCAAGTTTTGAGTGCGTATAACTCACATGCTTGTAGTCATCGTGGTGACTCTTGTAGTCGTCGTGAGGACTCTTGTAGTGGTCGTGAGTGTAGACTGGCTTAGGTTTGTAAACTGGTGCTGGATGGTACGATGGCTCTTGGATGTACACTGGGTCCGGTAAGTATTTTGGTTCCGCTATCAGGTATTTAGGCTCTGGTTTGTGGTACTTAGGTTCTGGTTTGTGGTACTTAGGTTCTGGTTTGTGGTATTTTGGTTCGGGCTTGTAAACTGGTTCGTGCTTATAGACTGGCTCATGTTTGTGGACTGGCTCATGTTGGTACACTGGTTCGTGTTTGTACGCTGGTTCATGTTTGTACTCTGGTTCATGCTTGAAAGTTGGTTCGTGTTTGTAGACAGATTCGTGTTTGAAATTTGGTTCATGTTTGAAGGTTGGTTCGTGTTTGTAGGCAGGCTCAGATTTGTATACTGGCTCCGTTTCGAAGACAAGTTCTTGCTTGTACGTTGGTTCGTGTTTGTGGATATGTGCTGGTTTATAAAAAGGTTCATGTTTGTGCTCGGATTCGTGTGCGTAGATTGTTTGATGGATCTGAATCGGTTCGTGCTTGAAGTCCGGCTCATGCTTGTATGTTGGCTCACGTTTCTGGTAGAATAAATCGGGTGCGTACGCATTAGGATGACTGAGTGTTTTGCCTTTAGGATGGTAGATGGATAGGTCAGGTTTGTATACAGGCTGGTAGAATGGTTGTAATAAGTGTGCTGAAGGATGGAACAAAACGGGACTGTGATACGGGGAACGGTAAGGGTCGGTCGCCATAGGTTCTGCTTTAGCGTCCGGATCCGCCATCGGGTCAGCTTCTGGTTCTGCCACGGGGCTGGCGATGACGACTGTTGCTAGTGCACTCCAGACCAACAGCATCGATGAAAGCTGTTGGAAAAATTACAATTGTTGAATAGTATGAATTAAACAAGTTGGCGTTCATTAGTTCTCGAGTCAGGTTTTCGAAAGTATAAAGGCGTTTTACAGAATTGAAACTTATTTTGTCTAGCGCTAATTGTGTTTCCAAATCCAAATGCTTAACGGAGGAAAATTATTTTGCTCGAAAATGAATGCCACGAGAACTGTAATGAAATTTTTTGTTTGTAGTTTATCGTCTAATAATGGCTTTGGCTCACCTTATTGTTATGTCTTAAGTCATATTGATGCTGAAGCGGTAAAGGTACAAAACATCGGATTTCTAATAGATTGCTTCTCAATGTCGCAGACTATGTGTTGATACACATGCATTAAACAATTCCAGAGAACAAATCTGCCTCTTTGCAAGACGATATGACTACAAGATGATTCACAAGGCTGTCGGAAATGAGCACATTTACGACGGGCTCAATAGTGTTAAGGTGACACTCGCTCCTGCAGTGCGTGTTGTTTGGCAGCTTAAATGACATTGCGTCACTACCTAGGAAGAGCTTCTAATGAAGGGATGGCGACCAGCCGCCGTCTGAAAGGAAGTGTACCGCGGGAACCGCCAGCCTGCTGTTGTCGGACAACCCTTGTTTAAAAGCTTTCTTCGGTGTTCATGATCCTACTACATACAGGAAGACGCAAATTTTGTTATTTGTGATGCGCGTTATGTTTATTGTGTAACTTCTCTACTAGAGGAATTTAATATACTGTAGGGAAAAAATGCGTTTACAACGTGATCCTGTGCACTGTCAACAAACGTTATTTCATGATAGTTTTTGTTTAAGATATTTTGAAATTTATCCATATAATTAATTATCAATAATTTTACCGACAGAAATCAAATGAGTCTTCTTCTAGAATTCGTTACAGACATCTGGACATTGCTATAGCACACATGATTTTGTATCGTGCGTAGGTGCCACGTCATGATATTTTCTGCCTCTGTACCGTCATCTGCCTTTATGGATTTTATTGGTCTTAACTTTCACCATATCCCTGAGCTTCTTATGAATAACTATCTAAGGGTATGCGTTTTTATTCGTTGTGAACTATTGCAATCTGAAGGAATAGTTTCGGAATTATTTTGGGTCGTTAATTCGTTTGTCTCTTTCAATTTAAATATTATCTTGTTGAAGCAAGTGACAAGCATCAATTATGGTTTCGTTCTCATTATTCGAATATTAATTGAATGATTTCCATGTAATTTTGACTAAGTTCTGAGTGCTCACAAAACTTGAGTAATCTCAGTAACGCGGCACCGTGAAGAATGCCAGAATCAACAGATTGGACGCTTTTGGTCACACCACTCCCTAAAAGTGGTGCAGTCGCCGCCCGAAGCTTTGGCTTCGTCGGAATTTCCAATTGGCAGCTTTGCCGTAAATCTAGGGTACTTTTTATTCCAGACCCGCTGGCGGAGACCGGAAAAATAAAAGGGACAAGTCCTGGTTTTATTTTTTTGCGTGCCGGTCCAAAAACTGTGGGCCAAATTTTCGAGGTTGAGAGAAAAATACTTTTTCTGAATAACCCGCGTATTTGATTTAGCGCCTTTGTTCTAAGGAGCCGTCTCTGTCCGATATATGGGAGATGCTTTGAAGTATGAGCGTACGCCTCATTAGTTGGATTCTTTGAAGCCTTCTCTGAAGGCTAATACTTTACTGGCAAAGGATCACTGCTGAATTTCTGGAAAAAATCATCCCCGATAATGATATTTGTTATTTTAATTTTATTGCACATTACTATAACATGACACTTGTCTTACTCTTAATCACTCGGTTGCGGTCAGCTGCGATTGACTATTTATCAAGTGTTTTCACGTTTCATTCTATTAGTTACATCATTCTGCCCTCTTGACTGTTTATTTAAGTTTCCTCGGGGGCTCTAACCCGTCATTTTTCCGGCTCACATTTTAAGTCGATCGCGACGCAAGGATTTCCGAAGCTCGAAACTTTCAAGATAAAAAACAAGGACTTCATCTCTGCCGGTCTTGCCACCTTCTCATTTTGGAGGCATGATGTACACCTGCACCATAGGAATTTTATTCTTGAAAAGTAGTGTATTTTCACTTATGGATAGTAGTGTATAATTAGTAGTAGTGTATTTTCACTTGTCTTATGTCTTGCATATTTCCACATTAATTTAAACTAAGTCGTGTGTTAATTATTCCTCTCGTGTGTTTTACTTGCCACTAAAAAATTGAATAATTTCGCAGTAATACCATCGATGTTTTCAACCAGATCACAACTTCAATTGATGAAATTCAATTGATTCAATAAGAATTCCATCATAAACTTTACAAAAAAAATTACATGTATATGAAATCGGCAAAATACTTCGAAAAATATTACTTCAAAACTTGTGCACTACCCTACGCAAGGAACAATAAATTATATATGTAAGCTTACCACATGACAATCTTCATTGTAATAATAAAAGAAACATTTCATTAACTGCAGGCTACTATAGGTATCATAAAAACAAACAAATCCTAGTCTTCAATTAGATTCATAGAAGCTTGTAATTTTAGTTGAAAATTTTTAACTTATTCAACTGTTTTTTAGACTCCGTAGTATCGTATAATTTCCTGGATGCTTGTCATGTGCTTCGAAGAGCATTGAAGTAGATTTCTATGTTCTGCTTTTTTACTTAAGTAAACAAGCATATTATAAACAATGAATTTTAGCGCAAAATTGACTGCGGATCGTGACGCGCTAATTTGTCCTGCATGATTTTATTTCCCTTTTTAAATTTACTAAAATTTATATTTATTAGATAGGATGTTGACGTTAGATAATTGATTGAATTTTTGTTGTTGTTATTCTTCCATAGTTTATTTATCATCAAATGATTATTGATTATGAATGGAGAGATTAGAGCATTTAAAATCAACGAAATTTTTAATTTCCTTAGCTTTCACTTAAGTGCAGGAAACTATGATGAGACGGTGATGTCCAATAAGTTCTCTCTGTAATAGAGTGTTACTGGCGCAGGGTTATTTCAAATTTATTTCTGGTTTCTTGATTTTTTTCTGGTTTCTTAATTTTTTCTGGTTTATTGATTTCATTTTTTAAACTTGTTATCGCATAAAATTTAATTATGCTGCGTAATCAATATTTATAATATGTAGTGCATTATAAATGAAAGAAGAAAATTGAAGCCCAATAATGATTTCCAGTGTATGAGGGGGCAAAGGCGTGAACCGGAACTCATCAGTGCAGTGAATAAAAAAATAAATATTATTATATTTTGTACCAATTTTTTGTGATGAACATGTATGTAAATGATCAAGTATCAATCACTTAAATTTGTTTCGAAACATTATATACTCTGCAGGCAAAGAGAGAGAGATGATGAATGTACCTGCTTAGTCGTCATGGCGGTGGAGAGTGATGGCGCGTCTATGGAGTAGAGGTGTTCACTGTGAGATGTCCCCTCACGCACTGTGAGTGTTCACTCCGCTTGCCGGCTTATATATGAGGGCTGGGTGCTCTCACCTGCTCCAATTGAGCTGAGCTCTTAACCGAGACCTTGCTCCGCTCGTGCCCTTCTCTGAGGGGAGGGGCCCCTCGCCGCGACCCCAAGATGTCAGAGCTCTTGATCCGGTGGCCCTCCACCGGAACATGAATTGCTCTTGTGTAGTTGCTAGGGGCAATGTTTCCTGCGGTTGCTGTGGTTGTATAATCTGTGTCTCTTTGTTCTCATCAGCTTTGCGGCTGTCTTTTGTGGTCGAATCTGTCTTGCTGGGTTTATAGGGTTACTTCAATAAACGTCTGATTTAAATTTGCCCGAGATTTATTTGTGCAACGAAACAAATTGTTTGTTTTCTTAATTTGCATCAGATTTTTATTGTCGTTGGAGATCAATATGGTGATCATATACTGCAACTAGCACAACACTGCATCGAATCTAGCCATTCCCTGTTCCGCTGGTATGGTTGTATGGAAGGAAAAATAATAATTTTTGTTTACAAATTAGCTCCCACTCTCTGAAAAGAAAGAGTTATAATTTGTTGGTGCCGTTTTGAATTTAAAATTTTTGGATTGAAGCAGAACAATTTTCCGCTGACTTTATAACACGACATGCGAATACTCTCAAAATTCGTCGAGGATGTCGCCTCGTACGCTGGGATATTGAGGTCACTCACTTGGAGTACCTATTTTCTGCCGCGTTCCATCTGACGAAATTCTCGTATATGAGCAAATATCATCATGCATTTTATTTATTTTATGGGTAATTCATTCCTCTTTGTTGGTCTCGACAAAATTTGGCAGCTAAATAAATGAGGGAGAGCTACACTGAGAGGCAGGCCTCCACAGCTGCGTTTGAGCCTCAGCCATTTGCCGGATGGCTCTTCAACTTGGCCGAATGCCCACGGTCGTGACGCCCGAGATCCACTATTGATTCTTTTGTAGCTGCCACATCCATGCAGTCTTGTGGCTCTACCCATTCAAAAATTATACGCTAGAGATCCACTATTGATTCTTTTGTAGCTGCCACATGCATGCAGTTTTGTGGTTCTATCCATCCTAGAATCATACGCTCTGAGATCCACTTTTAATTCTTTTGTCGCTGCCACATACATGTAGTTTTGCGGCTCTATCCATCCCAGAATTATGAGCAAAAGATCCACTATATTCTTTTGCACGTGATTCATAATGTAGTCGTGTGCTGGCTCGACCCATCTGAGAATTACACTGGAAGAACTAGTGGCCAGTAAATAACTAATGTCGCTCTATCAAATCTCGCTTAGGTGCGCGTAGCGGCCTCAGTACAGCTAGATAGCGGCGGATTTCTTGTCTGTGATTGGTGGGTTTAGCTTGAAAAGCCGTCAGTTATTGGCTGACGAAAGTAAATCTTATCTTTTTTCCACGTTTTTCTTAGTTTCGCTTCGTGTCTGTCTGTCATCAAAAATTCAAACCTTAATTTAGAGCACTTCTGAAGATCCTAGAAACTTGAAATTTTGCATGCATGCTTATGCTGCCTAACAATTCAAGATTTGATCATCAGAAGTAATAATAAAAAAATAAACAATTAAAAAAACCTAAATGTTCACGGTTGGGAATCGAGTTTTTTTGCGGAACATCCAGACTTACCAACCCTGGAAATTGATTTGAATTGCTAAAATTGCTAAACTAAACTCTTATTTTATGGTTTTCAAAAGTATGGGTTTGGCTTAAAACCCCGAAAAACCCTTATTCTATGGTTTTCAAACCATAGGTTTGGCTTTAAAATCCCGAAAAAAAGTAGAAAATAAATAAATATAAAGAACCTTTTTGAAAAATAACGTTTTTCTGGTGTTTAAAAAATTAAAAACAATGAAATGAAACAAATAAAAAACTTTTAAAAACCACGTTTTCTTAACGGACAAAAAAGAAAAACATTTACTCTTACATAACATTACATAACATTTTACAAAACTTTAATGCTTTTTAAGAGTTAGTGTTTTTCTTTTTTGACCGTTAAGAAGACGTGGTTTTTAAGTTTTTTTGTTTTATTTTATATTGCGGCCTAGTAAATTATTAATCGGCACAGACTAACGATACCGCTAGTGATGCATCGACTTGACCAGTGCGCGTAGCGGCCTCAGTACAGCTAGATAGCGGCGGATTTCTTGTCTGTGATTGGTGGGTTTAGCTTGAAAAGCCGTCAGTTATTGGCTGACGAAGGTAAATCTTATCTTTTTTATATTAGGGCCCCAGTAAATTATTATTAATCGACACAGACTAACGATACCGCTATTGATGCATCGACTTGACCAGAACGTTCTCCTAGAATTTCCCGCGTTGTTAGTGCTCACTCGTCAATAACAGTCTATAAACAGCGCAGTCGTCAATAACACGCTGTTTTGTCAGTCAACGCATCTGAAAATTGGCAATGTTCATCATGGCCCGGTTAATGTTAATGTTCATCATGGCCCGGATCATAAGGTTGCAGTTAACGTATCACAACTCGTTTGATATACTCAAATGTTGCTCGAATAAATTAAAATTGTTGTTCAATTTTTAATTCGTGTAAATCCTTCGTTTCCGCATTACCCTCACATATTCATCCCGAATTTCTAACCTGCTGGAAATAGCCTTACGTTCAGTATTTTGTTCAAACATTATCTCTTTTATATTTTAGTCGTGTTTTTCGGTTTTCATGGCTTTTATCAGCGTAGGGAACATTTTCAAATGGCTTTACTGGTATTCCACAATATTCGAGTTTCTCTACTTTTGAACTTCGCCAGAATTCATTATTTAAAAAATACAACGCGCATCTACGAACCAGTATGTGCTTATTTATTTCCATCTATAAGAATTGTTATTTTATCGTAACAAAGTATTTTTCGGAGGATTTACGAAAAGGATATCTCCCTATATTACGTAGTTCTGCTGTTTCTATCCTTGCCATGGAATTTGGAGAAAAAAAAACTTGATAAATAATACTGATCGTTCATTATCCTTAAGTTTTACTCCAGATTTAAGTATCACCTGTCTGTAACCTGTAAATACCTTTCAAAAAATTTGATTGAGATGCTATTTTATTTGTTGATAGCTGGCAATTCCGCTGGATGCTGCGGAATGAAACCCGTCATTCGGTCTGAATTTTCTCTTCAGTTCTTCCGTCTCGTTCATTTAACAGTAATCCCCGGCTTCCCTGCCAATTGAAAGTTTAGTTTTCTTCTCTGGTCGATAATACCTCTTAATGGAGGATTTACTTAATCTTTCTGTAGAAAGATCGATTCGTTCGGTCCCATTTCTTTATTATTTCCTCGCAGTTCAAACACTACGTCAGAGTTAGGTGACGACTAGATAGAGAAATATCCCGGATTGTTTGATAAAAGGCAATAGACTTTATGTTCATTTTTATCATATAGTTCCTCTTTACCTCATCTCGGAAATCCGTACTTTATGACATTATTCTCTACTATTAGAAGCATAATAGTAAACTTCCTACAAGGCCTAATTGGTCTATTAAATCTCATTGAATGTTTGAACAGTTCCCAGGGCAAATAGCTAGCTTACGAGCGCATCCTCCTTGGCTCCCACGTACGATGATTTAGGTTGCGTGTGCATTAAATGCTCGTGGTTTGCATCTCTTGGCCAACCTGGCATTTATGCTCGACGAGTAATTGCTTTTCTTGCATCCTCAATTCCGGTCACTTCTGATTCCCATGCGCGATATTGTATACAGACTTTAATATCTGTTTATATCCTTTCAGAAATTTTTCATTAGTGTAAATTTAAGAAGGAATTTAATTGTTTTTAATATTGGCAGAAGATCTAACAATTTTCGTGAGATTTTTGTGTAAAATTCAATTTCAACGCATCAGTTACATATTCACAGAGCGTAAATGATTTCCAGCTTTCGTCATAGACTAATTTTAAAGTGAATCTCTCGAAGCCATGTGTCCACTCAATCCGATTGGCGACTGCAGAGCATCCTGCATTTAAATCCAACTGTAAATTGAAGCTCGCAGCGTCGTTCGTTGTCCTCACAATTCGAGCTCTGTGGAAACACGTCATTCCAAATTCGCAACATAAATTGAATAGGATGAATTCACTGTCACCGGATAGATTTATTCTGCATTGTTAAGCCCGGGAGCGTTTCATCATGAGGCTGCTGGTACTGCGGCGCGGATCAAATGTCTTGCAGTTCTGATTTATTGCGGTAACCGTACAATCGTAAGTAATTTTGCCTTGGCACCGTTGTTTATGTTAGCAATAACATCGGCTTGATGGCACCCGGTCTCCTCAATAAACAAGTTACAAGCCTGTACAGGGCCTCAACTATACATAATCGACGCGTGTTTTGGTGGTAAGTGAAGTTTTAATGTGATGAATGAGGTATCATATCTCAAGCTGTGATTCTTGCAAAATGGTGTTTATTTGGAATTATTGGCCTCCTATATCATCCTCTTAATTGTTTGCTGTACGTTGACTCTGTGGTTCTGAAATTAAATGCCTTATTGGTATGTTGAAACAAAAAATTCAATGCATCTCATTTCACGATTTTTCTGACGATACAGCAAAATGAACGTTCATATAAATCGCAGTGAGGTAAAATGTTGTCTTGTGATTATTTAAAGTTTCAGTTCATAGGTTCTCAAGGCAACGAACAAACTGGAGCTATTGGAAGCTTGGCTGGCATCATTTGAGCAGAACATTATGCCGGCAAAAAATATCACGTTTTGCGGTTTTGAGCTTTGTTCTTTCTTGGTATTGTGATGAGCTCCATAGCAGTTACGGCAGCTGCCTGACCATCGCTTTTATATGTGAATATTTATTGCTTTTATTATATGTGAATTTTTTATTATATGTGAATATTTTCATGCAGTGGTTTGTTTTGTGGATTTGTTTTGTTAATTTTATCAATACCGAATATTAATTCGAAGCCAAACGATTTTTGTGCTTTAATCACATTGACCTGACAAGTTTGTTGACAATATCGCTAACATTATTCGTGTTTGGCGCGGATCCAATGTTGATTTGTATTTAAATCGTCTTCTAACATTGAGAATTATTGTTTCCGCATATAAGTTTATTTAATTGTAAATTGATGTACAAAATAATTTATTTCGTTTTATTTCACGAAATTTGCACGATTCTTTCAACGAACGTTTTGTAATTATATTACCTTGAACGACAGTTTTGTTAACGAATAACTTCTCCGTATATTTTCTGTGACTGACACTATATACGATATACTGATCTTGCCAATCGTTTATTCCTCTTGACAGCACTCGTGAATATTTCGATTGTTTTTTATTGTGAAGTTGTTATGCTTGTTATTTACAGTGTTGAACAATTCAGTTAAAATTCAGATTGAAGGCACTTTCTGCATGAATTTATTGCGCTACTGGGTTCCAATATTTCCAAGCCTTTTTTCATTCGCCGAATACTAGCTTTAAAAACTGTCCTATATAGTCCATTTATTTTCGCGGCACGAGTTTGATGGGAATTTGCCGCTCAGTAAAATGTTGTGTTTTGAACTGCAATTCGTCACCTCACGCTGTACCCATGATCGATGAACTCTGCAATAGCTACAGAGCTCGACTTCGCTTAACAGCTCCATGTTTTTCATCGTTTAGTTTTAAAGTCAAATTAGAGAATTGGTATCGTTCGTTGGCTGCATGCAAGCCCTTGAAACCGTTCTACGGTGTGGGACCATTCAAGCTTTTAGATGTGTATCTACACAACAGTATGCTATTTGAATTTTGAAAAATCTCGTCGCTTACTTTGTGCGCTGCCATAATTCAAAACATTGAGGTCATTGACAATGAATTTAAATCTTTACTGCTTTGTACGAGTGTTTACGAGCTTGTATTACGCACTTCAATGAGGGTTCCGACAAAGGAGTCGAGACACTCATAATTTGAGTGCGTATTTAACTTAAACGGATTACTTTGTTTTAAATATTCTGATGCCGCTGAGTGCAGACCGCGCTGTGTGTGTTTCAAATTGTGCGCTCATCCATCATAATGAATGCCCTCGGTTTACTTGAAAGTCTTGGTTACGTCAAGCGTTAGAGGTCGGCTGGCTGAAGTCGGCCACTAAACGTACCGACCTCCATCTCATATTGGGTGCAGCGCTCCATGAAGTGCTTCGCTCAGACGACTGAGCTACTTTAATCTTGAGGTTATAGAAGAGGCTATACGCATGCACCCTCTCAACAGTTGCATTGGGATTGCAATATCTCTAGATGCTGAAGCTCCATGAACGTTAACTCCACAGCTAGTTTACCTCGAAAGAACTTAGAGTATTGTTTGTGGTTTGTCGATACTTTGACGCAATACGTTGAACTAGAATGACCTTCAAATTTATGTTTATAGATTTATTTCTGATTCAGAGAATATGTTACGCGAAAATGCAACCTAGATTGCACGTTTGAAAACGAGTAAAACTTAGAAAAAAATATTACGAGAAAAAAATTATTCTCTGACCGAATAAATTTTCCTCTAAAATGTACAATTTCAGGAAAATTTTCTTATCAAATTGGTACGCGACGCAAATATTGTATCTTTCGCTGCGTTATTCCGCTTAAACGCCCAGTTTATTTCCTCAGTGAAATTGTTATTGGACCTTTCAAATTAAGTAAAGTTTTAGAGCAGATTTCCCTCGTGCACCTATCAAGCTGTGATAAGAGCTTGACTGTATGATTTCCGATGATAATATTAGCATACGCTCTTATGTTGGTTCGACTGCCTTGCTCTGACCATCGGGCATCGTGGTGTTTAAGCTTACATTCGCGATCAGTGATACCGCCGTCATCACGACCGGGTATGTTATACGAAGGTCGACTAATGGATTGTGATAAGAATAATTACGGCTCAAAGAACGCAGATTTTTCTATGACAAATTATGTTCCATTACCTTTATTTTTTTATGTGAAATGAAAAGCGCTATAATGTTGCTCTTGACGAGATTTCACGTTTGAGTTTCGTGCTAGGATTCAAGTTTTATAACGGTTGCTTAGAATCATTTCAGCCCTTACGTCGTATTAGAACAATTTCTGGTAGCATCAAAGAAAGTTCTCGAGATGCATTTTTATTTTCACTTTAACCTATAAATTCGTTGTTTAACCTATAAATTCGTTGTATATAAATATCACGCAAAATCTTTATGTGCTCGAGTTGCAACACTTTGCGATACCAATCGACTGGAAAGTGCGCTACACTGCGAAGCGTCAACGTTCCATTTTTGCGTTGAACATCAGATTATTTTGCCATCCAATGCACGTTTCTCTGGGCAACTTATCAGACTGCTAGTTTGTTCGCGCTGGTCTTCATTTTTTTCTAGATTTGATGATTTATGAATGATTTCTCATGCCAAGGCAAAAGTTAACCTTGTTTCTGACTCGATCGTTCATATTAACATCCGTCGCTGAAGTGTTGCGGAAACATGACCAAACTCCACCCAGCCCAAAATACCCGCCGATTATCACAGTTTCCACGCATCCGACTCCTCGCTATATCGTGGAGCTTTCAACTGACAAAATTACAAATAGAACTTGACGTTTATTCACGCCAATTGTCGCCATTGCTCCGCTATACCTCACTGTGACCGCAATTGCTTCGCGATTTGTCTTCGTTGTAATTACCCTATGCTGACAGCTATTTTTAATGAGCTTAAATTTCATGGGTTCGATCAATGAAATGATTTTATGAACTTATAATGTGTTTTGTCTTCATTGTTTCGAATAAATATATAATTAGTTCTAATAACATTACCGGGAGATGAAAATTTATTGAGATACTTGTATATCTTATACGTTGAGAAACTTATACATTTAACTCGCGAATTCTATGACCTTCATTATTTTTGTTTTAAGTTACTCAATTTTAGACGGCCCGAGGCCCAAGATTGCTGGATCAATGATTCAAGCCTCCTTACGTTTGCTTTAAATGGCTTTCTTCATCGCATTTTTCAATTTATTATAATCAGCCACTGAACAAATTTTTGTTGCTTTTTTTTGCAAAAAAAAATTTTTTGCACAATGAAAAAAGCGCTTTTCATTGAAAGGTGCTTTTAAACTATTATGTTATATTTTGTGCCGAGAATTATGTGTATTTTGCTCGTTGCTCGTTTAAAATGTAATATAGCTCTGTTACCAACCCTCAATCTTGTTCCACTGTCAGCAGTTCGCTTGCGGTCATTGCATCTCACGGCATTTATATTTCGTCTGAACTCATTAACATTCTGGGAACCGCGTCTCTGACATGCTTCTGTGCATCCCAGTGTTCGTGCACAGGCGTTCATGGCACGTGACTCGACTCGTGATTATTTCTTCCAGAATCTTGAGTCGCGCCTGACATCGTTGGCGCATCGAGTACGTTTCTTAATTGTTGTCTGGTTGTCGCATAATGCCCTGGGCATAATTATCACCGAAAATATTTGTATATTCAGAGGATTTCCTTGCCTGCGTTGCGTACCAAGTCGATGACTGTAGCATTGAAGTTTCCAAAAACTTGAAATAGACTTCTGGTCGTAGCTTGGCGTGACTCATAATTATTACGAAATCGTGTATCTTTCTTTCTTATTTTATAAATTTTCGTAATCATAATCGTGGCTTTTCAACTTCTGCCTAGTTTTTCCTGAGGAGTTTACGGATTTTGAATAAAATTTATGTGATGCATGGTTTACATTAGTAGGAGTTATAATTGTATGTATCCTTTCTGTATTATAAGATGCACCATACGGATAAGTTATCTTCATTAAGCTTTTCGCGTGTAAATGCTTCATGATGAAAAATTATTTTGCATGTGCATATTTTTATTTAATGTGTTCTAACAGCCATCACACGGTTGGTGCCGTGTTATTTTTGTCTTGAGTAGTGTTGAACCCCTGAATAAAATATGTAATCAAATAACTGACAGTTATCGCTAGTTTGAATCATCTACTCGTATGTTACGATGGATTCCCCGCTCATCAGAAAAAAGTTCGTCTTGCCGAGTATTTCCCCGAGATCAAAAAGCCCCGTGTCTCGGCAGCAGCAATACTGGGCGCTCGTACGCTATTGTTTTGGTTTCAAGCGGCAGTTTTAGACTCTGAAGTCTTTTATCCGTTGAGAAGTTCGTGACTGTGTGTGTGAGCACGCTTCTTGTGGGTGTGAGCACGCTTCTTGTGGCTTATGCACCGCTTTCAAAACTAGACTCAAACTTTGTCCGGCTTAAAAACTTTGACTTCAATGACTTAATCAGTGGATTGTGTTGAATAAACCTCATGGCTTCTTCTTGCTTGTGAAGGGTAAAAATAATTGTGCCTGAGAGACGTGAACGCGTTGTGGGTACATGCAATTCTGTATATAGAACGTAAAAATATATTAATGGGTAGTATTTTCCAGATCGTGACACTTTTTGCTCACGATAAACTGGGTCAGGCTAAAACACACTAGGACGAAAATCCATCGCCATTTGGAACAAGTCTCACTCATTTCCCTGAGTGTAATGAATGTGTCAACGGACAGCCGTGCATTCCTATACCGGTAACATGAAGATCTTGCGACTCGTCTGTATTAATTTGCTCTACTTATACCGGTAACATGAAGATCTTGCGACTCGTCTGTATTAACTTGCTTTACTTATACCGGTAACATGAAGATCTTGCGACTCGTCTGTATTACTTTGCTCTACTTATACCGGTAACATGAAGATCTTGCGACTCGTCTGTATTAACTTGCTTTACTTATACCGGTAACATGAAGATCTTGCGACTCGTCTGTATTACTTTGCTCTACTTATACCGGTAACATGAAGATCTTGCGACTCGTCTGTATTAACTTGCTTTACTTATCAAAGTCTGACCTCAGTTGGCGGAAAGATTCAGACTAGTAAACCATTAATTTTTGATCAAAACGTGCATGCATTAATAATTTCAGTTATAATACTTGTATGTTCATGACTTTGAGTATGTTTTTGTTTGTCATTCGAGAAGATTTGAACTTTGATGATCATTATTCATTTTCTAGATTTCGAGTTCTACATAAGTCAAAATTCTTCACTTGATTGACTCGAATTTAGGGTTATCATTTCCTTTTAAAAATTCTATGAATGGGAGTTTCGCTCTGAGACAGCCATTCCTGAGAAATATTTTGCTTATTTATGGGGCGTATTTATAGTTTGCGTCAGTCAAGGGTCGGTCTCGTTTAAAAAGTCTCATGCAGTTTGTCTCATTTTATTGGCGTCCTGATCCATCAATGCATTGGTGTTGTCGAAGTCAGTTTGGTTTGGCTGCCTGAAACTTCCCAGAAATAAATGGCTTAGAGAATCGCGGCCATAAATTATACGGCGATCAGGTGTCTGGGCCGCAAGTCGTATTTTATCGTCAGCCGCAGCAGCGGCCATGGCAGCGGCTTCCTTACATATGTCCGCCGCATTCGTGCGCATCTTTACCTCTTTTTGAGTCATCACATCAATATGTGTCAGTGGTGGGATCTTATTCTTGCATTGTATGTTGCTTTTTTATTATATCTCTCGTTCTGTATTCTTATATTTCTTATTATTGTATGCGTGTAAATTGCCAAATTTGTATTGCGTCTGGAAAAAACGCTCAGTTAGGAAAAAATGCTGACATTTCCTCCCGCACTTGTGCAGATGCTATTTACTGATTCAATAAGAAACTAACTGGTTTTATGAGCGTGATGATCTTTTTAGCATTAATAGACATTGATGATTATTCCTGTGCATCATATTTTACAGCGTCGAGCTTGCAGTTCGTTTAACACACACGTTTATATTGAAGCTAGGCACAATAGTTTCAAGAACGTGGTCATTTTTCGTCTTCATGCGAATCTTTTAGTGACATAACTTTCTTTTTATTTTACTGAGTGAAAGATGTAAGCTCCTTGACTTTTCCAATTCAATAAATTTTGGTTCCTGGCTGCATGGATGTTCAGTAAATAGAAGGAATTTCAACGTAATGACTGTCCCGAGATTGATGGACTGGCGACCGTGCGATTGCGCTGCCATCTTCTTCTTGGCACTGCTTCTGCGTCTACCGTCTTGAACTCTAAGACAATGAAAGCCGACGCCAAATGGAATATATTTACTTCTGAATCTTCCTGGAGATACTGATAATACCAAAGCATATGTATACATATTTGCATTTTAATTTATGTTCTCGGGTTACGAGATTTTTTACTTTGATTTTTCTCCTAAGTTGTAGAGGCCTGAATGTTGTTCTTCCTTAGTTGTAGAGGCCTGAATGCAATTTCACAACACAAATGTTTGATCATTCATGAGCATCTCCTCGTTCTGCACATCTTTTACCTTAAATTGAAGTGAGTTTGAGTTCCCATCCACACAATCGGTTCTCATGTTGCACTCAATTTATTTTTAAAAGAGTAGCAATACTTGGAGAATGTTATTAACTGCCTTAAAATAATCAGCACTACATTGCCATAACCAACATGTTAGCAAGCCCGCCACCTGCTTGGAAACTTGTCCAATCGTGGTAGGCAACTTGTAACCTACCTAGTTTTCCGTACATTAGCACACGCTCCATCTTTTGATTGCATGCTAACTCTACAGTATCTCATTATCTCACCATCACATGGGCTATCGTCCCGCTGTGATCTCATTAATTGAATGAATTACTCTGCTCTCTGTTACCAACCCTCAATGGAAAACAGATGCTCCTTGAACCTAATTGAACATCTTTATTATACTCATAACTAACTTTAATTGAGGGTTTCTGGAGGTTTAACCTAGAATAAACCCTGGTGTTAGAAGATACTCGTGAATCATTCAAACTACCCTCGTAAAACTCGCAAAATGTGTGTGTTACCAATGCACACGACACAAAATGTTTAATCAAAGTTAATAGCTATATTATTTTTTTCGCATTTATTCACATTGCGTGTTTCGTGTTTTCCTATCAGATTGTTAGTAAATTAGCGTCGCAGTAAAGCGCGTTCTGTATTATCCGAGTGCCGAGTAAGTTTATGTCGCTTAGTATTCGCGACTTATCTTCTTCATTAACGAAGAACTCTTCGTTTTTGTTGTTTTTAACCCTTATTTCATGGTGGAGTTAGATTGGCTGCAAAATGTGGGATTTTTTGTGGAGCTTCGTAAACTAAAATTAAGATTTCTAGTCTTGCATAATTTTTGAGATAAAGTAGTAATTGGGTTTAATATACAGTAGTTTGCTTGACCTGAAATTGTGTTTTAGAATGGATTTTCCATACAATGTGAGGCAACGATAAGTGAACGTTTTAGGCCTGTTAAAATTTTTACATCTTATTTAATTAAGTTTAACTCATTTTATGAGTTAAACTTGAGTTTTTATGAATTTATTTGTTAGCCTTCAAATGGCTAATAATTTATACAACTTGGCTGTATTTCGTTTTGCGCTTTTTCACTTATTCAATTATGTCTCAATTTTCGTTTGATCCATCAATAGAGAGATCATTCCCATTCGTTCGACCTACTTGACTTTGTTTGGTTTAGCCTTGAAATTCGAAATGAAATGCAGTAACATGGCGTGGTCCAGGCGTCGTGTAATTACGTCACGTTCGGTCATTGCATTCGATTTTTATGTGCTTTGTGCTAAGCAATCTAATTATCGCTGTGCCTCGTTCGTCTGCCGCGTTCAAAGTATAGTTCATTTGTCGGCCAAACCGGAGAGAATTTTTTTGAAGGCTTCATTTACCATTTTCCTTCTCTTATTAAACCGCCGACCACCTTTGCGCTACCGAAGTTTATTGTGTACTTTGAGCTCACGATGCGATGGTTATGATTCTTGGGAACAAGCTACCATCAAACGGCCTTTGTAGGGAAACATGACCGCTTCATTACTCCATAAATAGGAAGCATGGCTACAAAATTATTCAATCGTGACTGTTTGTGACAGCCAGTCGGGCTCATGTACGGTATACTAGGTCATACTCTCTGGTTGAGCTGCCCGCATATTGCCAATGAAAATGAACTGCGTCGTGATGTAAGCATATGCTTCGCTGTTACATTGTTATTGCGCTATCGCGACCTGCCTCATTTATAGTGTAATATTTCCTCTTTGCGTGTTGGTGCCATGCATTCTTTTGAATTTAAATGCTTGTATGTTTAGCTTTGAATTTTCATCGCTTGCAATGATTTTTATGATTTACTTTATTTGCCAAATGATTTTCATCGAAACGGATGGGAGTTTGTTACCGCTGTTATAGATTTAAATTGTTCCGAGTCTCGTGCTTGATTCGATAAGCTTTAGATTTTAAGGTTAAAAGTATCATGCGCTCGTAATAAATAATTAATTTTGCTCTATATTTCGGCTGTGTATGTTTTACGGTTGGTTAAAGTATGAAGTAGTGCCAAATTATGGGTTCTTTATTTGGTGTGTGTCGCGATGTAAACTGAAACTATCGACAGTTAGTTTTTTTTCGTCTGCACTGCTTCGTTATCTGCCCTAAATTCACTGCTACATCGAGTTGTGCTTTAAAAATTGCTCTCGATCGTGCAACATGAACACCAACTTTTGGTACGCAGTCTTATGGAATTGCGTTCGCTTTTATCATTTTTTTGGAGGTTGGCTTATGTTCCACGCGTCACTTGAATACCAAATTGGTTACGACCGATCGCTGCTCAGTCAAATTGTGACACTCTTCTCATGTACTTGTTCACATTTAGTGTTCTTATTTCGTAGAAGTAGGCATACTGCACATATTGCCTCGGCTGAATTATGTTAGCAAATAGAATCTCTCTTTCCTTTTGTCAATTACCGAATGAAGTATTATTCCTATTATTCAGATCGACTTGTAACTAATTTTTATGCCAGTTTTGGCAATGAATCTTTATCCTGATTGCTGGCTTTACGCTGTTGTTTGGTTGGCACGTTTTTTTTTCAGAATTGAAATGCAATCGCGAGCTGTGGTCGTTCATTAACGTTGAGCTTATGGAGCGTTGTGTTTTACAGCCCAACCTGAAACCTGACGCAACCATAGCTGCGTGCTCTGAATTCAAAAATGTCTCGGGCTCCTACTCCAATTTTACGGCATATAGAGCCTCATCAAAAGACCTTGTTATTCCGTTTGGAATTATGTTTTACCGGAAGAACTCTCTATTGTGCTGTGTTATGAATATCGTTACCATGCGGTCTCGTCATGTACTTCGAAATCGAGGTAAGGGTTGATAAAGAATATCAGAAACTCGTTAGTGTAAATACGGATTGCATTGTGTTAGAAGACTTCTATTCATCAAAATTTTAAAATTGTTTATTTCAACTCGATTCCGGCATTACAAATTCAGATACCACTGTCGGTTGAGGAATGAATTGGTCATCCTTGGGATTGTTCACATTGATTTATTTTATTTCCACGTTAATTGGAAGGCTCGTGTATGTATTTTTCCTCCGTAGCGTATCTCACTCTTATATTTAAATGTGTTATAACGACAATAATTTGCTACCAATTTTATATTTTTCTTGCTGTGGAATAAATGTCGAAACAAATTAAACGTGATTCACTTGTGACCTTGACTTACTATAAGTGGTTGCCATTTGTGTGGCATTCGTGAATTGATTCCAGTTTCCCTTTCGGGACTGAGTGCGTTAGAGGATCGTATATAGCCGTGATTGGGGCGACATCCTGAGCAGTAAGTGGGTGTTCAATTTTGTGGTGCGCAGAAGCAGCCGCGCTCGCGGCTTTGCTGACAAATGGCCCTCCAAATTGCAGCCACCGAAATTTCGCTTCGACTTGTGAACTGGTGACGCCACTTTTTCTTTCATTGAAACTCCTACGGGTTTCAGCTTTTGGTTTTTCGCATCACTGGTGTTTTTAAGTGTAAATATAGTTTATTTTATTTGTAAACTATCTATTTTTCTTTGAAATTTTTTTCGATAAGCTATAGTCGTAAGATAGTTAAGAATTGATTCTTTACACAAATCCTTTCAACTTATTTCCTGATATGGTATGTGGAATATTTTTCTGGTCGCATTCGACCTTTTCTGTTTTCTTGTCAAATCTTGAACGCTTGACTCAAATCAAATGCATTATGCTTTCTGAAGAATATTTGTTTGCGTCTATCTTCACACAGCTTTCCAACATTGTGGTGCTTACGCCGAGTTCCCAAAAAATGAAGAGGTAAATATTCTAGTTTAGTATTGCTTTTCTCCTAACACCTTGGTCGGGTTTTGACGGAGGTTTCCCCAGCCGCGCACTTCTAGCATGTCTATTCGTCTTCATCGCAGCAACCATTTGGCGCCGTGATCAGCTGAATCTCTATCCATTTCTCTTGCGGCCCGTAGAACTTTTCTCTCGTTCCCTCAGGTATATTTACTCCAAACGATTTCTTGGTGACCTCTGGGTAATGCGTGAAAAATTATACCTTTTTTATCCCCTTCTCTCGCCTTTTTAGAGTTCCCTTCTAAATATTTATATTATTAAAGTATGTATATAAAAGGTTTAGCCCTTATTACAGCTTCAGTTTTTTTTATGACGAGATATCAATGAATCAATGAAATTATTGCGTACGTATGAAGATGATGCCTTTTGCATCGCTTGTCAGGGCGACGAGGGACTTGAACTTCACTGATCCGCTGCCATAAACCTTATCGTCGGTTTGGACTCTCCATTTTTTAGATCTGAAATCCAGATACTTCAGAATTTTCGTTACATTCGACCTGCCTGTCGTGCAACACTTTTGACCTAATCCGTATGAAGAAACTATTTAAAAGCCACAAGTGCCCAAAGGTTCGTGAATAAACGCTTGTTTTCCGTGTTGGGAAGCTATGAAGAATTTTATTTATTAGCCTCTATTGCGACGTCTGAATTTGTACCTAACGGTGAATGTTCTTGTATATGCTAGCTGATATGTATTTGATTTGTCCATTTATTGTGTGTAGAAAGCGAATTTTTAATTTAACCTCTGTTTATTGTTGTATCATGTAATTCGCGAACCGAGTTCTTGAGTGACGTTTCTCTGGTATATATAATATTTCACTTGTTCTGGCACCATTTGTAAGATTTTCGGGGAAAAATTCAGCAATGTTTAATGTGCCACTGCTCTGCTGTACGCAAGTTTATGTGTGTAGCTTTTTACACGTCAAAACCGCGCAATTGACCTTGCACAAGAATCACGAAGATTCGTGTGAGAGTGACGCGCGAGTCCGTTTTTTTTCTATCGCGGAGTCATGACGCTGCACGTCGACTCCTGCACTCACTGCCGCACCCCAATGATGTATTGCTCGCAAGATCTACGCAGCTTCGGTATCTATTCTACAAAATTCCTCTATATTATCATAGGACGACAGAATTTCTTCTTTTATGAAAGTTTGATTGAAGAACATACAATAAAACTCGTCCTTTGTTCTTCAATCAAACTTTAATTTTCTCTATACTACTCATTTCCTGTTACTCAAGCCTTGTCTATTCAATCCTTATAAAAATATTTTTCGGAATTTGATGCTGTTTTGTATGTTTAAAATTACATATTTATTCATCAATTTAATCCTTCAAACATTTGATATTGCAGCTAATCGCATGTTAAATACGCTTGCAACGACTTGACGTTCATTTTCGATATTATATTATGGTAGTTATTTATGGTTGTAATTCAGGAGTGCAGCAGCGTTTCACGCCCTTCAAGTTTGAAGTTCGTGGGTGTTTGCAAAATGTGCGTCTTTGTTCGTTCCGGCCTTCGTGTCTGAGCAGAACTTGTGGATTGAAATACCATTACGGAAGCTGTTGAGTGCGATAACCTTGCTGGTCATCTCCCGTCGGTCATTTCCTTTGCACCCAAACAAAAATTATTAATAAGGAAATTTCGATTGTTGCACCAGAAAGCTGGTGTTCATTACCCATTAAATTAAAACCTCTAAATGTTATGAGTACTGTTCCATAGAATGTTACTATATCTTACAAAATATTGAATGAACTGTGTTTTTCTCCTTGATATTTGAAAGTTTGTCAGTAATTCACAAAATGAGTAGTAGTAAGTTTAAACACAAGCTTAAACTTGCTACACATTTGCTCGTGTAGCATGAGTAAAACCTATTAATGTCGTTTATTGAAATCGATGCACTAGTGTGCTAAATTAAAAATCTTACTTTTATTGAAACGCATATTGGTCGAAATTCACTTGGTTAATTTTTCCTTTTTAAATATATGAGCGTACTAATGAAAGGTCGAATATTGGACAAGTCCGTAACGTTTTGAATTTATTATTATCGGAATAAATTATAAGTTTATAAGAAAAGTCTAACGCCAATAATAATTAAAAACTCGTAACATTTTACGGTTGCACAATTTTATTTGTATTTTTCAAACACTTTTAATGCAAAAACATGAACGGCATTATTTGTGCGCCATAGCTGCCGACTAGACTTCGAAACTTCAGTGATAATTTTTTGAAGCCGTAATTAACTTTATTTTTCTTATTTAATCGGCAGCTCCACAAATCGTTTTTTGTTTAAGTTCCATCCCCACATTCGCGCTTATCTTAGTATCTGTATGTATTTTGTCTGTTCCAATGTGTTCTATACTGGGAATTTCGATGATGATGGTGTGTGAAAGCCTGGTATTTTTTCGCTACATTTAGTCCCTGCCATTGCTTATCGCGTTACTTTTAATGGCTCGATATGTTGCCATACCAATAACGCCAGTGCTGCGTTCACCTCTTCCTCGTGATTCTGACAAGCTTTAATATTATAAGACGTAAACTTGGAAGTTTCGAGAAGTTTCTTGTTAATATAACTTTCAATTGTAAATGGTTTTGGGTCATCTTGCTTACATGTTATAGTATACCATACCTTATTTCGTGACACGATATGGCTCAAACTTTCAAAGATTTCTAGTAAACTTGGTGATCTTATGAATTCTTTGTTGTTCTTGCCGACTTCATTGATTAACCATGATGTGTTGCTTTGCCTCGTCTCTGAAATTGCTGGTAGTTAGTTCGAACCACTGATGGTGAAGAGGATTCCACAAAGTGGTAGCTTAAAGGCCGTATACGCTTGTATGTCTTCCATCTTAGCTTGCCCTGTAATGCGTCCAATTACTGCTATTGCGGGCTTCTCAAAAGCCTCTCATTGCCGATAATTCTATTATTGGCTTCGATCTGCTTGCGACAGGTATAAGTTGCTGTTAAAAGCGCTGAAGCAACTACTCTTTTAGAGCTTCGTTTATTATTTGTTTACATTTTTAATAAGGCCAAAATTTGTGCTTTAAAGTATTAATTTTAGCTGCTAAAATGAACACCTGAAATGATTGCGTTCTCGGTTCAAAAGTTATTTAGCTTGTATATTGATTGTTATTTCGAAAGCAATTGATGTAAATGCTCAAATAGCTTCAATTTGTTTTATGACTAAAGTTAACTTAGTGAAATACGTTAAACAACTTATATGAGAAGAAAAATTGCGTTAGTATAACATGTTCTATTGGCATTTTATGGATGAATTTCTAGTGTGAAAGATGCCAATTGATTCTATTGATAATCACCTGGGGCCATACTTTCGAAACTCGCTAAGTGAACGCAAGTACTTACGCTCTATTTTCTTGTCTATGATTGGTGGATTTTGCGTGAAAGGCCGTCAATGATTGGCTGATGAACTTACGATCTCTTAACTTTTTTTGAAAGTATATGGGCCCTGTGCAATTTCTTAGTTCGTTGATACGAAATCTCTACTGGCTTTTAATATTATTTGTTCACCGTCATAGATGTTATTTTACTCCATTGATTCAAATTCTATTATACCTCAAATAGTTATTTGTTTGTCATTATGTTCAGTATAACATATTACACATAATAATTAAGATTTTTTCCCTGTACTGTCTCAAACGATACCAAAATATAACCGGACGCTCAGAACGCTCCATAATCTATGTAATATATTCTCTCGTCGTGCCATCAACGCCAGGATATTCCTTGCCCTTGTGACTATAATTTTTCCATGACGGGGCACTCTAGCGGCCCTGCAATAAGATACCATTAGAGGGCCCTTCGCCTTAAGCATTATCATAAACCAAGCTTTGGCTTACTGCTTCTCTCTCTATAGACGCTTCTTATTCATGATCCAGTCTCGAGTTCACTGTCGAAAATTCGCAAAAAATCGTTTTATCTGCCTACAACAAACTCTACGTCATCTTCACAATATTCTTTATTCTCGTGATGGTGTGTGAAGTTATTACGTATGGAAATAGTGAACCGCATTTCTGGACACATCATTAGCCTGGTCTTAAACTTTTGCATTAGCATACGGTGTGTCACTAACTTTCAATATTCATTATTGTAAAAAATGACCAGGTAATAACTTTCGATGCGTTGTTCGTCGACCCTTCAATTTGATGTTGATCCGAAGAAAAATTCCGTCCTTCAGTACTTTCAATTTGCACCTGCATTTTACAATCTTCCCGTATCTTAAGCTGTGGGTAAATTGGTTGCCTATTGGACAGCCGCGGTGTAGTATTGGCTGGGTGGCCTTGAACCAAGCATAAGGTTAGCCGAAGTAGTTCTATCGGTTTCGGATGCATGCATTTGTACTTATCGCTTCTTTCCTGAGAGCTTGCCAGAAATGGTCGCTTACTTGCGCATTGAATTGCGCCAAGAAAACCAGAGATGCTCTCTGCCTTTCTAATACAAGGCCACTCTCTCTTTCATGTGCCATATCTGAATATTGTACTGCTTATTTTTTGATACAACGCTCTCCAACTTATTAACATTGCAGCTTGTTTGTAAGGAAAGCTTTATTGTGGGACATATCGAACGATATTATTCAGCTGTCTGCCGTAGTTTCACTGGGAGAACTTAAAATATTTGCTGTTGCTGCAGTTGAATAGAATTTCATTGCGTTCATATTGGCCTATACACTTGAAATGCCTCAGTCAATTTCTCACCCAACTTGCGATTCCTGAATCTTAGTCACCATGCACCTATGGGATCACGCTTGACCCTGTAGTTTTTTCAAGCTCATTGTACGCACGTCACGATACGCTCGCGATCGTCGAGTGCGTCTCCATGCATTATAAGGGACGTCTGGCAGGCGGTTATTACACACTGCACCGCCTGGGGACACCCTCGCGCCGTGGCACACTTGCAGATTCTCAGCAGATATTTCCTTGCTCTCAGTTTGCCTTCGATGTTTGGCTTGAGGCTACGTATTTTTTTAGGTCAGCTTATTATTCTATTTCTTGAAGCGGCGTCGACTTGGCACAGTTTTCATTTTATGGGTATATCTTGGTTTATTTTGTGTTTGCCACAGATATAAGAATACTTTCTCTGCACGTATTGCCTATGGCAACAATAGCGTTGCATTACCAAAAAACTAAAATTTCCTTTACATTTGCTCGAATTGTAATCTTGATGATTGCAACTATGCTTAAAAGACGTTTGTGAGAACATATTGATTTGATATCTACCTGTTTGGGGCTATCAAAGCATCATTACGTTCGAAGAGTTTTCAGCCAGATGTGAGGTGTCAGAGAGGTGATCTTGGCCTCGATGTTCTTTGTTGCTGATCAGACTGCGTGTCTTAGTCTTGGGGTTGAGTTATGGTAAGGAGAATTCCTTTGATAATTTATGTTTTAGATAATTAATCGACTAATTTTTATTCCGTTGGCTGCTCTGAACAATGAAGATAATTTAAACATTCATCAAAATAAGCTAGTAATTGCTTAGTGCACAACATTAGCTCGTATACCCACGCTCGTCGGTACATTTCGTATTGCCAAGTTATCTTCAAGTTCTTGTTTACTCGGGGAGTTGTGAGCGGCGTTCTCAGTCCCAATCACGTTGCGGCTCGGAACTTCTGCATGGTGTTTACTGCACATCGATAAGTTCGTTAGACATCTTCGCGTAATTTTTTTGCGTCCTCTTTCAATTTTAAACTGTCGTGATAGTTTACAATTTACATAAAAGACAATATTTGGCCACTCAACGTACGCGCATGCGATTTTTGTTTAATTTAGTTTAATTGCTCAGTCCAAAGCTAACATTTAAGAGTGGCTACATTACTCATGATAAGGACCGTCATCTTATTCCCTGGAATTAACAGTCTAATTTTCGATGAACGCGTAATTTTTTCTCGATTTATTCCGTTTGTATTCCACCATCTTGAGCAGTTCGGTAATCACATTAAGTTTCCACTCTCCTAACTTGTTCAATAATCTTGTGTAGTTGCTGTGGTTCTGGGGCAAATCAATTAGTTGCCATTGTATTTCAAGTGATATATTTTCATATCTAGCTAGGGGAAGTTCATTTACACGTCGTCTGTGGAAATTATTCCAATTTCAAGTTGCCAGCCAAAGAGGGACGATCGAGCATTATAGCCGTGCTTTGGATCGAAAATCGTATTTTATCTTCGCATCATGTATTTTATAATTATTAATAATAATGTGATGATTTTCTGTTTGCCTTCATTTCAGGTAACTCTGAACTTCTACGTGCATGTATGATGATAACAGCTATTCATTCAAAATTAATTACTTCTGTTCAGTTATTTAAATCTATTCCCCTATTTCAATCGTAGTGTCTGCCAAATAGCAAGGCACTTGAGAGTAGAGCTGCAGTTGTGCCATTAATTTTGCTTTGCGAAACTTTCATTAGTGCCTTGTGTTTTTGCCCGACGCTCATCGATCTAAGACAAAGCCGCTGCCATTGGCTGCATCTTGTCTCTTCTTCGTGCTTTGTTTGTTTCAGTGTGACGATTGTGAACTAAGAATATTTTTCTTGTAATAATGTTTCTATTGTCGCATCAAACTTGAAGGTGCATGATTCTAAATTTGTTACGTGCTTGAAAATTAGAATTCAGGGTCGAATTGCATGCGTTATAGACTAAATTCTACCGCGTCCACTTTATTTAGGCTAATGCCTCAATTTCCCGTGTGTTAGCTTGTAATTGAAATTCATGGTGTCCAACTCGTATAATATAACGTGCATGAAATTTGTCTCTCTGTGCTGTGCGCTCAAAATTTGTCGAATTTTGAAGTTGAGCGCTAAGGGAAGGTCTACAATTTGCCATGCAAATTATCAAGTCGTCTAAGTTTCTTTTTTCGAAATCAAATTACGGGCGGTCTTATTGCGCTGAGCTCGATTGAAATGTTCCCACATGAATTTACCACGACTTCATTTGCTTTATAAATGTGCTCGCGTAGCCTCATTTTAAATATCTTGCGTTTGATAACTTAATTCAAGGTATCTGGATGTCGGATACCTGCAATTATTTATGATTTTAAAGTTTAACGTCTGAAGTTTTAACGTCTCGAATTTTCCTTGGCTAGATATCTTGCCATGTTGAGTTTTGGATTCGAAATCCTTCTGGGCAGATCAAACGTACTTCCCTCGCGGACGCTCATTTAAACACGGTAATGTCAAGGTACTCGCTACAATTCATTGAAACGAAATCTTTACTGCTCTGCTACACGCTCCTCTGCGCCGTAGCATGCGGGCGATCGGTTATCTCTTTTGGCTTTCTGCAGGTTTGTGCGAAAAATTCTTCGCTAATCAGGCGCACTCGGAACATTTAGCGTCCGAAGTTCCTATCTGTTTGTGAGGCATCCATACCCGCTTGCTCTATATGCATTCTAATCGTGGATTTATTAGCATGAAGTAAACTTTACCTCATAGTTTTTTTTTTGTGTTCGTTCGCTGATAAAAAAGCTTGGGAATCTTTTACGCATGGAAATAGATATCCTATGATTTCATTGCATTCAATTTTCTTCAATTATTTTTTATTAAATTATAAAATTGAAAAGCTTCCTGCAATGCAAATGTTTATGAGTTGTCTTTAAAAATACTAAATTTTTTTAAATTAAACTGTAAAGTTAAATTAGTAGGTAAGTCTCGATTTTACCACCCTCACGAGTGCTACGTATTTTTCTTGCGGTTTTCCATCCGAAGCCATATTTTGAAGGCGTGGAAATACTTCAGGTCTTTGAATCGTCTCATCAAGTGTCAGTGGGCCTCCTTAATTGCTCATCAGGATCTTCGGGTAAATATTTTGATCCTTGACGCACTATTGCCGGCGTTCACGAACCTCATGTATGTTCGTCGGTGTTGGATCTTCGTACGACACAAGTATTATAGGTGGTAACATACTTAGCTTCTAGCACGTAATAAATGATGGCAAACATGTTTTAGCGCATTTTCTTATTTATGAAAAAATGCACTATTGTGCTCGCCATGTTCGTCTGTCCGTCTGTCTGTCCGTCCGTGACTTCACGTTTTCGTCGACGAAAAAATGCGCTCTCTGTCACTCACTGCAGTGAGCACTGAGTTATAATTTTTTGAACATTTTACTGTTATTTTGATATGCCTGGAAAAGTGGACAATTTCAATGATGTTTCATTTCCAGTTATAGAACGGAAGTCAGTTTATTTCACGCGTGTTGTGCAAACTTTTTTTATGAAATGTTTCGGCTTTCAAGTTGTCGCGTACTATAATTTTGAAACGAAAATATTTATCATATCTATGAGAAACAGACTTTCACTTTTTTGTACAATTATTTTGATAGATTAACGGTTCAAAAAATGCCTCCTTAATTGCTCATCAGGATCTTCGGGTAAATATTTTGATCCTTGACGCACTATTGCCGGCGTTCACGAACCTCATGTCTGCTCGTCGGTGTTTGATCTTCGTACGACCCAAGTATTATAGGTGGTAACATACTTAGTTTCTAGCACTAAATCAATAATGGCAAACATGTTTTTTGAACTTTTTACTGTTATTTGATATGCCGGGAAAATTTCAATGATGTTTCATATCCAGTTATAGAACGGAAGTCAGTTTATTTCACGCGTGTTGTGCAAAGTTTTTTATGAAATGTTTCGGCTTTCAAGATATCGCGAACTATAATAATTTCGAAACGAAAATATTTATCATAATTATGAAAAATAGACTTTCACTTTTTTGTACAATTATTTTGATAGATTAACGGTTCAAAAAACGCCGTTCAAAATGTTTAAAGGATCGTTTTAATGAAACTGCCAAAACAAGTTAGATGGTATCACGTTTTTGGACGTGAGTGTTCCGACCTGCACGCGCTGCATGATCCTCGCCATTGACCTTTATTGAACCATATTTAGGGTCATCATCGCCCTCGCCTTCATTCATACACAAGGTGAATTTCATATGCGTTGCATGAGCTCGACGATTTCTATCGTGTCAACAACATGGTTGCTGTTTTTTACTTAAAAATAAAGAGGAGATCAGATATTGGTCAGTTCCACTGCTTATGATTGTGTCAATTGGAAATTAACTTTATTAATCAATTCAAAACACTGCTCATGATGATAGAGTAATCTCGTTTTCGGACCAGGTGTTCTCTTTGTCGGATCGCTTGTATTCTGTTGTAGGTTAATGCATACAGATTGCTCTTGTCTTGGTAAATCAATTGCTACGAGTCCATCAGATTGTAAAAAACTAGCTTCTCCATTAGGTGAGTTAACCGCCTCAGCATCTCATTCTTTACTCATTGGAACATTTTGTTTCTTGTACTGGGAATATGAACATTCATCTGGCAATTCAATGTTATTTTTCTTAGGTAAATGCATTGGTTTATCATATATGATAGGCGTTTGTTAAATTTCAGTGGATTAATTTCAAGCCAATTTATCATGGTGCCGTTTTATGGGTAAATATAAATAACAGATAAATCTAAGAGATAGAATATATTTTGTCTCTTAAAAGACAGATATTAATTTCATAGTTTATCGGAAATATCAGTCATCTCTGATTTTTAGAGTTATCGATGAATGGATTTTTGATTGACGTATGGCCTTCTGTGCGATAGTTACTTTCACTTAGCGTTTTGAGGAAGGAAAATAGTTCCATATTAATGAAATATTGTATTATTTGTTTGTATATTTCTTGCCTCATTTCCCGGCATGCACTTTCTGTAAATCATTAACTTGTGTTCCTGCGCAACCTAATTGTTCCGTTTTTTAATCATATTTGTGTTTAAGCCTCTCACAAGCTTGTAGTTAGCGTCTAATCTTCATTTAATTAGAGAACAAATGTACGATGCGTGCGAAATATTGGGCAAACAATGGGCAATTTAAGCCTAACTTTGAACACACGACCCGTGCTTGGCCGGTCATTATGCTAATAGGAATGCTCCTACATTGGCGGGTAGCCTTTGCGAGATAAGGCGCTCTCCAGGGTCTCGGCACTCAGAAAAATTATTGGGTTGTATTATCCAGATAGTGACGCACTTTTTACCACACAACACAAGCAGAGAGCGGCCGTAGCACTGATACGCACTGTGGGGCTCAAGATGACACACAAAAGCAATAAGTGCATCGCCATTTGGCCAAAGTCTCACTCTCTTGTGCCTGTGCTCCCCACGCCAGCGGCCGGATACGCTCAACCTGGCTTGTCCTCCAACTTTGGACCCTATTAAAACTTTGAGCTGCCCCCAAATAAAATACTTGCCTCTTTTTCTCCGTTCACTTGTATCCATTTTGCCATCGGGGACTTCTTATTGGCCGAAATGTGGTCTCAGGAATTTGCGAAACTTATCCCTGTTTACCCAAAGGTGTAGCGCCCCGCAAAAGCCCACAAGTCAGTAGCTGTTACACTGGCTACAAAAAAAAAAAATATTTTGGGAAGCAATATCTTTACATTCGATAAAAACTGATTCGCTGTACTCAGATTGATTAACGATGTTTTAAAATTATTGTGTTTGATTTCGTCTCGTACTACGCAGCTGCTTCTCTGCTGTGCACAGTGATGTAGGTAAATTTACATATCAATTCGACGAAAGGATAGTAATGTTGACGATAAATAGCTGAAAAATTTCCAGGTTATGCATAATCTCATTTCTCATGATATTTCAGTTACGATCTATAATATGTTGAGTTTTCGATTGTTAGGTGTAGCTTAGACTCGCACATTGCGTCTTCTGTGACAGAATCAGTGCATATGTAATATGTTCCAGTGATAATCATTGTTCGCATTTGTGTATGAGTGTTGTTCTTGTTGTTCTAACTGTAGTCCAGCGTTAGTTTAGAAGTTGAGTTCGCCGAGAGTTAATTATTTGTGTCAGCCATCGGAACGAAAGTTTTCTGTTGTACTCGCCCCTAATATGAAATCTCTAATTGTCATGGGTAACTTCTCTATACTGCTTAAATTTTGTAGAGGACCTCCGATGACAATTGTTCGGACTGTGTTCCATATTACTGATATTTGTAAGTGAAATTTTCATTTAATTGAAGTAAAAATGCATATAACCGAAGATAAAAATGAACTAAAAAACACATATCCAGTTCTTGTTATTCTTTTGTAATTTACAAAATGTGTTCAATGAATGGGAATGTGTAGTATTCCCAAAAACAAAAAATTAAAATTTTATAAGATCGTATAATTTTATGTAATATAAGTATTATAACTATAAACAAATACAGATATGAAAATTTAATCTGATTTTCACCCCAAATGCGACTAAAATTCTGTTTCTGTGACCATTTAAATTTACAACTCCTCATGCATCGTTTGTGTGCTAGCTCAGTGCTGATGTTTGGTCAGGATATCTGTTTCGATTGATCTATTTCGAATAAAGCATTTTTCATGCCCCTGTTATAAACTGAAGTTTTATTCATTCGCCTCCTCACTTGTTTCGGTAAAGCATCAAAATATAACGTAATAATGTCGAAAAACTTTTTTGCGACTTTGGATTGCGACGAAAGTTGCTGAAAAAAGCTCTAAGTAACAACCCGTCTGTTTGAATTTCGATATAACGGTCGTAATTTTTACCTCATTTAGACGGAATTTAATTCCGTATCTAAACATTGGCTGTGTATAATTTGATCTTCAAAGGTTGTTGACGTCAAAGGGCTGACATTCGCTTCTGTTAGATAGCAGGCAATTGAAGAATATCAGAGCTTTGGCGTTGGTTATTTATGGGTTGACACGCTGATTTCACCGCCAATCCAACCATTTACCATGGAAACTTCCGTCCTTGTCGCTCCTGCTGAACTTCGGTTCTTACTTGCCCTCCACCTTGAACCGCGTGTAGTTATGTGTTGTTATTAAAACTCACAGGGAAAATGTTTGTGCAATATTGAACGCTTTGGAAAGTTGATCGAAGAGGTTTACGTCGTCAGCCTTGTGTAGATGCTGGCCTCTATAGTTTAAGCGGATTAAAGCGGCGTTCGCTGGGATCAATTAAGCAAATATTCCGTTAACAAATCACACAGTAATGCGAATCTGATATAGACGACACGTTCAAATCATCGACAAAGAAACCTTATTTTATTCCTGTTTTATTTCTAAACGCATTCCATTTTTCGACGCCTTTTTCTTTCTTGATTACATAGCGAAAAAAATTAAATATCCTATCCTGATACAGTACCGACCAAACAGTATTGTGGATGGGCACTGAAATCAACTCTGTATATTTCTTCTGCCGGCTTCAAACGCAAAAACTGTATATCCGAAATGTGCAATAGATGGCAATTTTGCGATCTATAACATAGCGTAGCTTATGAGAGAATCCGGTTAAGCCCTTGTTTAACAAAAATACTTTCATACGAAACTCAGAATAATATTTAATGGTAAATTGGTAATAATATTCGTAATGAAAAAAAAAACAGTAACAAATTATATTTTGTTGAGTTTAGATGTTCTACATCACAAAACTTTCTAATATATAAGAAATTACGATTGCAACAATCCGATCTGCTCCACTTATATTTTAAGGACATTCTGGGCTCAAATTAGGCGTTTATTTGAAAAGAAATCTCAAGTTTAATCTTTAAATCTGGCTTGGAAATATAAGATTTCCACAGATAATTTCAAAATTATCCGAATTAGCACATGTCGTGTTGTCGTGTTTCCTAACAGTTAATTAATGCTGACGTGCACTTTAATAATCAAAATGTTGATCAAAAAAAAAAAAAATTTTTAAATTTCCTCCTCTAGCTCAGCAATTCGCTCTCTCAAGCTTAGCTATTCGAAGGCAATATTATTATTTCTTAATTAGAATATCTTGCATCTGTCATTACATGTATTGTACATCTTCCTCAAACCTCGCAACTAATTTTACTATTTTAACTCAAAAGGACTGCAGAAAGGCAGAAAATACATTATAATTTCGATATTTATTTCCTAGATACATAAACAGATTATCACTAGGAAAGTTCGTTGGGTGCGTTAAGTTATTTTCGTTCGTACTGCGCGTCGTTCGTAGGGCGCGTTGTTCGTGTACCGTTTAGCTGTACTGAGGCCGGTACTGGGGTTGGGGTTGGTACTGGGGTTGGGGTTGGTACTGGGGTTGGGGCCGGTATTCGGGGAACTTGGCTTCTCCTTGGTACTCGACTTTAGCCTGGTACCCGTTGACGTGGTCGGCAACGTACCTGGAGAGGGAAAAGTTGTTTCATTTCGAGCAATTGAGAATTATTAATTCTTTCTTCTTATTTTGGCTACTTGTAGTTGTTCTTACGTGTATTTTTTAAGCATTCTAGTGAATTATGAATTCGTTTTAATTCATTTTAACTGGTTGACTAATTTTGTGTAGTATATTGACTAGTTTAATTGTTACAATACAATTATTTATTGAGTATTTTCTGCTTCCGTATTAGAAGACGTGTCATTTACAATATTATTGGTCTACTAATAAAACGAAAACAATTCACGAAATACTGACGAGACGATCTGGAGGCGGCCGTCGGGCAGAGCGACCTGATAGCTCCCCTTGACGGCGTGTCCGTCGGATGTTTCGCTGTGCCCGAAGTTGGCGCCGGAATACTGATCCTGCACCCCGTAGTCGAACTGGTACGGCCTCGCTTCCTGCGTCGCCAAAATAATGTCGTAATGCTGTCTACTTGCACGAGTATCATCACTATTTATTAGATCACGCGAAATTATTTTTCGATAGATTAATTTTTAATTCTCTGCTTGAACGAATATATTCCATAGATTGTGGCCAATGACTATTCAGTAAGATCATTTAAATTATAGTAACGAATAATAACTTCTGAACTCATCTTATACAGAACATATAACATATAGGAGAGACTCTAGTCAATTACAGTTTGTTAGATCATTTGAAATCAATTCAAAAAATCGAAAGGTATCGAAATTATGACGCTTGTTTTACTGATTGGCGATCATCGTTCAAAAACGATGTTCCTAATTATAAATAATTCTAACTTGTTCACAAAATGCTTTGTTAAGTTCATGCGCATCAATGTCGTTGTCATTTAACGCCTTCATTCCAGATTCATGCATGCTTGACTTTTTTTTTGATAATTCCTGATTCGACATGGGACAGGTGAGGGATGTAATTGAAATTTACTTTCTATGGGCATGGGATAACTGAGTTAGACAATTGGACCGCAAAAGATTGTTGTTCATAAAACATTTGACTAAAGATACTTTTTGAAGTTTGTAGTTAGAAAATAGCTTTTAATTGTTTCTATTTGTACTTCTAAATAAATGACCGGTTATTTCGTAAGCGAGATAAATTTCAGTGTTCACCAAGAATTCAAAAGCAAAAACAATGCTAAATAAATTCATCATATCTGCATCGAAAAAATGTTCGAAAAAAGCGTTTTCTTTAGCGTTTTCTTTACATTAATGTTCTTTAGCGTTTTCTTTACATTAATGTAATGAACTTACGATCTAAGCAGTCTAATGATATATTCAACTCAATTTAATGCTGGACCTCTTTGTACTGCGGCTGATGGTGAGGCTGTTGGTACTGAGGAGGCTGGTAGCGCGGCCTGTCACCCATCACGCTGCTCAGCATAACTGCTGCTGTCATTGCTACTGCCAGCATCTGTATCAGCAATGCATGAGTGAATAATTCAAACGTCAGCAATGCAGGGAACACATTTTGAAACGAGCGATAAAAAAATTAAACTATGCTAGATTAGCCTTTTATCAAATTGATAATTTTTTTTAAACCTCGGTTCCTATGTGTGACATGAATTTTCTTACTTTGTATCAATTCATACAAGACTAACAATTTTGGAATTTATTTTATTGACGTTGAATATTTATTGGACGATATTTGTTTGTTGCAATGTCAGCTAGCAACGTTGAATAACAATCAACATAACATCAAGCTAGTAACGTTGAATAACTATAGCAATGCGTCATCCGTAACCTAAGAACTCCATTATCAAGCTATTCGTTTGAACTTGGACGCGTACATTCTTCCTGTCGTTTAGAGTAGACGACTAGTTCAGGCGTTCCAATTCACCTCAATAGATTTTATTCATTTGGTTAATTATCCAGTATATTAATATCAAGTCCACTTCTCACCGTCATGATGGTAGAAGTTTGCGAGTTCGTTCGAGGAAGCAGCTGATGTTGTTGCTTCGAGCAGATGCACTGAGCGTTTGGTGATGCATTGAATTGCTCGTTGGCTTATATACTCCGACCGGCCCTTCTATCGCTGAGGGGTCTTCGTTATGGCAAGGTCGCTCAAGAATGTAACGAGGGTGGAGTGCTCCCTCCCTCACTCGATGGCTTGGTGTGACCTCTTGGATCGAGGGTGTTCCCATGCTTTCATTCATGCACCATTGCAGGCAATTATTGTTTCCATCCACACTTTCTGTTGTCGCTATACCATTTTTAGCGCATTTTCTCATTTATTGAAAAAGGCGCTATTGTGCTCGCCATGTCCGTCTGTCTCTCTGTCCGTCCGTCCGTCCGTGACTTCACGTTTTCGTCGACGAGAAAATGCGCTCTGTCACTCACTGCAGTGAGTACTGAGTTATACTTTTTGTATCAACGTACGATCTCGCTTGTTTATTGACTCTTATTGTCACTTCAAAAATTATCATACTGGAGTTCGTGGGTAGGTTAGCTCACTTAGCTGGGCATATGTTGATTATCTCGTGCAGTGAACTTTTTAGTGTACGTTTGAACTGATTTCGTTGAGTATGCATTGGGTGTGCAGCACGCGTATGAAAGAAGATATGAAAAAACATTCATGACTAGTCGTATTTAATTTTCTTATTACTTTAGAAACATCTGAATCGTTAGTTGAGTGTACAGATTCGTTTTGCGTGATATGGCCTTAGTTACAGCACTTTATTTAGCCAAATATTTATCTTGCTTCATCTACTGAAAAGCGTTTTCGGCCGCTTTTAAGATAAGTTACAAATTCACTCCACTTTTCATCTCGTGAGGATTTGCCTCGTTCCATTAATTGCTCTATTGCTAAGAGGCCTGAACTGTGACTACTATGCTTCAATAAGGAGCTAATATTTTTGCTCTTGGGTAACAATTGTACCTTGATCAAGTCATTTTCCACATCACTAGAACTCTCTTTCTCGCAAACGAGCGAGACGTTATAACCAACGGTAGCTGGTCATGTATTCATCAATCAATTTTCATAATTGCAAGAACACTTTTCCTGTAGAGGTACGAGACCTTAAACATAAATCGCCCTATTCTCCTTTGTTGAAGCTATGCTGAACATCCCTAAACTGCATTTCTTTTAGCTGACCGCAATGCTATAGTCGTGTAAAAGTGACCATGTTCACGTTTAAATGAAACGTTTTTCCCATCACCTCTACGAGGTAATAGTCCTATCTTTAATCCACTCTTGTCACCACCACTTGACCACCGCTTTTACAACCGTACGATTTATTCATCATTGATAACCGTGTTCTTTTTAAACCTTCTAATTTTTTCCCATCACTCGACCGCATGCAGGTCTTGCAGTGACACCGGTCACGAATAATCAAACTTTTAGCCATCGTGTATAGGTAGGCGGTCAGCGTCCCGTGTTGTGCTGTTAAAGACTCATTACATCAAGGCTGGTAACACACAGCATTGCTTCACCTAAACTTGGCCTTTAAAACTTACTTTATTACCAAAAATCTTTTTTACCATGAATTTGAGTCTTGGTGGGGTTATAGTAGTGGACATTTTCCGAACTCGTTAGCAGTTTTTTTATATAATTACCAATACTTTTGCACTAGTGTTCATTGAGAAATTACTTGTACTGAAGTTAAACTTGATCAGCGTTATTTCAACTTCAGTTGCCTGGGGGTAAGTATTATTTTACATGATTTTCGTAAATATATTTTTCACGCTAGTCTATTGTTACTCTAGATTATTCTGCTCCTGTTGTTCTTCTCATAGCTGGAAATGTTGCGTGTGAGCTGTAAGCTCTTGCTAATTCTTAAATGGTCGTGAGGTCGTCAGGTTGACCGCTTCATTAGAATAGGTGGCGACTGCTCGACTGACGCTCCGCAATGCATTAGCGGTCTACTAGCTATAGTCGCGCTTGTGCTGTTCGAACGCTTGCAGAATGCGTTGATGCTAACAGAAAGATGTTTTCTCTTTTACCGCACATATAGGCCTGCTTCTGAAAATATGCGATTTAATTTAAGTTTAGCGTTGACTCACTTCTAGCCATGTGCAGTGCAGTAGATTTTCACATGCTGCTTAGGAAAAATGCTTTTCATTTAACATTTTGATTATTTTAAGGCTTTGTACCGACTGTTTTTAGTTTGCCGAGATCATTCCACCCTGTTATTAAAAATATTCATATAAAAAAGTACTGAGTCGTTTTTCAAAACCAATTTGAATTGCTGCAAGATTTTTCTATCTGCAAGGAATATGTCAATAATGTCCAGACGCGGACAATGATGAATCTAACTTCTCTGACATGCCGCGTTTAAATAGCATTCATTGATGCGTTTATCTCGTGACCCTCAGGTTGATGTTTTCTAACTTGGCATGCAAGGAAGGCATAACTTTTCCAGTTTGGCTTTCCTCGTACTGATTCCAGACCCTTCTTGTAGTAGGTGGAAATTTTAGGACTCTAAGAAGGGCAGGGAAGTTTTGGTTGCAGCTCAAAAAGTGTGTATTCTATTTCTACACTCAAGCCATCGCCGCTTGAAAAATTTCCCCGCAGCAACATTTCCAATGATCCCGAACATATCTGACCATTCAGGCCTAACAAGTTCCCAGTTCGTGTAGATTAGTAGTAAATGGTATTATCCCGTTATTGGTAAAATGTAAGAAAGTACTAAATTTAATTTAAGTATGAAAAATAATTATTAGTAATTCAACTTATTGGAAATGGTGGAAATTAACATATTCAGACATCACAGGTGTGGGAAATTCAGTGTCACAGGTGTGTTATAAAAGTTGTTATACTTTTTTTTGTTTTTTTTTCATCTTTTCTAAATTTTGGATTGTACGTGAAGTCTCTTTGTCTCACATGAGAATTATCTATAGCTAATTTTCTATTATAGATGATCGACATGAAAGTTAAAAATTTATTTTTCATCGTACCAAATCTGCTGTCTTGCATCACTTTTTTTTCACTCATGAAGAATTTTTAAAGCCTTTTTGTAGATTTCGTTGTCAGAACACGATCATTACACTGGAAGGTGTACCGCGTTCGCCCGTGGATTAATGTGTTTTTATAATACGTGATGACCTGAGGCTTTGAATATTTTGGGGTGCGCGCGTTGTTCTACTTGATAATAACTCACTGGGTTATGATTAGCCTCGAGCAGCTGCCGCACTCATGTTATACGATCTCAATCGCCTGTAAAATAGCTTAGTTATAACTTAATTACTAAGTTTCTATTCGCTCCCTTGAACTCCGATCTGCTAGTCGAGTTTTATATCGTCGTTGAAACTGACAACCTCTTCATTGGCATAAACTTTAACTAGTGAACTGAATTAGTCTGGAATGTATAAAAAAATACTTGAAATCTTGATGCCAAAATTGAAATCTTGAAGCCAAAATTGAAATCTTGAAGCCAAAATTGAAATCTTCAAGCCAAAATTGAAATCTTGCATTTCTCAACGGAAATTTTTAAAACTATATAACGTCATATCCTCGCTGTGGCTTAAACCTGACATAAGGCTTGCTTTCGAACGAAGCATATATTACAGAGGTGTAATCGGAACAAAAAACTTCATTGCAATAACATGCATCATAAGTGACTGGTCGCTCGAAGTGAGTAGAGTTTTCTCTATCATCTTTTGAATCTAGAGCAGTCACTCATATTTGGCTTGTGCACGCAACACTGCATTGGAGGGTTGAGTCTCGTTTGTTGACCTCCTTTTGCTTGAGAAAATTCACGTCGAAAGTGCCATGTGTCGGTGGCTTCTATTTTTACTTGCTTTATTTCTATACTGAAAGACTAATTTTTGCTTCTATTTCTCTTATATTATTGTACATTCAACTTAACGCGTAGATATAGTATTAAATATAAAGATAAAGATTTCCCCACTCGTCAATTTTCCTCAACAACATCGTTTACTCATTATTCCGTTGACGCTGATTCATTGCTGAATTTCTCATGTATTGCCTTGGATCAGTTCTGTTCATCGAACCCTTGACCCATTCATCATGTAAAGCTGTCAGATATTTTCTTTGTTAACATTCCCCTTGATATCGACGTCTCGCTGGAGCCTCGCGATAGCTGCGTATAGCATGGCGGATATTTCATCAGATCGCTTAAGGAACTACACGCATGTGGAATTGGCGTTGCTCGTTGTGTTGTGACTGCATATTTCTCGACACTTTTTGCAATCTACAATTACCATTCTTCGAAATATTGTATTTTTTTAATCAAATTAATCATGTCATCTGCCAGTTCTTTCATTAAAAGCAAAATTTTTCCATTTATAGATATTCCGATAATTTTTACTAATTTAGCTGACTTGCTTTTTGCCATGTCACAAGAGGAAATCGAGGGACATTCCATGCATTACCATTTAAATTACGGAGACACTATTGATTGATTGAAGCCTTGCATTCGTTAAAAATTTCTTATAGGTTCGTGCAAATGTTCTAGAGCATTTGACCTCAGTTCACTCCATCCGGTACACACACGTCTTACAAAATAGCATTGTACTCGGTCTCGGGCGCGGGGCTTGAATGCAATGGGCTTGCCTGAAGCGTTTCACTGCTATATAATGCGGTCTTGTTTCGAAGATAATTTGCACTCTGTCAGCCGTTTCCATTCAATAGCCAATGTCACCTGTGGTATACACAAAATTCGTTATTTTTTGCAGGACAACTACAACTGAGGGAATTTGTATGAAACCAGTTCATTTAATTTCCTATAAATGGAAATTAGGACAGAATTTCATTGAGGCCAAAGTATAGTACGTATATAGCCATTGGCCAGCGCATTACCAATGAACGGATCACCCATGTCAAAATAACAGTGGTGATATCAGACCATCTCTGTTAAAATTATCCGATAAAAACATCACTGCGTAATTTTTGACGAGCTGTTCAAGGTTAATCGTTTTCGGTCCGGAGAATATATTTGTGACGGTTGATGATCATAGCCTGCCTTTCACGATCATGTTGCATGTCAGTAAGACGTCGGAAATGTGCTCGTGAGAGTTCCATTTCGCTCAATGGGTGCACTTCACTGCATTGCTTGCGATTTTGTGTGACCTCAAACAAACATTTTTCCTCTTCATTGAACCCGAGGTCTGGGGCTATAACTTGTTCACTTTTAATTGTCGTTCAAAATTGTTGACAACCTTCAATATTACGTTCTTTTATTTTCGTCATGCTTGAACTATTGAGAATATTATCGTCGTAGAATAATATTTGAATAATTTTGTCTCGTGTACGAGTGCACACGCGTCTGAAAGATTAGCTTTGAAAGTAAGTGAAGAAAAATTCATTCTGATGATATGGAAGAATCCTTTCCTGCTTGCGCGTCTGTGTGTTTAAAAAATGTACATGTAATCTCCCAATTGGGTAAAATTAATCAGCTTGCATCGCAATGTATCTATCTAAATATTCTTTAAATTTTTTTTAGTCACATTGTATGTGATTTATCCCAGAACATTCCCTTGAACTTTCATTGTTCTATTTAAAGCATTCGAGGTCAACCAAACTTTGATCAATTCATAATCGACTCTCGCTTGAATTTTCTTGTTGATTGTTAACGGTTGCATGCGAGCGCGCTGCTCGTGACCGCACATTTGGGTGTGGTGAACAACCTTAACCTGATGGTCGTTTGCGTCTCGTCTTCTAACCTCCCAAAATCTGTCGACACTTTGCAAAATATGGTCACCCTTCCTTCGTAAACATCGTCCGATGTCGATGCTTCAAGCATCAGATCGACGGCCGATATGTTTTATCTGTACAGTTTATGAGGTGTCGCGAGCACTGCGCTCTTGCAAGATTTGGATGAAATGCGCTTAACTCTGCGCTTCGTTTCAAGAACAATATTTGTTTTGAGTTTTCCTAGTCAGTAACTTGATTTAAAATCAGTAACGCTTTCAGCTGCACAGTATTGCTTTGCCGATAATTGTAACAATTATAATTATCTCATTTTCACTATCGTTCTTTTTTTGTTCATAGCAAAAAATGTAGTTTGTCTTAATGAGTTTGGTGTTTCGTGATCGAGTGATTATAGTTATTAAAATGATTAGTTTTTTGAAGGAGTTTCATCTAAAATATGCTACATTTAATTTACATAGTATGAGCTTGTTTCATTATTGAATTAGCAAGAAATATCAAAGATGCCGCATTCATTATTAGTATACTCTTTTACATCATGTAGCATCTACTATATACTGTCAGTAATAAAAATAATCTATTTTGTTGCACTCCTCACATCATGGTAAAAACTTTACAATGCGTTAGGATATGCTACAACGCCAACATAAATAGGTTTGTTATGCACATAATCTACGGTACTTGCACTCCCCACATTCTGTGCAGACACTTTCAACCGCATAAGGCCATGTCACACCGCAGTGCGCGTAATGATACGCTTTGTCGTATTTGTTTTGACGCTGTTCCCGTGCATTGTACTGCACGCGCCCCTTATTCGGAGAGTCGCGTTCTTATGCAACCAATGCAGTGGTTATGAACCCAGCTCTCCTTACTTTGGCGGCTCGCTAGCTTGTCAGAATTTAGCATATTTTTCAACTCGTACCGAATGAGTTGAAAATATTTAGGTTTGTGTTCGTGATTTTTAGGAAAATGTTAACATAAACGTTCCGAGGCGTATTATTACATTCTTTGTATTTTCATTTTTGTTGGAAAATGCAGTTTAAACTCTATCGCTTTTTTACTATTGCTTTTGAATTTTGTTTATTTAAATATTTGTCTTCCTTAATTCTTCTTTCCTATAAATTTTAAATTCATCTCTCAGACTTTTATGCTTAAGCGTTTGTGATATGTAGTAATTTTTCCTGCTGGTAGTTTTCTGATGCCTTGAGACGGAAACCTGTGCGATTTCTGCTCACTCAAATTCACTTGCATTGAAGAATATAATTTTTGTAAAGCAATTGAAAAGAAGATGGTTGAAAACTCTTTCTCAGCTGCACTGGAAAAATGTTTTTTATATACATGAGAACAACATAGAAACTCATTCTCATGCTCAATCGCATACTTATTAGAAATTAGGAATAATATATTTCCTAACAAATTTCCTATCAAATTGTAACAATTAATTTCATTTAATGTTTATCTGTTTCACCAACTGTAAAATTTTCGTATTTCTTACATTAAATTGTTTTCCAGATAATTTTATATCGTTCTTTGATTCAGAGCTAAAATCTATAGATTGAAGATATGTGTGCTGAAATGTAGAAATTATTTTATATCGACCTGCTTGATATCGACCTATGACATGCCAAAGGTTTCGAGTGAAGAGTAAATTCCTTATTATTTCATGGGTTCTATCTTCTATGTTTGGAGGCTTGTTCGAGGAGTACGGAAACGAAGAATTATAAGACATAAGACGTTTTTTATTTTTTCATCGTTTTTATGACTAGGCAGTCAAAATTCAATGCCTGATTGCAATTTATATTAAATAGTCAACAAAGAAAAATAGTCAAACAATTGCAATATAAACCTAAGCGTCTAAAACAGTGTTGTTTGTCTAACAAATAAATAGCGTGTAGTATATGTATTAATTGTAATCCATTAAAAACAGCTTCTTATTTCTTCAACCTGATGTAGTGTCTTGATTTCCGAAGTCCCGTCAATGTTGCTTCGAATTGATTAAAGTTTCTGTGACTCAGGTCGATTTTGACAGTTATTCTCTGTCGAAGCTTAAATTATCAGCAGCGTTCTCGACTTGTGGCCTCAGGTTATGTATTTACTTGAATTCTGGTCCAACGTCAGGGTGATAGATGGGCAAGTCCTCAGGGGCCTCCTGGTAACTAGGTTCTGGCTCGCTTGAGTGGTACTGTGGGACTTGCTTGAAAGATTGCTTCTTATGCGGCGGTGGGTGATATTGTGGTTGAGGTGGCTTGTATTGTGGTTGAGGTGGCTTGTATTGTGGTTGGGGTGGCTGGTATGGCTCTGGTTCATAGGAAGGCTGCTTGTGAGGTTGGGGTTCATATAAAGGCTTTTCTTGGGGTTTATGTTCAGGGTATCTTGCCTCTCCCTCGTACTCTACTTGCGCCTGGAAGCCGTTTTTGTGGTCTGCCACGTACTTGACGATCTGGATGCGACCGTCGGGCAAGGCGACCTGGTATGAGCCTTCGACGGAGTTGCCGTTGGACGTCTCCGAGTGTCCGTAGTTGGCGCCGGAATAATCGTCGCGAACTCCGTAGTCGAATGCGTACGGTTTGGGGGGCTCCTGAAACGTTGATACATTAGAAGCGTGAATTGATTTTAGTAAATAATTGAACGGGATTAGTTTGGTCCTGGAATTTCGAGCAAGCTGGATGCATTAATGATAAATTAGTTTCATTAATCCATACAACAATTTCAGAACCAGGAAGCCTCTGTGGAAAAGTGCAGTCCCATTATGTACTGTTGCATGGCATCTATGTCACCTGCTCTGTTCATCCTCTTTCTTACAAGCTATCGGAGTACTTTTGTTCAAGAATTGTATCAAACTAAAAACTTGCACTCAAAATTTTCGCCTTTCAGGGTTTTCCCATCTACTCGTAAATTTACTGTAAACTTATCGCAACCTCTCATTCACCAGTTAACGTTTTTCATTTCTGTCTGCAGTTCATTCCGAATTTTAATTTTATTTTGGTAGAATAATTAATTGCAAAATTGTTTTTACGTTTCAATTCATGTGTCTGGGATGTTTACCTCTTTGTATGGGCTAGGATGCGCTTTGAATTCAGGCTCTTGGTCGTAGAGTGGCTGCTGAGGCTCGAACTGATGAGGACGCTCGTCCGCAACTGGCAGCGCTGGCACTACTACCAGCACCGCTGACATCCAAACAATTACCTTTACAAAGACCAGTAATTAATTACGCTTATAAAAACTAATGATGTCGCTAAATAATATGATGTGATGTTTTTTTCCTCATAAAGTTTCAAAGATAATCTTGATGATATTAATCAGTTGAGAAAAAATTGGGATAATACTTGTCTGAAATAAGAATGCACAATTTACAGGAATCACTTTTATTCATAGTCAATAATTACTCTTCATTTTAGTGTGGTATTTACCTTAATCATGATGATCTGTTGTTGCGAGGAGCTCTTCACTTGATGAAGCACAGTAAGGAACTGCCGTGACTCTGGATGTTGTCAGATGCTTATATAGCTTCTGCTTTTCCTACTCCTTCTTTGGCCGGCAACCGCGACGCTGGCTAGGAAACAGAAACTTTTCCCCGCACTAATGTTTCTTTCTTCACATCTCTTCCTCCCTTGGTATGCCCTAATTCTCGAGTCTTGCTTTTGTATGTAATTTATAGAGCTCTCTCGTTCAATGGGGTGTTTGCATTAAGTGACGCCGCTTCACTTAGGTATGAGAATTTTTTTTTGTGTTCAGTATTCTGAGATTTCTTTATTCAGAATATTTGTGTCATTTTATCGCGTTTCACTTGTATTGTCTGTATAAAATATTGTCAAAATTCATTTGAATTCATTAATGATAATTTTTATGCTAGGTAAACATCCACTTTTTCGCCTCTTTTGCTCCATTTATTCTGTAAAGCTACTTACCATTTTACTAAGTTTATGAAATCGAGATAGTTGCAGCGTAATTTTTATAATATGACATACTAATCGTACTGACTTTAATGTTCGTCGTTTGCAAGAATCGTGTTTCGCGGTGAGATTGTCGTTGTTTTGATGCTCTGCGATAAACACTTCTGTGACGAGTGGATTTCTCCACGTTAGCCACGCAACGATGTACGGTATCGCAGTCTAGATTATATTGACTGTGTAGGGACAGAAAGTTAGATGTGTTCGCGTGCTGATGCCGCCTGTTGGTGTTAGAAGATGATTTGTCGCACATGGTCGTGCCTCGGGTTACTTACTCGTCTTTTCTCTTCTCGATTCTCTTAGCTGCCAACTGTTGTATCGGCTCTGCGGCGCTTTGCTTCTCTCTCGCTTATTGCGTCCGAAAGTTCTGGAGTATAGCTCTTTAATTGAGTCCAGTTTCTTGTCTTACGGCCAAATCTTTTCCATGTTAGAAAATAAGACCTATAGAGAGCCAAACTCCCTTATTACAATACTTTTTAAAAAAGTTGGTTTTTATACGAAGTTAATTTTTTTCTCATACCACTTGCATGATTAGACTGATATTTTGTCTAAAAATGATCTTATGGATGATATGTTATATCATAATAATTCAGGTTATGTAAGATATAACTTTTCAAACCATTGTAGCATTATGTGTGTATATCGAACTCAAATAATGCACCAACTGTATTATATTTTTAGTGTCACTGTTAGAGAGACGCAGTATGAAGTAACTTAATTGACAACTTTATATATAGAGCACGGTACTAAATCTCGGTTGAAACGAGCTCGTTCGTGTTGAAGTCTCCGAATTATTGTCGCGCGAGTTTACTACTTTAGCTTGCGTTATGTTATTGTAGCTCGTAAACTTACAAAACTATTTAGTTGTTCTGTCAACACCGACGAACTTCCGCTAATTAATGTAATTGCAACAAAGCATAGTTTCACGGCTTGTACAGTCGACCGCCAACTTTCTCTTCAATGAATATTGCTGATCGATCCTATTCGGTCAATGGTTAGTTTTTTACCGTGCCTCGTATTTTTGTAATATGATGCTGTAAAAAGTATGACTGTATAGATCATTCTACTCAAACTTACTGCCGTATTTAAAATATATTATCAGTTTATATATCAATTTAATATACTACTGTGGTTATATACTGCAGGGTGGATGTTTTTTTCGTCGGTTTCGTCGCAAGGTTTATGTGAAACGCAAACGTTCTATCGAAGTTAATTCAATTACTTGAATGTTTCAATTTTTTTACGTGTTTTGGATGAATAATTGTGTGAGTTAGTCACAAAGTTTATTTGATCGACGTTATCCCGACATTGTACATGATGCATTAAGGCAAGGAAAATAGTACAGGCGTGGTCAGATTAATCGTGTATTTTGAGAATTTCAGTTTCATGAAGCGAGACTCACGATAGCAGATATATACCTTATTTTATCATTATATTAGCCGTGAAGTTGCAAAAAAGATGGAATCGTTGCTTCATCCTCTGCATCACGACCGCTGGTCCGCGCGAAAGTCGGCGATCTTATGGGAGAGAGTGTTTCAATTTTCCGAAGATTCTTCCATGCAATTACGGAGGCATTGTCCGAGGTGGTGAAAGGTTCAATCTAGGTTTTGATCGTTTCTGGATGTAGGTATTGTTAATCTGGTTTTGATCGTTTTGAACTGGATGTCGCTTGTAGCTTTTTGTAATTATTTCTCTTTTAAGATAATAGAATATGGTATATAATGATAAGATGTCAGTTCTGATCAGGCCTCAGTTCTGATCGGCATGTCGCCCATTCTTAACCCCCAACCAGCTTGCTCGTTTCAACCAGAAATTTCGAAACGAGTTGCGGGACTGAGTGAAAAAAGAGAACTAGACCCGTGTTTACTAATTGTCATTAATTTAATCTCCATGAAAAAAATCTAGCGCAACGTAGCAGTGCAATAATTGCTTGTGTATTATTATTTTTAATCTTCCAATATTACTTACCTTGTGTTCTTTCGAGTCTCTTTGTTTCTCGATTGAGTACTTATTAAATTTATATGAAATTCACGCGAAATATCAGTGGAATTTCGTAATTATTAATTTTTATTATCTGGAATCACTTATGATGATATGTAAAAGTTCTTTCAAGCCTGTTTGTTTCTCTACAGGTGAGTGAGCGACATTGTCTATCCTGTGTTGCGGTCGAAAGGGTAAGTACGAATATAGTCTTTCCCCTCTCTCACCTCTGTTTGATCAGCAAATGTTTAGTGATCGCAATAATTTTTTGCTCTAAAAATGTTTAGTGATCAAAAGAATTCCGAGCCTTAAATTTAAAAGTACATTATTCAGTGTATTCTATTGGATGCTAAGCTCGAATTAGGAATGAGTAATCAAAGTGAACAGTCAGTGATTACTTCATCTGAGTAGTTTATATAATTTGCTTCGTAAATTTCTCGTTGACTACCATGCAGGAAGTGGTGAATATGATTTGCCTCGTGCGTTATAAATAATTTTCATTTTCTAGAAACCGTCCTTATCTTTCTAAAGCTGTCCCGATCTTTTACGACATTAGTTGCCTTTTTAGCCGTTCAACTTAATTTTTTGCCCCAAATGATATTGTATTCACTCTCACACTCGTGATTGTAATGAATAAATAACACACCAAGTTTCGCCGTCATCTGAGTGATATAGTGATGTTACTTTCAACATTGATTTTATGCGAGCATATTTTATGTAGACATTTATAATTTCCTGATCGGTGAATTACTAGTTGTCAACACAAACGACGCGGGAATCGTTATCTGTCAGCGCCAAGCAGTCTCGGATCTTAAATTACAAGCAGATAGTCCTCCACAACTTGCCTGCTCCACTCTCACTAGCTGTCGCGCTCCGATGCGTGCGTATATGGGATTTCATCATCCATCAACACTTTCGGAAGTTCGACCTTTCGCTCGGTACCGGAAAAATGATCTGCACACTGCCTATTGTGTGCACCCACATGGAAAATTAGTCTTTTAACGCGTTTGAATTTTTTATACTGTTCGATGAGAATTTCCTTTCCAATTGTGCTGCTAATTACCTTGCCATATTTAGAGTTGATCGTGAATATTAAACAATGTTGCCTTCGTAAAATGCTTTCATAAAAATTTACGCAGGGTGTTATTCGGTATCACGTAACTGGTTGCGTAATTTTTCAATCTCTCATGTGAACCCTTTTTCATTTTAGTTATTTTCGGAGTAACTGTGCGTGGAGTTTGAGGGAAAGTTTCTCTGCTTGTAGGATGGTAGAATTCGGTCGGTTCTGTTGCTTTTACGTTATCCATTACTGTAGGATGACTGTAAGACAATCTTCCTGTAAAAATGTTGTTGACGAATTTGGGTGCTGATTTTGTCGATTGATGAAATAACTGATGATGACTGGGAATAAAGGAAGGTGTAGTAGATTTTATTGAGTTCTGTCCCCGCTCTGGTGCTGGCCTGGGTGTCGGTGTCGGATGAGGTAGCAAGTTAGGTGTGGATGGGACTTCGTTCTTCGCTGGTATGCGGTGATGTTGCTCCATTTCTGTCTGAAAATCTAACAATATTTCTGTTGTAGTCTCATTGTATCCTTCGCTTATTGATGCTTGGGTAGTGGGCTCGTAAGTCTGTAAATCGTCTGAGGTGCTTGTGTTAGGTCTTGATCTCTCAGGTTTGTCGTTTTCAGCTTGAGTGTGTTTCATCTTTGATAGTTCAAAGTAAGGTTTAGCATGATAGTTGCTACGTATTCGTTTATTGGTACCTACTCGCAACGTGCTCGTGTAAAATCCATCTTCTTCTGTCACCAAAAGTTTCGGAACCTGAGGCTGAGTTGGTCGTGGAACTTTAGTGGTTGTTGATGTTTCTGACAACTTTGGTCTCGTCGCAATACGATATTCACTTGTTGACATCTTCGTTCTTCTTGGTGTCGGTTGCGTGTAAACAAATTGCGGTTGTTGGTATGGTTGAGTGGGATGAAATCGCACGGTATTAGTCCATTTCACTGAGGCCTGACTTGACTTCGATGGTTGTTTTTTACGTAGTTGGGAACTATGAGTTCTGACGTTGAATGTAGTGCCGAGAGATTCTTTATTCATGACTATTTTAGTGGTTGACGGCTCTGATGTCGTTTTGCTGGCTGTGATATCTCGGATTTTCAGTGGACTTGTCATTTTAAGGCTGGGTAGCGATGTGATAATTTTGCCGTCATTAACAGTACCGGTATTAAAAACGGGCTTCACTAAGTTCACTTTTACCACACTTACTTGCGTCTTTGACCCGTTTTCGCTGACCTGTATGGCAAAGTTAGGATGTACCAAGCTGGTCGGGTGAATATCAATTTGCGAGTGAGCTATTGTTGTCGGCTTTTGAAATTCGGACGGTGATGTTGATTTCTTCGTATACTCTCCCTGTTCCTTAATTATCTTAGTCTCACCATTATTGGTTGCTTCCGTTGATATTCCTGTAGTGAGTGCAATTTCACTTTCTGTTAGCTCCATCGGTGGTACGTTTTCAGTAAGTTTCACGAATACTGTAGTCGAAACTTCCTTATCCCGATAATCATCACTTGACACTTGGTTGGATCTATTAGTTATTTCATGCATTGTCAATTCATTGATGAAATATGGCTCTTCAATATTAGGCGCGGAAGTCGTTGGGGCGGACGTCGTTTGTTCAGCATGCCTGTTAACCACAGGAGTGAGAACCACGTAGTCATCTGGATATTGTTCCAATAATATGTTTTCGAATAGGGATTCTAAGTTAATATCTTCTTCTGTAATGTTGGCATTTTCACCATCTTCGACTTTACTTGCAAGTGCCGTGTTGCCTGGATGACACAGAAGAACCTGCCCGAAAAAACAAGTTTATTTCATCGGATTAAGATTGTGTTTAACTATCATCTAGCACTAACTGAATTATTTTCAAGTCCACAATATCACCATGTACCTCTGTATAATTTATTTGATCAGTTTTAACATATCTAGAATTGCTGTTCTAATATGGCATTTACTATTATAGAATACAATTTAATATTTAAAGCTCTTGCACTAAGTTCAAGTGGATTTCAGTTCACACAAAATTCGATGAATTTTCAGGCAAATAAAATCAGTTAATAATATAAATAACTTACACTAAGCGCGGCCATAGACCAGAGCACGAATGAGTGCGGTAATAACTTCATGTCGTCGCTGTTACATATGTTGCCCTCGGTCCGTTACGAACGATGTCCACGTTTGACCACCGTCTGTAGATGTCTGTTCGTTCCCAAAGCTTGCACCGGCCCATGCCATTCATTAACTTCATTATTCTTATGCAAAATTCTTCCCAACTTGTTCGGTTGCATGTGCATGGCAATTGTTCGTAACATTCAGCTGTTTTGGGCCGTACGTGAAAGCGTGGCAGGACTAATGATTTTTGGAGAAAACGAAAATGTTCGCATACGGTACGTTCTTGCATACCGCTTGCACTTTCGAATGACTTGTGTCCAGGGATCACGATTCTTTTACTACCAATTTTTGAAATTTGTTAAGTGTCAAATGTGAGGCTAACTGTGATAGGGGGCTACTTATTTATCACTGTAACTCGACGCGGTCCGGAAAAGGTTTCAGTTCAGATAAAACAGTGATAATTCACAATATATTTGGTAAAATATGTCTGTACAATTGCGTTGTGCCGTGCAGCAATCCTTGCCAGCTCGTAACTAAAACATGAATGAATGAATCCGGGATGTTTGCATAACCTATACAGGATGGAAAGCTCTAAATGAAAACGGAAAAATTGTTACTATGAACTATGAATAAATTTATATCATTACTTAACAACGGTATGGTTAAAGCTCGATAAGTTCGAATGAACTCTAATTATATAACTTGTAAAAAAAATCTCCCAAGTTGCCGTGGCAAAACATATTTATTCCACCCGCTGACATTGTCACAAATTTAATTAATTTTATTTTGAAATGGTTTTTACTTTGTGTTTACTGAATAAGGCGCATTCATTAGTGTATTGTCTTCACAGCTCGAATAGATGCGATAATAGATAGACACTCATTAATGCCAGTTGCATCCATTGTCAAAGCTGCCAGATGGTCAATAAATGTGCGCTAATTCCTTAATAGCTTTCGGCGCTGTTATATTAATCTACTAACTTATATTGAACGTTGTGTTTCAGGTGATCCTTGTATTTTTCTGTAATTAAGTGAATTATTTGAAATCTTTAAAAAGTTAAGTTAGCCAAAACAACTTTTATTTACGGTTCAAGTATTTCCCATCATAATTCTCATAAGAGCATTTCTCCTAATTCATCCAGTTCATTAATTAACTCTTGATTATTAGATGAAACGACAAGACGATTGACTCACAAGCAGCAAATTTAGCTAGGCATTATTCACGTTGTTTTTAAATTAGAACAGGTCGTGTAACTTTGTCTGCGTCACAACTGTTTTTGATGAATTCCTGCACCGCTGAATTATGACAGTTTTTACAAATTTTTACCAACTGCAACAATGTGTTCCCTAAGGACAATTCTAATTCAAGTAGTTTTTCTTCAGTTTAGTCGTCAATCCAATTTTGCCATCTTTTGTGTCACATGAGGATGGATTGATTTTGTAAAGTACGAAATTTTTAAAAATTCGCCACAAATATTGTTCAAGTATTTTTGGGAACGTCACTTTTAAATAATTTTTTAATACTTTACAATGAGTTACCTATTTATTGAGTACTTTAAGTTATACGGTTTCTCATGAATATATCATTTGGACATAAAATAAAAGGTTATACTTAATTTCAGACAAACATTGTTAATCAATGAATTGTAAGGCATTAACAGCTAGAAGTTATATGGCCATAGCATATTGGTGGAATTTGTCTCAATTTCAGTTCTTGTTTCATCAGAAACCTCACGTTGTTTACACCCACAACTAGAAAGCTCACTATCCATTTTCTGTTGTTGTGAGATTAGAGGACTGACTAAATAATTCCAGGACTCAGTTATTCCTGAAATATTTGGTTCATGATAGTTGTTCTGTTAAAATCTGAACACGGCTATCTATGTACGTCGTAGCGATGTTGCACTGCTGACAGATCATGCCACAAAATGTCCTTGTAATATGATGAATTTCTTTTTCAATTATGAACCTTGATTCTAACGATGCTTACAACCAAGTTTAGATTTTGAGCTATCAAACGGAATTTCTAACTTTTTTTGCCATGCTCAAAAATAAATATTTGATCGCCATGTGATAATTCTTTCTATACTTCTTGGCTTCATTTCTGTGTAACGCCACCATTAAATTTTCAGACTGGTGACCGTGCAACGATGAAATTGTTTGGAATATGAAGTGATATCATTGGTGATGGCTCGCTTAATCAGAATAAATCTTGTTTCAAAAATTACTGCCGACAAAAAATATTAATATCGATGTTATATTGCTCTGAAAATTGGTTTTTAAATTCTCTTCCGGTTATTGATGTACGCTATGATAGTATAACGAAATGTTGCTTACATAATTAATTGTTATTTATTATTTTTCTTTATTATTTTAACCTAATACAGTAACTTTTCTTACGACCGACCGTATTTGTAACCCTTATGTCCCTTTGCTCTCCCAGTAGTTCTGGTCGACATTTTTTATGTGCAGTTTTGTCAGGCAGTCCGCCAAAATGTGCTATTTTGATAATAAATTAGGGTAAGTTCATAGTAAATATCCTTTAAATATCCTAAAATACACGCGTTGTTTTAGCAACGAATTAACGTAATGTATAGCTTCGTTTGGGAGGTAACGTACATTTTATTTTCTGTCAAATATTAGTGGGCTAGCTTTTGAGATATCATTCATTTTCTTCCACTACTTTTCTGCTCACTAGTTTTTCAATTGAAAATTTGATTAAATATTCATATAACCGGTTTCCAGATTTGATATAGGCGTGGCCTCAAAATCTTGTAGGACACAAAAAAAAATCATTTCAATTGAACCGAATGAAATTCATGAATATGCTTCCAACTTTATTCATTAAGATGGATTCGTTTTAAATTCTTGTATCTTGAAACAGAAATGGCAAATATTTGAGCCTGTGAATTACTGCAACTGCCTTTTTATGAGCCTATAATACGGTCCTTATGAGGACGCTCGTATGCCACCTTTCTCCGGGCCCTTCCGTGAGCGGCTATCAACGACGCCGACGCACTCATCATCAATCATGCATCAGGATCGTAATGTCTTTGATCTACGTCGTTTGTATTTGCGCAGCACCGTCATGGTCTCGTCGTCTCGAGCGTTTTGACTGATCTTGGATCACCGCAGTCGCTTCCTTTCACTACGACGACCGTTCCGGACGAAATATGGACGCCATCCCTTGTCTTAATATATTAGTGTACAACAACATCATTTTGTACTCTGCTGGTCTGATTTTCTTTGCTGTTTGCTGTTCTTATCATTTTTAAACCAAATGCTCATATTTTTACTATTAGATATATGTCTACAAATAATCCATAAAATGAAGAAAAATAAATCTGCGTGTACATGAGTTTATCCTGCAGTTCTCTAATGCCCTGCTCCAAATCTGACTTTTTCTGAGTAGTCGGAGTATGACACATTCGAAAAATCAGTTCTTGAAGAAATCAGTGACATATCTTGACATACTGCAGGGAATGGTATTTCTAATTGGAATGGACAGCTACATCTCCCTAAGACGGCGAATTTCTTCTAGTTTTCTAAGTGAAACTCTCGCACAAACTAAACCATCTTCTAAAACATCTTCGGTATGACATGTCTTGTCCCAAATTTAAAACCAAATTGTTATTCAAAGTCCTTTAATTATCGAACTGTCAGCCACAGTCATACTGATTACTTCTTGTGTCTCTCGGTTAGCAGTTTCAAAAGTCGGCGAGCTCTGTAGAAAGTTAATAACCGTGTGGGCAATGTCACACTTGCCAGTTCTGTGTTGTCTGTTTTTCACCAAAGTTTGCCCGTACTGTGCTCCTAATGTTTGAAGTGCGTAAATCATACATGCATAAATCATCATATTCGTTACTCTCGACGACGGATATATTGGTTGAAGGTTTATATATAGCCTTATGTCTAGATTGTGCAGTTTTTCTCAATATTTCGTTCTCGTCATTATCTCAGCTGTCCGGGTTGTCATTTGTGTTCCGTAAATTTTGAATTAACTTTATGAAGACTTTTCTACTCGTACATCAGCTCGTTGATAATGATGTGCTTTGTGTCACAATCTTTACTTCATCTTCGAAGTGGGATCATTAAAGTTTCTAATTATATTTAGTGTACAAATGTATTCAACAAATTAAAAGAACCAAACATAAACCCAACAGTTCAATAGCTAAATGGATCCTTATCTAGTGTATGACATTTCAATGGTAGGAGGGGGGTTGATGGTAATCCTTGGGGGGTTGATGGTAGTCCTTAGAGGGTTGGTGGTAGTCCTTGCTTGGTTTGACCACGAAGGGAGGATGCTCAGACTTGGGTGGGTACTGCGCCTCGCCCTTGTAGCTCACGTCGGCGTGGAACCCGCGGTCATGATCAGCCTGGTACGTCACCTGTGTCATTGATGGAATTTCATTGCTATTTTCATACATTAGAAATGGGTACGTCTTTGCATTTTTCGGTGAAAATGCACGTGATGTAAATAGCTTCACTTTATTAAGTAATGGATAACCGAGAAATAATTTTAATGCATTGTCTTGTATGGACCAATTATAGTTTTTTAGTTTCGAAACAACCCTTAAATTTTCTTAAGGAAAGATTTTCTGGCATAATTATAACCGAATTAAAAAGGGGTTCATAAGGAAATGTCTACGAATGCTTATTGGAGTGCAAGTACGAAGTTATTGGTCTTTACCTTTCTTGTTTTATAGTTCCCAGCTCTCCATTTGCTGACGTCCTTCTGATAATTGCTCACATTGCCATAATATTATCGTTCCCAACTCACGATTTGCTGACGTCTATCATACAATTGCTCACATTGCCATAATTTTATCGTTGCCAACTCACGATTTGCTGACGTCTATCATACAATCGCTGACAGTGCAATAATATTATCGTTCCCAGCGTATGATTTGATGACTTCTATCATAGATTTGCTCACAGTAATAATAATATTATCGTTGCCAACTCACGATCTGCTGCCGTCCGTCAGGCAGCTGCACGGAGTACGAGCCTTGCACCAGGCTGCCGTCGCTCTCTTCGTTCTGCCCGAAGTCGATGCCCTGGTATGGGTCGCTCACGCCGTACGCGAAGTTGTACGGCTTTGCTGGCTGTGGGTTGCAAATAGTTAATATCCTTGTTTATAATTGTTATCAAGTTACTTGTGCACTAACAAGTAAATTACAAGTACAAAGTACAAAGTAGAAGTACAAAGTAAGGTAATTACTTGAAAGTAAATGTTATCATGTTGCGGTTTTTTCTCAGAACTTGGTTCACTTTCAAATCGAAATTTATGGCTCAAGATAATTTTTTAAGGAGAAAATGTGAAGAGGCAGTTTCAGCCCCGCAACATGATGATTTGTTCTGATGCTCATCGTCATACTGCTAAGTAAAAGTTACTATACGGCCGAAATTGTGAATATATTCTTACTTCTTTGTAGTGTTTTGGAGGCTGGTAGGGATCCGATGGAAGCGATGTTACCATGGCCGACAAACCCAAAACTGCGAGCGCAGTGAACCTCATAACCATCTGCACAAAATTGTTTCTACTCATCGTTTGTTGACAATTGTCTTATTTTTACCTCATTTCCTTCTACTAAACCACAATTATAGGAATATTTTATTCAAATTTATTTTGGCTTCAATCGCCTTGAGGCGTTAGCGTAATGTTAATTAATGTTAATTTGCGTGCCTAAGTTCCGCTAACTTATAGTACACACTCGTTTATATTTATCATTTAATATTCTGGAATCGATGCTAGAATTATTGCCTCCAAATTTAATTTCCAGACATTTCTTTCCAAAATTCTATACAATCATTACTGCTCCTGGCCTCAAATTACTTGATAACATATAAGCGTCGAGCGTCACCTTGATATTTTTGAAGAGGCTTCCCTTGCGATGTTACTTGGTGTTAAAGCTGACAAGTTATGATGCTGCTTCATTTGGTTCTTCTTCTTTTATAGTTCCAGGCTTCTTCGAGCACCACCATCTGTCACGCTACACTTTTCCCCTCTTCATTGATAGTTAGGACACACGCAAAGTGTGTTAGGCAAGTTCCCTATTATTCCCGAACCGCTAACGAGAATGGAACAACAGTGAGATGTATCGAGACTTTCGCCTTTTTTGGTTGCCAGGATATTTTTTCCGCATATGATACATTGAATACTGGCCTTTAAATACCGGAGAAAATGTTCGTAAGAAATTATATTAAATATAATATCTCGTAAAAAATTACGGATAAAAACGCATAAATACTAACGGCAAATATTTATGTATCCATTAGCTTATATAGAGATTTCAAGTCATAATCATCACTATTTTGTCTCCTACATGATATTTGTTTAGGAAAGCCAAGAATAAATTTGAACAAGTTATTTAATATTTAGGCTGTTGAGCGATGTTATCCGGAAATATTGACGGATTGAAATGTTAGTAAGGTTAGGGGTCCATTAAAGATCAGAGAATGTAGTTATCTAACAATTTCCTAATTCAAGCCATTATTGACTACGAATCATTTGAAAATTTTCAAGTATAACACCAGTTGGAGCATTTATAGTTTTGTTGTTAGTATCTTGAATTGATACTGTTATAAGTCCGTTGAAAGTCATTTGTATTTAATGCTATATGGAACTATTTAAACTAATCAAGAAATATGATAAAGTATTATATTTTTATGTTGTGCGGTTATCTATTTTGGCCTGTTTTTAGTAAAGATTGCTGTGTCCTGCTAGCAATAATGTAGTTGCATTTACATGGCATCGTCGAAACAAACTCTTTGATTGAAGGTAGCAACGATGAAGTCCCGATCAACGGGATGACTTCAGTCTGGGCGAAGGCGTTCTGGTATGCTACCTTCAATGACACATGCGTCGCCACGCAACTCGCCGCTCCTCGATAATAACCGTATAATACTGGTCAAAACTAGGGTTGTTAGCCCCTCAGGGGGGACTTCTGACGCGTGTCTGTGCTCGTCAGAAGTCCTATTATCCGAGAGCTGCACCAAGACAAATGAGTCGCACGTGCGATTTCTTGGAGGCATGTATCGTAGTATCACATAAATTACTAGAAAATAATTCCCTTTCTTAATAAAACACATCGTCACTGATGGTGGTAAGTTCTATTCATCACATTCGACCTTTGCCTTGAATATACTTATGAGTCCTCATCTACCCTCAAAAAATTTCAATACCTCATGAAAATAACTCCGAATCGCTCCTGACCATTAGTGGTGGCAAGTTTTTTAAATGGTATCCGACACTTGCCCTAGTCTTCCCGAGTGCTCATCAACCCTCGAAATTTTTAAACACATCACTAAAATAACTCCGAATTTCTTCTCTCCGATATAAATCTGTTTACAAAATCCTCACAAAGAAAATATTAAACGCCAAGCCTCTGCCAATAAGCAGCTTAAGAAATCATAATTTCGTCCTAACATGACAATTTTCTGACCAAGATCTCGAAATTTGCGGGACATCTTATACCCTGACTGGTTCTTTTGTGTCCGTTATAAAGGCGCATCTTAGGTTACTGTATATATTGTAAGAACTAATGCTGAAAAATGCTTCCTCCAGCTTCACTCTAAAATACCCGTCACTGTAAAATATTTTAATCGGCTGGGATAAGTCTGGTCCTGTGGGGCTTATCCATTTCACTGAAATAATTCAAGCATGTGTTCTGATTGAAAGCTTGAAATTATAGATAGCAAGTACAATAGGATTTTAATATCAAAGGAACTTTTTTGTCAAGATAGATTGTAATAAATGTATTCAACCCGATTTTTCTTTTTATGCGCGTTGTTTCTGTCAAGGGATACTTTACTGCACTATTAAATAGTTTTTATGTAAAAAAAACATTGCTTAAAAGTATATAATCATGTTTCTCTTTATTTAAATTGAGAGTCGTGTTTATTGAATGACATTGGTTGTTATGTGATAACTTTTAGGATGTTATTTCATGATATCGATCGAAATGTTCAAAAACATTACTCTTGGTCACAAGCTGTGCTCCAAACACATTATTTTGAGGATCTTATTTTTATTTATGCAAATGTCTGCTTATGTGTGAGTAACAATGGGCTACAAAAATGCGTTGCCTGTTAAATAAATATTGCAATGCCTCCTTACGCCTCTCTTTATTTCAAACTGGTTGTGTGAAGGGATATTTTTGCTACTAATAAAGTTTCTCTGCGAGACTCATTAAAACTTGAGTTAAAACGGCTCACAATCAACCGTTTTAGAGACGGTACCTTAGAACTTCTAATTGTTTTCTTGGGACGGTTCGAGAGTGACTTTGATTTAGAAATTTATTGTTGTTTAGCTTTAATGTTCTATGTTCTTTTTCGACTTGTTACTGTCGCTGTTTGCCCTTCCCCCTCTCATTCTTCTTCTCTGAGATGTCAACCGTTTTTTTTCGACAGATTGATCACGATTGAAACATAGCTATATTCATGATTTAATGATAATATAATAATTAGTTGTATTATTATCAATCTGAACTACGAAAAGCTTGATAATCGACACGTTCCTCCTTGTTGGCGATGACTGTTTCTTTACTTTCATTGCACAAAGAGCTTATAAACCTCCGTTTCCACTTAATATTTTATACTATATGTACTTCTGGTTGTTAAGGATAATAGATGCTTGGTTTGAGTTTTGCTTTATTTTTTATTATAAATGCAACAGATTTAACAAGTTCACATTCTCGCCCGCCTATGATTGTGATACGGTATTTGGTCAGGGTATAGCGATGCGTTCAGTGATCAGTGATAGGACGGCTGGGGAGCTGGGTAGCCTCCACCTTTGCTGGGCTGGACCACGAAGGGCGGATGATCAGACTTTGGAGGATACTGAGCCTTGCCTTCGTAAATCACGTCAGCGTGAAAGCCCGAGCCATGGTCCGCTCGGTAGTTCACCTGCGCAAGAAATCAAGGTAATCGTTTGTATGATCTTATAAAAATCTCCTCCGTAATTTATGAATAATGAAATTGTTATAGAGTCACGCAAGTCATACTACGCATTTCAGTAACGAATTGTTACAATATTCCATCTAATGTGTTGTAGATATCGTATTCGGTGGTATGGACGAATATTCCTCACATTCCTGTCAATATTTTATCAATTTCAGAGTTCTTTTCACTATTATTTCAGAGTTAAAACGTTAGCTGCTCACAGTTTGTTTACGTCCGTCGGGCAGCTGCACGGAGTAGGAGCCTTGTACCTGATGTCCGTCGCTCTTCTCGCTGCGGCCAAAGTCGATGCCCTGGTACGGGTCGTTCACTCCGTACGCGAAGTCATACGGCATTGGTTGCTGTACATGGAAAATCATTCGTTTTCTTTGAAATAATAATGTGGGCGCTGTTGGTTAGCGTCATAATTATTTTTATTATGAATTACTTCTTTGCAAGAAAGGAGTAATTACTTAATACTTTTTTGCAAGTAGTAATTTGGAGCTTTTGATGGTATTTGCATTCTGTTCCTTTTATGCCATTCTGTTGCACTTGTCTTAAATTCTCTTTTTTCGGAGATTCCTGCATGGGGAATGTGTCCCATCTCTGGACGACGATATTTTTTTTTAATGTTATTGATCCAACATGGTTTCCTGGCCTACATCCTCTCTACAAAGATATTGAGAATTTACAGTTTCACTTTCCTCAACGTCCAATTTCCCAAATCACCGTTCTCCACTATAGTGAAGCGCGCACCGAACGTTCTGAAGTACTGCTCTGGGCAGGGTGGCCCAGAGTACCAGAATTGGCGCAGAGAGGCACGGATTCGATCCCAGCTCTGTGCGCCAGTTTCTGGTCAGAATCGGCAAGGAGGCCGGGCGGTTAAGCACAGCAGAATTGTAGCAGTGAGTTGCGAGTTCGAGACCGCAAAATGCTGCGAATGTTCTGCGATGTTAAGAATCGACGACAGGCCTACGGTCTAATAAACGCTGAAACCGCTATATTATTAATACAATCGAACTTCTTTTGTGAGATATGGTGGGTGTGATTCGGGGTTCCATCCGAGAGCTGCACCAAGACAAATGAGTCGCACGTGCGATTTCTTGGAGGCATGTATCGTAGTATCACATAAATTACTAGAAAATAATTCCTTTCGACAGATTGATCACGATTGAAACATAGCTATATTCATGATTTAATGATAATATAATAATTAGTTGTATTATTATCAATCTGAACTACGAAAAGCTTGATAATCGACACGTTCCTCCTTGTTGGCGATGACTGTTTCTTTACTTTCATTGCACAAAGAGCTTATAAACCTCCATTTCCACTTAATGTTTTATACTATATGTACTTCTGGTTGTTAAGGATAATAGATGCTTGGTTTGAGTTTTGCTTTATTTTTTATTATAAATGCAACAGATTTAACAAGTTCACATTCTCGCCCGCCTATGATTGTGATACGGTATTTGGTCAGGGTATAGCGATGCGTTCAGTGATCAGTGATAGGACGGCTGGGGAGCTGGGTAGCCTCCACCTTTGCTGGGCTGGACCACGAAGGGCGGATGATCAGACTTTGGAGGATACTGAGCCTTGCCTTCGTAAATCACGTCAGCGTGAAAGCCCGAGCCATGGTCCGCTCGGTAGTTCACCTGCGCAAGAAATCAAGGTAATCGTTTGTATGATCTTATAAAAATCTCCTCCGTAATTTATGAATAATGAAATTGTTATAGAGTCACGCAAGTCATACTACGCATTTCAGTAACGAATTGTTACAATATTCCATCTAATGTGTTGTAGATATCGTATTCGGTGGTATGGACGAATATTCCTCACATTCCTGTCAATATTTTATCAATTTCAGAGTTCTTTTCACTATTATTTCAGAGTTAAAACGTTAGCTGCTCACAGTTTGTTTACGTCCGTCGGGCAGCTGCACGGAGTAGGAGCCTTGTACCTGATGTCCGTCGCTCTTCTCGCTGCGGCCAAAGTCGATGCCCTGGTACGGGTCGTTCACTCCGTACGCGAAGTCATACGGCATTGGTTGCTGTACATGGAAAATCATTCGTTTTCTTTGAAATAATAATGTGGGCGCTGTTGGTTAGCGTCATAATTATTTTTATTATGAATTACTTCTTTGCAAGAAAGGAGTAATTACTTAATACTTTTTTGCAAGTAGTAATTTGGAGCTTTTGATGGTATTTGCATTCTGTTCCTTTTATGCCATTCTGTTGCACTTGTCTTAAATTCTCTTTTTTCGGAGATTCCTGCATGGGGAATGTGTCCCATCTCTGGACGACGATATTTTTTTTTAATGTTATTGATCCAACAACTTAATTAATATGATATAATCCAGCTTAAGGTAAGGGACTTTTGTGTTCATTTTAGGATGAAGAAATATTAACATATTTTAATTAAACTCACGGCTTTGTACGTGGGCTGAGGCTTGTGATATCCGCTGTCTGGCATCGCTGTTGCCGCCGCCGCCACAATCAAAAGTGCCATCACGCTGAATTTCTGTGTGACAAATTAGGTTATTTGAAAAATGTTCTACAAAAAAAGCCATCTATCCCTGAATTATTGTGCATTAGGAAGAAAGAACTAGTCGACTCGATAATGAATACTCTTTTTACGTTCATGTATTGTAAAAAGTTCTCATTCAGTAAAAGAAAGAATTCTCAAAAGTTTCGGAGTATCTTTGCGTAATAAACTATCTGAAACTTGCTCCTAACTCGATCCCACGATATTTTGTAAGTTTTTAATAATTGGCTCGTTTTTCAAATCTTTAGTATTTTTTAACCAAATTTAATGCTAGTTGAACAGAAGGGTTTCCATTCCGCCACAACTTTTGTTTTATTGTGTTTCAGAAGCACCTCAATATTGGGCCCGAGCTTACGTCCTCTCGTCTGTTTGGAGTACTCGTTCATGAAATTCGCTTCGGTGACACTGACTTTGGAGTCATTTCCTCGTTACAACCGATCGTAACTTTTTATTGCTGCCCTTGCAGTGCGTCATTTCGGGTCCATGGCGGCATTAAATCTTAAAGGAAAATAGTTCAAGTTGCCCTCTTTAACTGTCGAGAAATAGCCTATAAAATCTTCCACTTCAAATGCGATCGTATTATCAAGTGGCTGAGCATTAAGTCTGGCGGTTTTTCACGCAATATATGAGAGACAATCATACATATTTTTAGGGAAGAAAAGGATTTTCTGGTCCTGTAGTGCATTTTAATCAGTGATCGTAATTAAGGGTACATGTAGATGCTGCGCTAGCATTCTATTCACAGGTAATATTATTTCAAAACTACTTCACAATGCATCTTTTAAATGTCTTGGAACTTATGATCACGTGCGATGTTTATGAAGAAATTGTTATTTTATGTTTTAACTGCACTAATGGAATTACCATGTATCGGAAATACCATATATCAATGCAAAGGCGAACCTTATATAACAGGTTATATCGATGCGAAGGCGGATAATGGTTCTAAATTAGTCAATAACTCAAAGTTTTTCCAGAATCTTGGTTCGTTCTGCTAGAAATATGCTTAAATTAGAGCGCTGCGTGAAGATTAAATTCGTTTTTAAAATTTTATTTGGTCGAGTTTTGTCGATGGTCTCACCATTTTGCTTGAAGCTGGTGGTCGTTCCTTGGCGATTGCTTGCAGGGAAGTGCTTGACTTTGCTTCCAAGCGGCGTCTTTTATAAGGAGCATTTCCCATATTTCGTGACCGCTCCATAGTCGCCTTTTTGCACGTCATGATCGCACGATATCTCCTTGCATCATTGATTTTTACAGCCACCGCAGTTGCAGGAGTTTTCTTGTGCACTTGCATGTTATTTAAAGTCTCATCATACTCAATATTAAAAGCTCGATTTTCGTGGCATTTTATTTGCCAGGTTTTAAATTTAAATAAATGTTTAAAAAGCTGTTACCTTTCTAATAGGCAATTCAGGCCCATTGTTATTTTAAGCCCTAAATGTCACATGCGATTTTGAAAGGAAAAGTTGTAAAATCCCATCCGTTATGTTCCGTTGATGTCACATGCCTTCTTATTTTACACTCGAATATTCGTAGGTTGTGAATAAATGTTGGAAAGTTCAGTGCATACTTTTTAAACTTAACTTTAATTCAAATAACTTTCGCCGCTCAGTTATTCTGAATATTTCAATAATTTTCCAACGACCTTGAAATTATGTACACAAATTGGTTCATCTTTTGGATTGTAAATAATTTTCATGTGCTAAATTGCTAAATTTCAAAGGTACATTTCTGTGAACACACGCTCAATGTCTGACTATTTTCGGTCCGCAAACTACAATACCAAAACTGGCCAAAGAACGAGAACTTCATTAGAAATTATTTTGGAAATTTATTGGGTTTACTCCCTTTATCTCAAGGGATCTAGGCCCCAATACGTTTTTTTTTAAATAACGCTAAGCTGTGCAGTTCTATTGGATGTTAAATCTCTCTAGACGAGTTGAGATCTGATCTCCACATCGAGTTATGATACATCAACATTAAAACTCATTTCGGTTGGACGCATTACTTTGTTCAATGATAGGACGAGACCTGTGGAATTACGGCAAAGGAAATTTTTCGCCATGAATTAATCATAACGCGCTTTCATATTCTTGTCTAGACTTAGATGTCGTATTACGTCGACTCATTGTGCGTCAAAACTTAGTGTAAAATAATCATGAAAAATGCCTAAACATTTCAAACGATCATTTATTGTTTAATTTTGATACATTTTATAAATAAAATGTTCGATGGGATGGCAAATAAAGTGTTGTAGAATACATCATATATTCCTACATAATAAAGTGTTTTAGTATAAATTTGTACTGAAATTCAGTGTTGAATAATTTTTTGAAACCCTTCCTATTTGCTTGACAACATTTTTGCAACATTATTGAGGTAAACGTGTTAGCTGATTGAGACGAAGAGACTCAAACACTTTGAAGAGTGTTCGCCGTGTGACAAAATAAGCTACAGAAGATCAGAAACTGGTAAATCTGATGTACTTCTGTCTTCTGGAAATAGCTCTTTTCGCATAACACTATAAACGCTTTCTTCCCTATATTCCGCAGGAAATGCAGCAAGATTTTCACTGAATTTCTATAAATGATTTTCGAGTTTCTTTTCAGCAATGGTGGCTTTTTTTCTGTAGCAGAAGTAAACCTTAATCAGCTAACAAAAATACCCAGCTAATGGCAGGTCTTTTGTAGGAACTGCCGTCAGTATATAATAGCTCTGCTTTTCAGAAGGTCACGTGAAGATCGTAGCGAAAGAAACATATCCGCCTCGGAAAGCTAATATAGTGCTCGCTGAACACCAGCTCATGCCGAAATATTTCTTGGCAGTGAATGACTTTGGCATCTATCGATCGTGCTACGTGGTATATAAGCCGTACGTGCACAAAAACCCATGCAGCTAAGGCCCACATCAAATCCCGTGCCCAATGCTGACTTCCTTGTCACTTTGATGTGGAAAAGCGAAAAATTCAGCAGCTGCGCGGATCTCGAGTATATGAGGTCGGCATCCAAATAAAAGGAACACGTGACAACATTGAATGTTCCTTGCGGCCTTGTGGGAGTACCAATATCAGTTGCTGTTGTGTTGAAGCATTATCCTGCCAGATGCCATCCCCCCTTGCCGCGCACATACTCGGCAGCCTTCTGACCGATCGGTGCTTCAGTTCCGACTGGCAAATTTGGAATTGCAAATAATTTTGTATAACACTGCATCAAGACATTGATGACTAATGCTTCGTTCCATGCAGATGTGACTGCAGTTTACAGTAGAATGAGGCTACAAGTGAAATGGTTGGTTTGAAATCTTGTTTATTCAGCCGTTCAGCAATTAAAATAAAATCTAACTAAGCTTCGCTGAGGCAGGGACATTAGAGCTTATTTTCACATTTGAATCAAGCGACTTGAAGGTCTCGGTATACTAGCTCATTTCCAAACTCTCATGAAATTCTGTAGTTTTTTAACTATAATTTAATTATGAACTCACCTAATATTGTGCAGAGTTGAAATTTTGATGAAATTTACTGAATAAAACAGACAACAGGCAGTAATTTCCTATTGTCGCTAGAAACTTAAGTCTGCCTCAATGCCTGAAGCATCAAGGTAGAACTCACCCAATTAAATCTAGTGCGATTTGATGACACAGTGAAGGGGAGAAAGTTGAGCCCATTGAATAGGTCATTGCAAGTTAAGCCAATATAAATTGCCTCGAGTCGAGTGCCAATTAAAGAACCTTTGTGGAAGTATACTTATTACTTTCTCTTGCCGTGATGCAAGTTTCACCGAAATTAGAAAATTGTGGGTATTAAACCTCAAGATACTTCACAGTAGCTTATTGTGAGTTCCGTTAGTTTCACTGCATCAAGACATGACGTTCTCCATAACCACTTCTTTCCTGCATTTTCTTCAAAAATATGTGCAATCAATTTGATTTTGAATATTAAATACGAATCAAATTACTGGTTAAACACCGAAAATTTCGATACTGAACCCATGGTTTTTAAACCATAGAATAAGGGTTTTTCGGGGTTTTAAAATCAAACCCATGGCAGTTGAAGACATCGGAGTGATTGAATAGTTTGACAGGGAATTTAGGCTGGGAAACTCTTGCCAAAATAGCATATGATGCTGATACTAATTTCAATATTAGGCATATTCCAGGTATCATTCTTTTCGTGTCTCCCGAAAATATTAACTTTGTGATCTCTCAAGGCGTTGGCATCCTATCAGTTATACGAATGTTATGCTATAGCGTCATTATCATGCGACCGAAGTGTTTTTAATCGAATGGCACTGAATTCTGCTTGCGATTTTTTTTTGTTGTTCGCTATGTTTGTCTGCGATCACTTGTTATTTTCATTACAGGTACTTGATACTGTTAACTTTTAAAACTTTTCCGTGTATAATCAAGTAACTGCGGATGCCTTAGAAATAAAAAAAGTATATGACTAATAACAAATTTTATTCATAAATAAATTTCCGTTATCGTTAAGCGAGTTTACTGGAGTATTGATATTTGGGGCGTCAGTGGTAGGAGGGCTGGTGGGGTGGTGCGTAGACTGGTTGGTGCACGGGAGGCTTGTAGACTGGTTCATGGTGGGGCTCTGAGTACCCCTTGTGAGGGGGCACGATGAAGGGAGGGTATTCTGATTTGGGAGGATACTGAGCTTTGCCTTCATAATGCACGTCCGCGTGGAACCCGCGGTCGTGGTCAGCAATGTACTTCACCTGAAACATTTTGGTGGTGTGAAACACTGTATTTTATTATTTTGTTACTGCTTCGAGTAAAGAACACATGATGAATAAAAAGAACTTGACGGCTTTTCTATTCTAATTCTTTTGTGTTCAATTTTCAACATCTATCAATTTATTGAGGTTCTCTTCAACTATATCCGAGTTCTGCGTTTTCTACTTTTTTTCACATTTTACGTAGCGATTAACATTCGTAAATCTTGACGCTAACACAGCAGGTCCATAATATCAAAGACAATATTTTCAGATAATTACTGACGTCTTTTCTAGTCACAGAGCAAAAATCAGCCCCTACTTGTATTTATGATGCAACGTGTGCTAGTACGGCTCGAGAGTTCCTGAAAACCAAGTAACTGACCCAATTCATCGTACATCATACACTTACGATCTGCTTGCGTCCGTCAGGCAGCTGCACGGTGTACGAGCCTTGAACTTGCTTTCCGTCGCTTTCCTCGTGCTGGCCGAAGTCGATGCCCTGGTAAGGGTCGTTCACTCCGTACGCGAAGTTGTACGGCTTAGCTGGCTGTGTGGGTGGGTAAAGAGCGAAAAATTGAAACATTTCCATGGCAAAGTATCAACTAATTTACAACTGCTATTCACTTCTGAAATATTTCCATATGTCGGTTCATCTTGTAAATTATAATTAAAATGATCGCAATTGGTGAGAAGCTGACTGATTTTTAGGTGATAAAGATTGGATTGAAAAATTATGGATCCAATCTGGATCCTTATGGAATGGATGTTATATGGATCCATGGATGTTATATATCCATGTAATCAAGAATGAAGTGCAATCATGAAACACACTGAAAAAGTTTGTTTCATGTCTGAAACGCAAGATGCGTTCTTTATAGGAGCGCGTGTAACATTGTAGCAGGGTTTTGCGCCTCGTTTTGTGAGTTTCGCTATGAACCTTTAATTATCTTTTTTAGGCTCAGCTGCATATTTTCATTGCAGTACTGGCCATGGGAAATTTATTTTTTTTTGCTGAAATTCTAGCCAATATTTACGACTGTTCAATGTTGTTTTGTTACGAGTGCTTACAACTGTAAAAAATATGTCAGACAGAGTTTGGAATTTTCTGTTGTCGATGCCAATTCTATAACCTTTATTAAGAATGATTATTTTAATTGATACGAAAGATAGTCAAAGTTCACAAAAACACGCCAATCTGTCCTTGAAAGTTCTTTCAACAGAGTGATATTTAAAATATTCTTCATTGGTAGCCAAAAGCCTACAACCGACATGCAATTCTCAACCATAATATATTGGTTGGCAACTTACGTGTTTGTAGACATGCTTGGGCTGATGGTAGCTGCTCTCAGGCATCGCTGATACCGCCACAACCCCTACAAACGCTGCTAAGACGATGGTCTTCATCTTGTACCGCCTGCAATAAATGTTAATATTTCTATGTTGAGTTTTACTCATATATACTGTATCTAGAGTAAGAAATACAATATATGTTAATATTTCAGTATTGAATTTTACTCATACTGTATCTACAATAACAAATATATAATATATGTATTGTCACTGAATAATATTGTTACTGATACTTCATTTTTTTAATTTACTAAGTACTAATACAAAAACAGATGGACTCAAGATTTACACCAAGAAGAATATTAAATTTTTAAGTATGAAATATTTGCTCCATTATCTTTAAAATTACGTAATGCAGTTCGATCGCAAATTATGGGCACATACATGAGATGAGAATTTAATGTGTTAAGTCTATAATTGATATTAAATTGAATGATCAAATTGACAGAATTTGTAAATTTAATGTAGTAGAAGTATGAATTCAATGTTTAAAATTGATTATTTGAGGTATTTTTGATGAATCGAATTACCCATAGTTCGTACTCATCAATATTGTAGGATTATTTTTTGTACCTACCAGTTGCTTTTGTCGTGCGTGTTATGTTATCGCGGCTTCAGATATGAGATGCGAGATGAGGTGAGATGTGGCTGTAACTGACTGTGCCTTGAGCAACGCCTCTGCTTTATATGCTCTCCTCTTAGCCTTAAACCTGCAGCGTCTGGGACGCGGTTTCGCTTTCATCTTATCTATTCATCAGGCCGGTATTGCGAGGGTCGGCGCAACCGTTACTCGTCATCACGAACTCCATCTCTTTATCTACATTGCGTCTCATCGGCATGATATCGTGGCTACTTAGCGTGAAATTGGTTCACTGTTGCAATTGTCGATGGCCTTGACTCTAATAAATGTTATAAAGTTTATTTGGGTAACTTATTTGCAATCGGAAACTTTTAGAATAGCAATCTGCATTGCCTTGAGTGGAATACACTTTCAATCTCAACTCTGAAGCTTTTGGACTACTCCGGCTCATTACTAATGATCGCAGTTCTCAGAGTTTGACAAGTATTTGCAAAACCATGTTATTAAATATGGTTTTGCTAAATTTATCCTAATAGAAAACATCGGTTCGTTTTAGTTCGTATTTAATGCATGTGAAATCAACAGGGTTATGTATTTTATTACCTTGATGACCGTATTTTGTTACGGTTCTTAATGAAATTCAGGTTTTCAATAATTTAAACCGACTTGATTTTGTTTTTAAGCAATAAGTGATGCGTTCTGTAATAGTTATGCGTTCTGTACACGTACGGAAATCGAATGCACCCTATAAATGAATTCAAGTTATTCATAAGTAATAGTTTAATAAGCGTTTTATTTTCATTCTTCTTTTGTTCATTAGAATGATATTTACTTTCACCGAGATGAATATGCTCTCTCTCTTAACTGATTTATCCTTAAATTATCGTTATTTTTTACTATTATCATTCGTTTGAATGATTATGCTTTTCAAATATACATCTTTTATTCTTATTGCACTTTTCTTCGTTACCGAGTCTGTCTGCATGTATTAATAGCTACTTCAAAGCCCCCTACATGAGCTTTCCTTATATTTATTGTTGTTCTTTCTTTAAATATTAGATTTATTAATACGTCTCCAAATTAGCGGAAGTAAAAATCGAAATAATTGAGTATATAATGAGAAATAAAATTTTACCTGCAGTTGTGTTGCCGCTGCTGCATACAGTTGTTCTTCCTGAACTGCAGACTCACTCGCTTGCTGCGTGCTGCCTGTCTGCTGAAGTTTTCTCCAGTGAATTATTATTATACGTGGGATACGGCGGCAGTTCGTTGCAAGGAATTGCAGTGCCATGTAACACAAATGTCATGTTTACGACCGTACGGTGTTACGCGTGCGTGGTGCACTCAGGCACCTTCCAGGTATAATTTACTACGATGGTGTATGCGTTTAATAATTGATCAGATAATTATTGTTTATTCTGGCTTTCGGAATGTTGTTCGTTAGCTTTCTAGAAACTTTTGACTCGTTGAAATATATTTTACTTTCAAATTTTTTATTACCTATATATATGTGGTCATATTTCAACGAGAGACTTGGAATGTGTGAAATATTTACAAAATTTTGGGATTATATTTATTGCGAAACTAGTAGCAGCCAGAGTGTGCAAAATTTTATTATAGTTTTAATTTCTGTATTAGAAGCCAGGTAAATCCATAGATTTTTTTTTGCTGCATAGGCAAGTGCATATTTTGGAAAGCGTTGCGCGTATGGGTTAGGCGTGAACTGGGAATATTGCCGGTAGCTTTAAGTGAAGCACCAACTGACGCGCTTTCTAATGAGCCAACTTTCTGCCTGGCTCTCTCTTTCAATTGGTCCTTTTCGTGCCTCCTTTTATCGGATTATGCCTGCTGCTGCAAGCACTAGGTGAGCTAGTTTCGCTCGTGCCCCCAGTTGCTTCTATTATGCTTGAAAATTGTTTTCAGGTTGCTAGAGAAAATCTTACCACCATGATTTTTCCAGGGCGCTATGCTATAATTAATAGTTTTCGTTTTACTGCTGGTGTTAGGGCATTTTCTGCTTTCGAACCCCATTATGTGCCAAGTTTCGTCCCACTAATCTCCAGAAACCGTGTCAGCTTCATTGTCTAACCGTTTTCTTCGCCCAAAAGAAAGAAAATTCCAATATTTCAATGTGACGGAAGATCGATTATGATGCTGTGTTTTTTTTCTGTGCTGGTTTGAGATTTTTAAAATATTTTTTTTTGTAAAGAGCTTAGCTTAAGCGCCCATAATCACACCGATTATTTTACCGATCAATTTCAAATCAAGGGCTTCTTGTATGTTCTAAATCTCTTCTGAAACTGAAATTCTGCTGATAATCTGCATTGAAAAATAATTCCCCCCTCCCCATCCTCTCCTGTAAGTTTCAATTAGTAACAGCTGGTGCGACGACCATAAAAGCCTAGTCCGGTCTGGTGATGACTTCATTTCTGTTGATTTAGAATCCGGCTTAGCATTTCTGGTTGACCTAAAAATTCCAATGGTAGTCTTTTTTCCATCGATGACCATGCAAGTTTTCCATTTTTTCTGGACAGTCATGTTCCAAAAATTGTATACTTCTACGTATTTGGCTATTTTTTTGATACAGTTTCTAAAAAATAGTAAACTGGAAAGCGTTGGTGAAACTTTTATTTATTCTCTTTCGGCACAACAACCACATCGCTTAATTGCTAGGCACAGATCATGTGAACTTTCACTCGCCTTCTCGCCGCGCTCAGTATTCCACAAATGAAGATACTGAAAAACGCCCGTCTTTATTTGTATATTTTAGCTTCTTTTTCTTATTTCTGCGTATGCGCAGCTGAACGTTAATTTTTTATTACTAATATTTTGTATTTTCCATTCAAACTTTTTGGCTTATTACAGAGGCTGCTAGTTTGCTATGGAGCATTTTTCAGTAATTTAAATGGCTACTCATTTTCTGCAGTATACTGTCGAGCCTCTCCGTGTGTTTTCACCCTGTATCTTTTCTATAATACGATGATTCATTAAATGAAAAGACAGTAAATGAAAGTTTTCTTTATTATTTATAGAAAATGAGCAACAGAAATTATTGTTATAAGACGTGCGTCCCACTTAGTGGTAGCCAATATCGCCATGATGATGAGGCTTGACGATGAAAGGCGGGTGTCCCTTGGACGGGTATTGCGCTTTCCCGGAATACTTGACATCCGCGAAGAATCCGTTGTCGTGGTCAGCCGTGTACGTCACCTGTGATCATGCAATTACAGATGTCATTGAGATGAGTAGTTGGTCAATACAATACTTGTATCCAGAAATAACAGAGAATTGTCTAATGTATAGAAAGAAGTTAGCTGTAGTATACTCGACAAGAAAAAATAGTCTCCAAAATAGTTCATTTGAAACCTATGATTTTGTAAGCTGAAATGTTATTTCAAAAGCATTAGTCATTGTATATTAGATAAAGAAAACTCATTGAATTAGCTTCGACAAAAATTTTTGAAATTTTTGTGAATTCTTGCAGTTGATTTGTAAAGAACTTGAATTATTTTTGGTTATAATTTCATGGTCTATACTAACTTTGCCAAAATAAATTACTTCTCCCGGATATTCAAATTTAACCCAAATTTCAACCCAAATTACTGCCATCAATCCAAGTTTGTGCCATGAAACCAACCCCCCTGACAGATGTCATTGAAATAACGTTGAGTTCAAGCTTATTTCGTTGAAACAACGCTTATTCAACATTCTTTCAGCATTAAATGTCAGCTTTGGCATTGGTTTCGTACCGTTTGCAGTCTGCCGTCCGGTAGCTGGACGGTGTAGGAGCCCTTGACGCTGTGTCCGTCGCTCTTCTCCTGCTGCATGAACGATGGACCGTAGTGCTTGTCGTCGATGCCGTACGAGAACGAGTACGGTTTCGGGGGCTGCCGGACATAGAGTGATGGATTTGTAAACATGATATGAGTTTTACGATCTTAGTTTTTTTTTATCTTAAGTGATGGATTTGTAAACATTATATGAGTTTTACGATCTTAGTTTTCTTGGATCTTCTCAAAATAAGGCATTACAATGGCAAGTTAGATTCCAATTGACCCGCATTCAGCCCACCAGCCCATTTTCCTTCTAATAGTAATGTTAGAAGATGATGTATTGGAAGTGAGCATGATAATGTATTTCGTTTCGGTGGAATGCCTTTCAATTTGGGTCCTATCACTGCGTAATTTATTTTAAGAAAATTTTTAATGCTCCTGTCTAGGAACTTCTTCATGTTTCGGCATATAACTTCTTCATGTTTCGGCATATAACACAACTGTAACAGGCAAAGATGTACTCGAGTGAAAGATTACCTTATGCAATGCCGTCGTGTCTCTTACGTCAAAAATGTATAGTCAATTAAGTCAAAAAATTACTTTCATGTATGAAGTTGACGGACGATTGACAGACTAATTAAAGACGCTACTGATAAATCATAAATATTAAAATAATAATAATCATTTTAAAGTTTTTCAAGTTTTCCGTGGAATAACTAACGGGTTTGTATCCCTTGTGGTGGTCGCCACCGTGTCCGTAGAAGTCAGTGGGTGTCGCCGCTGTTGCTGCCACCATCACAGCAATCACCACCACCACACAGCATCGTAATCCTGCCATCTCTATAATACAGAACACATTTATTGTACTATATCTTCTGAATTTTATTTTAGTGGATTTGAGATTAGTTTTGTCATGGTTTTCCGCTACTCAATCTTTGCTGGAATATCTTTATAGGATATACTACGACACCTGAATTTAATGTTAATAATTTCTGCGATTAAATTTATTATTATTTTTCGCTGTTTGCAATTTTTTATAAGTTTATATTACTATGACTTTTGAATTTAACTTGATTAAGTTCTACGATGAACTTTGTCATGGTTTACTGCTACATAGAATTTTCTTTATAACACCTTCACTGTACTATGATCCATGAATTTCACTTCAGTAAATTATGAGATGAAATATGTTATTGATCGCTGCAAATTGTAATCTTTCTTGGTACCGTACACCTTTATATTACTATGATTTATAAATTTAATTTGAGTTAATTCTGATATGAAATATGTTATCTATTACCGTTACTAGTAATCTTTCTCCGAACACGTTATGTTACCTTCAAAATATCGCCCGGTTGCTGAGGAGTGCTTGAGTGTGTGGGACGCGGTCAAGATCGCTTATGATGTGTACTGCGTTAGGTGCTATGAGTTTTATATAGGATGCTTGCCGCACCTAGTCTTGTATGTAGGCGGAACCTTTGCTGCACTTAACACCCACCATTGAACAGCTCGAGCAGCTGTAATTATTTGATTGCTCTCGCCTGCTAGGCCAGCCGGTAGCATCCTATGAACGATGGACTACAATCTTGCGAAAGTGAGTTGCGCTACGATCGAGTTGTGGCTGTCGCTTCCTCTGCTCTTGTTGTGTTATCGCAATATTAATTACGTTGGTGAAATACTGTGTTACATGTTATAGGAGTACCTAGATAGTATTTATTTATTAGTTGACTCGCAAATAAGGTTAATTTCTAAGTTTTAAATATTTTCTGGTGCGTAGTCATGACTTGTTAAAAACGATAACTTATTTCAAAGTTTACGCATCTGCTCCGTACTTAAATTTAATTTTTGTGAACCTTCGTTGAGAAAATCCATTCCCCATGGTAAGAAAAATGTTCATTTCAATTGGCGTTACATTTGCATTTCGATTGCCTCATGCAATAACAACCTGATATTGTTATACTACAAAAAAATTAGTTAATTAAACGATAATGATTAAGTCGCCCACAAGGTCATTTGCGAGTTATTTCATTTCTACGAGTTTAACGACTACTCTTGTGTGATTTGTCAGTAGATGCTTATAGAACAAATATTGGTCGCACTTGAATGCTTTTTCTACTTGAATATGGGTCGTCAAAAATCCATATTTAGGTTCTTTTTGTCGGTGCTTATTCTAGCTGAAAGTAATGAAAGCTCATACCATACATATGATAACCATATGGTATTGCTCTCCAGTGGGCTACGTAAATTAGCTGAAACATTCTTACGCGAATAGGAACGGAGACTCTCGCTATTTCTCTCACTTTCGACTACTACGACGTGGATAGCAAACTTTTTTATTGTGCACCTTGATACCAAGTGAAAGTAATTGACGTTCTAATGAATATTTCGTGACCTCAGGCTGAAATTAATTTGATGAAATAATAGGCTATTAATTCTTGCATCACGCATTTTTCGTTTTGTAAAATAGAAAGCAGATAGATATTCGTGATTGTTTTTACGTGTGTGGCTTTAAATATTATGTTAACTGGTGGAAAAAATACAGCTTTTCAATATTGCTTCTATATGAGGAAAATTATTGTACATATCTTGATCAGGCTGAAAGATACACGAGTTGCAAAATTTGTGGCGGGTCTAACTAAAAATGAACTGATCTCTGTAGTCTTTGTGTAATGAATCTTCAGAGAGATTCTTCAGTTCGTTGAGAAAAGTAATTGAATGCGCGGTTATCCTGTCGATTATAGACTGATTTCTGTGAGTCGATAACTAAAACATACCTAGTATATAAGAATTCGAATAAGAAATTTGTATGGTGACAACTGACAATTAAAATCACCATTAATAAAATTATGACAATTAAATCTTACCAAATTTCTGGAGGTTCGGTGTACGCAAATAGCTCAGCTGACAGACAAATAATTGGTAATCAACCTCGAACAGGTAAACTCTGTAAACATAATGCGAAATGTTGCGCTTCAACATTTTGTTTGCGTTGACTCTGTTGTTCTATCTTGTTATCAGCATGACTGCTGCTAATTAATTGTTCTATCAACCAGAACTGGTCAGCGCTACTTTTGCCTGCTTTAGTAATGCAACATCAGTCTTAATTATTTATATTTTATCCTAAATATCTGATGCTCAACGTACCTGAAGTATAGTTGTTTATTTTCTGAAATCTTCGTTCTTAAATGACACTATCAATTTTAGAATAGAAATTCAGAGGAAAGAGTGAGATTTGTCCAAATAGCGTTGCACTTTTTGCCCATATGTTGGTCGTTCTTACCTATTATGGCTCGGCTTGAAAGGCGTATCAGTACTATGTGCAGAAAATCTGTCATAATTTGGACAATTTGCCCCATTCATTTTCTGAATGAGCGATTCAAGGTTAATGGAACTTTGTCTCAAGCTCGCTGCCTATTGTTGTTGGACTCGATAGCCCCAACCTGTTTTCCTGATTTGATTGACAAAAATGCTCCATCTGTTTAATAGTATTTGCACATGAATAAACGTTTCATGTTAGTGAAACGTTTATATATTCATGTAAATGAATATATTAACTCGTATTCATTTACATGAATATATATTCATATAAATGAACATATTAGGCTGCGAACATGTCTCATTAGTGAAACTTGTGTGTAAAATAAGGGACCGTGACTCATTGTTTGTTGTCATTTCCTGGTCTCTTGTTTCGATTCTGTTCTATGGTTTGGAGAGTTCTATGACTGACATAAGATGATTGCGTTAGCATATCTTATCTAATTGTGTTATCGTATCTAATACGAGCTTTCTAATGGATGTGCTACAAACAATTAACGGTTACCAAGTCTTCTCGTTCTTATTTTCTCGGTTGATGTAAACCACCTATGTATAATCATTTTCGCACCATTGGTATGCCACTTGACCCGTTAGAATATCCACGGGATGTACACAGAACATTTCACTTACTCTCACTATCGTTTGAAAGGCTTGCTGGCTCAAATTCGTGACTTTATGTTATAAACAACAATTGTTGTTTATAATAAACCATAATAATATTATGGTTCACCGAAATATTATAAACAACAATTGTTGTTTATATTGTTATAATCATAAACAACAATTGTTGTTTATTATCAAGACTTAATTATTTTATCAAATAAATAAGTCTTTATTATTTATAAGTCACAAATTTATGACTTATTCAGAACAACAATTGTATTCGGCCTGATATATTTTCAAAATTAGCAGCTTGTCTTCATTTCGGTACTTGCGACTTTCATGATAAGCTGCCGCTCAGAAGAATGATTTTCACTGTATGTCTAAAATTTTTATGATTTATGATGATACGAGTTATAATTTTGGTATAGGAAAAAATGAGAGTGAGGTAGAAACGTAACATTTTTATTAAAAAGAAAAATATTCGTGAACAAAATTGCAGTCATCGTGATCTTTGGCATTCAACAATAGGCCAAAATCAAGCTCAGGAAACAAATACAAATATCCATGCGTATTCCTCAAAGCCGGCTCGTCTTCTCTTCCTACAAGCGTGATAGCGTCATCGAATTTCAACAAATTATATTTTTCATTACAGTCATAATCAATGTTATTACTTCCATAATCAAAATTCGGCTGGCTATTTTTATTCTATGATCGTACTGCCATCACTGAACTAATATTTATGACTTCATATAATCCGTTGCTGCATATTTCGATCGAACATCGATCAAAGATTTCCGAGTATCCCGATTTACGCTATCTGCTGTTAGGAAGTCTCTTGATTTTCAAAAGGTTTAATGGTAGCTTGGTGGGGGAGGTGCGTAGTGCTGGGGCTTGACCACGAAGGGAGGGTTCTTGGAGGGGGGAGGGTACTGGGCCTCACCGTAGTACTGTACGTCAGCGTGGAAACCGTTGTGATGGTCCGCCTGATACTTCACCTGTTAACCACAAAACATTTAACATCAATACACTATTAAGTGAAATGACTTACTGTAACAAGGCAACCTTGGTATAGAGTGCTGTATTTGAATATGGGTTTGTATCTGAAACAATGTTTTATTTTGCGGGAAATTTTCAAAAACTTCAGTTTGAGATTCAGCGTTTTGAAAACACGAGTCCCTTTTCAGTCAAATTAGGTGTTTTGCTGAACTTGTTGCTTGTTTATTTTTTAACCAACACCATAGAAGAAAATCAATTGTTTGATATTTTTCACTGATACTGCATTAAAAACACTGATTTTTAACAAGCTATTCATGTTTTGCAAGAGGCGTAATATTTGCCGTCTTATGAGACGAGCACCGAAGTTATCCCGCCCCCTGCGGGTATCGCAAACTTGGGAATGCGTCGCCGCTGTCACCTCAGTGTTTGTGTGCGCTGCTTTGTGCAATCAGCAGCACAACTTTTGCTGTCCCTTGTTTGTCGTGCATCAAAACTTCTTGCGCAATTCCGCAAATATTTACTCCGGGCAATAGTTTTCTACTGCAACCGGTTTTTTTATTGCACGCTGAACTTGACGTCATTTGTATTGTTTTTGTTGAGGGAAAGTCGTACTTCGTCGAGTAAAACTAATTATTTGATCAGAGAAAACGCAAAGCTGTTTTTTTTAATTAAAACTTATTGATATTCCCGTATATTTTGAGGCCATACTATCGATCATAACTTTTACTCAATATATTCAATATATTGAATATATTACTCAATATGCTTTTACTCACGGTTTGTTTGCGGCCATCAGGGAGCTGGACGGTGTAAGATCCCAACACATTCTTGCCGTCACTCTTCTCCTCTTGTCCGAAGTTAGGTCCGTAGTGCTCATCGGCTACACCGTATGCGAACTGGTAAGGTTTGGGCTCCTGCAACATAATGAAATCCCTTGAGCGCTCGCTATCGACAAATCTCATTCCGCCAACTCAGAACGATCGATCGATATTAATAACATAGATGAAAATCTCCCTATGATGTTCGGTCGAGAAACTTGTTAGGTTCCCAAAACTAAAATTATATGGTTCACCGATAACAGTACTTGGTTTTCCTTTCGATGCCATTTTCATAAAAACAAAATTTGCTTGTAGTTATTTGACTTGTTTTATTCCCGGTTGTCATTTGACTGATTAAGAATGTAACGTGTCTGAATATGTATCACCTTACACAAAGGCATATAACATTCCCATTATAAATCACACGGAGTCTAAATAAATTCGCAATTCAGAAGTAAATAAACTAAACTAACGAATGCATATTAACTCAAGTTTCTGATCGGAAACTTCTATTTTTTCTTCTAATTTTGATTCTGTTATCAATAGCGGATAACAAGATTGGTGTTGTCAAATGCTCACGGGTCAAATGGATTACAGTAAACACCATACACATTAATATTAGTTAATGCTGCAAGTCTTAGTCGTTGTCACGACTAATGTAATGGGTTATAGAAACATATATTGTGTCGTGATACTTGCATGATTAATATAAAATCCTGATATTATAATGTTGATAAAATGTATTGACTTACGTGCTTGTGAACAGGTCCGTATGGGTCGATGGGCGAGCATGACACCGCCGCCACCAGGCAAACGAACAACGCGAACTGAAAGTTGACGCGAGTGTTGTTAATTAATGCGCTTTTAGGTTCCTCATTAATCTAATTTAAATTTAGTCTGTGTCAATATGTGTCCCCAAAAATTTATCTCTCATATCAGGTATCTATCATTTCGGGTTTAGTTGGTAATTGCTTCGTTCATGGGGTATATAGTACTTTAGGGATATTCCCTAATTGGGCAGAAATTTCTCTTAGTTAGTTATGCAGTTGGACTTGCGATGATTTCAGGAATAAAAAAGTCATAAAATAACATGCCCTGAAGTGAAATTTTACTATGATGAACACGTTTACTTTTTTGACGCAGCTATGGTAATATTCTGAATATTCATATACCTTGTACATGTTTTAAAGTTGAGGAGGTAAGCTGTTGCTCGCGGTCAGTTCTGCAGGTGAATGATGCCTAGTCTGCGCGGCTGCCATTATATAGTCTTTGCGTGATGACTTTTGACTGCCGTCGCCATACATCGCTATTTGCATGCGCACATGTCGGTGTCAAAACCCTTCCTAGGACACGCACACCTTCGTTAATCGTCGCTTCTGCTTCACTTTGGTCGTAATTGGAGCTCGTGATTTTTGCGTTCTCTCTTGACACGACTCGCAGTTCACTTATAAAAAAAGTCATAATTTGTATTCTTCAATATATTATATATTTATATAAAAGTCTTTTTTTTCCCATGTCTGAAACTGAAGGTACTCACCCAACAGATGTCTAACGTTGAAATACCGTTAATTAAACGAAAAGGAAATTTGGTTTTAATTTCGTTTCAACGAAAATGACTCACAATCTAGTGAATCTACGATGTTTAACGATCAATTGGCTCTAGGGCAAGTGATGCCTAGTCTGCGCGGCTGCCATTATATAGTCTTTGCGTGATGACTTTTGACTGCCGTCGCCATACAACGCTATTTGCATGCGCACATGTCGGTGTCAAAACCCTTCCTAGGACACGCACACCTTCGTTAATCGTCGCTTCTGCTTCACTTTGGTCGTAATTGGAGCTCGTGAGTTTTGCGTTCTCTCTTGTGACGACTTGCAGTTCACTTATAAAAAAGGCATGATTTGTATTCTTCAATATATTATATATTTATATAAAAGTCTTTTTTTCCGAAGTCTGAAACTGAAGGTACTCTCCCAACAGATGTCTAGCGTTGAAATAACGTTAATTAAACGAAAAGGAAATATGGTTTTAATTTCGTTTCAACGAATATGACTCACAATCTAGTGAATCTACGATGTTTAACGATCAATTGGCTCTAGGGCAAGTACGTTTGAGCGCGTTTCTGTCTTATGATCGATCGTATATAGGGATATTGTCTGGATTCCAAATTCTATTTGTAGTGTGAAATCATGAAGCATAGCAAAAAGAAGTAAAGGGGGTTGGTATAAAAATGTCTATTTTGTATTTTATCTAGTAGATTTAATTTTTGTTTAAATTAGAAAAAAATCTATTTCTTTCGAACTTCGAAACTGGAGTTGCATTAGATTTCTTTGTTTTAGTGTATGTTTGATCAGTCCCCTATATGATAAACTCTATTTTAGCTTGTAAATTAGCTAGATGAAAATCTATCTCGGTCAACGCCGTATTAAGTGGTCAGTGTTAAATGAAGCAAAGAAGAAACATTGCACCATTACATAAGTAATTTGTCTAATTAATTTTTTTTAGTATGGATAGTCTGCCACTGTTTAGTATAAATTTAAATTATTCGCCTTTTCATGTTTGTTAATTCTTACTGTTCCAAATGAATCACAAAAAATATTTTTTTACGGTAACTGAAAAGCAAGTCGGGAAGACTCTTCAATTTGCATGATATGAATTTCAGCTCCGTGAGAATCAAATGCTGCGGTAGGTCACGTTAAGTCGGATTGCGAGAGACCACTTTCGTACAGCGGACGCGTGTGTGCTGCTCGTTGTGTTGCAGCTAGTGCGCAGTGTATCAGTTCTCTGTCGATGAAGATTAGCTAAGAATGTGCAGTGGAGCGATCATAGAAGCCTTGCAACTCGCCGATCTTATCACGCATCGGTTACACTGTGCAATGCTCGTGCTACTTCGAATAGATTTCTCATGTGATCCTTACACGATACTTTGAGCCCTATCACTTTTGCTGTAGCTGCATCTTGATAGCCCGGCTTCCAATACTGTTGTGTAAACTGGTCTGTGTTTCGTGAAGTTGCTTCTAAGTTTACTTCGCTGCTTCGGCGTGGATTAAAACGCGATTGCACTGTTTTCTTATATGTTTTCACATGTATCAAGTTTGGTATTAATGCTAAAAAATGTTATAGTCGAATTTGCGACTAGCATGCGTGAAATATACACTTTGTGCAAGCCGAAAAAAATTATTTGCACCTAATATATATGAATAATTTCTCCATGCTTTGACAATACTAGAGGAATGCATTCATCGAAACATTCACTAAACTACTTCCTTTTAAGGATACGGCAAATCTTAATTTTTGGCTCTTAATTTAGCGATTATGAAACTACACTCTTAAATGGGTCATTAATTAAGCACTAATGTTAATACTTTTCAGGATTAGAATGATCAAGTAATCTTTTGATGTGGTTGTACTGCTCCATTTCCACTACTTTTATTATACCATAAAGAGCATTTGCAAGCGGAAAGTGTGTGTTTCAAGACGTGCTTTCATGCTCATTAGTGCGAATAAGAATCTTGCTGCGTCACGGTCGCTTCCCGTCCATTTATCTTTTTATTTGTGTCTGGTGAGGGTATGATATATTTTTTTTCTTCCCGTCTGTTTCACTAGAGGCCACTTTGTTCTGGACATCGTGACTCAATTTTAGAACTGCACTCGGTAGCAGCAGGCACTTTCACTGGGCGCTACGAGTCTTTCTCTCGAGAGTGTCATAACAGGCTAGGTTCGGGCTTAGTTATTACATTAGTCGAACAGCTGACGCTGGGCGTTCCATCCAGCTTGGCGCCTGCTACCTTCCTTGCTCTTTGTGCTTTCTTGCTGCTCTAGATTTCTTCTCTATCATATTTAAAAGAAAGCGAGAAAGCGTCCAAAAAAATTGCTGCTCATGCTAGAATTCACCTACATTAGGTTTGAGTGGTATTTGTGTTTCGCTTAGCGAAATCACTGGCTTTCAAAATCTGAAGCGTCTGAGAAAAAAGCTGTCTAACTAGGTTTCTCTTACTTATCCATCTTTAGATATGGCCTAATGATATTGCTTTCTTTGAATTTAATTAACTGATCGAAGTGTAAGCTGTTCAAAGGCCGAGTAAATTCGGTGCGTTACCAGAGCGTCAATTAAATGAATCGCACTTCATCCCAGATTCGTATTCATGTCATAGAAAACTCGACGAATTTGTCCGTGTTTATTTACATCACTAATAATTGACAATTATGATAGCCGTTATGTCACGATATTGTGGCCATATAGTTAGGGCGTTTTGAATGCATTCTATGTTTTATGGTTAACACCTCAGAATCTAGATTTTAGTCTCGGAATTTCTAGAGATGATGTAACAGCTAATCATGCCGTAAATTTAATTTTTGTTTAACGATATTAATTCTATCTTGAAAATTAAAATGAACTTTGAAGTTTTGTGTTCACTCGCTCTCAAATAATTACACGAAATAAATCGTTGTCTCCCCAGTGATGAACTTTGCCATTTATTGAAGGATTTGAGTTTTTTTAATTAATCAAAGAACAGTACAAGATATAAACGGGTCAATACTGAGGACATTTTTCCATAAGAAGACGTATGAAATGTACCAGTTATTATTATTCGCTAGTCAAAAGAGATTCTTCTATCAGTTCGCTAATTCTTTTTACATCGGTCGCTCAATTTAAAGTGTTAAATACGAAGACTATTTGTGAAAGCTTGTACTAAAATTCGAAATCATATCCCTTGAAAGACCCATACCAATCGTCGTCATCATCGTCGCCCTTCTTGTCGTCTCCCTTTCCTTTCTTCTTTCCACCGCCGCCACCTTTCTTCTTCCCTCCACCTTTATCCTTGCCACCGTCTCCTCCACCACCTTTCTTATCACCGCCATCGTCTCCTCCTTTACCTCCTTTATCGTCTCCTTTATCTGGGAATTTCGCTTCTCCTTCGAACGTCACCTCAGCTTTGAAACCAGAATCGTGGTCTACTTCATAAGTAACCTGAAAATTGAGCGTCCTTTTGACTGTACAATGTTATTATTTATATAAAAAAAAATTATATCAGTAAAATGTTCCTCATTATATCATTATCCTACACTTGTTCATCTCGGTGTTTTTCCGACATCAATTCCTGATACCTATTTTAAAATATTCCAATAATTTATATCACGGAACAATTACGTAAGATAAAACCTGGTCAAATCGCATCCTCTAATTCTGTGATTTCCAACAAGTCTACTCTTCACTCTCACAGACATGAAGATGCTACTCGTCCAACTATACTAAATAATTTAATTTCTTACAATTTGTTTTCTGCCGTCGGGCAGGTCGACTTTGTACATGCCCTTGGTGGTATGTCCATCAGACTCTTGCTCATGCCCGTAGTTTAGTTCATTTTTATCATCTTTGGCGTCCACTTCGTAGGAAAATTTGTACGGCTTTGGTGGTCCCTGTTCGGAAAAACATCCACTGCCAGATTCATTTATTGAGAATAAATCTACCAAAAGGTGAATCGAAATCTCTGCTTTTCTGAGGCCGGAATTTAATTTTAGCAAAAAATTAATAAAATAAAAAATATTGTTCAAACGGCTGTGCCTATTTAGATATTTGTGCAACATCTTCGTTATATTATTTATCAAGTTATTTATAGTTTATCAATCCTTTTTACGTTCTTTAGTTTGATTGAAAATAAATAGAACAATTAGCTCATTACTCACATGTCCTGCCCTGACTGTGGTGTGCAGAAGGCAGATCACGAGGCTCGTGCGTATCCATCTCAGTGTCAGCTCCTGCAGCACGAGAACAATTACTGTAAAAGTTATTATATCAATATTGCCTACTCATGATGTTACAGAAAAAATATTATAGCAATATTGCCTACTGATGATGTTACTGAAAAAATATTATAGCAATATTACCTACTGATGATGTTACAGAAAAAATATTATAGCAATATTGCCTACTGATGATGTTACTAATGGAATTATTGTATCAATATTGCCTCCTGATGATGTTACTGATGGAATTATTATATCAATATTTCCTTGTTACTAATGGAGTTATTTTATCAATATTGCATACTTGTAATGTTACTAATCGAATGAAAATAAATATGTCTCTACTACTAGAGGCATTTATCAAAATTTTCTGTACAGCTTGTTACAGCATTATGCCCACGAATCAAATAAATCTCTGCACTTGTTTTATTCATCTCGTATTATTCTTGGTTTATATCATCCATCACATGAAAATTAATATCTTTCAATCACAATAATATCATGATGAAGAGTTTGCTTTCTAATAGCAGTGCGTTATAGTTGGCTTATCAATTCAAATAGTATGCCGCTCGCCTTCCTTTATGATTTATGATTCATTTTCAATGGAAAATGAAAATTTTGATAATATGCGACTTATATCATATGAACGTTATATCGATGTTTTATACGTACCATTTATTGTTTTCAAACACTGGATTACAACTGATGCGTGACTAGCTGAAGTATTATGCACCAGGAAAGTGACTGACTTAGGAATTGGATCACGAATTTCCTAAATTAGAGTCGTACGTTTTATCCCTGGACTAATATATAAGCTATTGAAAAATCGAGAGTTCGAATTCGAATTACACCTGATGGATAAATCGGAAATTATTAAAATGTTATCTAGTGTTTCAAGTTTGACTGTGATTCATTATTTTTTAATTAAAACATATACGAAACTGAGCCTTGTTATTTTGATATAGTTTGAAATGGTCCACAACGTTTTAAGTCCTGGAATATTAAGTAATTAAAACAAACAACGGGATGCACACGCCTGCACTGAAATCCTCGGAAAATTTAGTTTCATTACCACAACAATTCGAGATAGCATCGTATTTAATTGTACCTTTTTGACTTCCCTCTTATTTCGCTCGTTAATATGATGATATCGTGTACTTACTAATTGGATATTTTGTATAAATGTCATCATTTTAATTTAAGTAACTGTTTTCGTATGATAGCTTGAAAAGAAATACTGAATTGGATAGCTTGAAAAGAAATGATGACTGCAAAGTTTTGCTAGAAAATTGGATTATTTCTAGACTGCAAACCTTATACTCTTTCCGTTAGGTATCCGTATACAAGCAGTTTAATATTCAGTGAATAAAATAATGCGCTATATTTAATAGTTTTTTGACAAGTTTTGTAGAAATTCGATGAGAAACAAACAGATTATTTTTTCAGCACTTAATTCTCGGTAATTTTCGTCGCAAATATCGGTCCATGATAGATGAGCTACTCCGTTTAGATCGAACGAATCACTAACACCAACTTGTGAGTCACTGATCGCTTTATAGAAGACAATGTCTTGCGTGGCGTGGCTCCCGGTGACACAATTTAAGGTGGTGCATCTGCACTCAGCGTTCGATCCCTCGCTTGATCTAGCTGGGATTCTGTGCAATCCGACCTTGGTGACAATGGGCTCAAGTGTTACTGAAGTCTTGTTGCATTACTCGATTGTGTTCGAAGTTTTTCGCGACTTTTTGCGGTTCTTTGTTAATGGTGAGATCAAAAGGCGCCGGAAGCCGCCGGAAGCAGTGCTGGGATCGCTTACTCGGACTTTACCGCAGTACGTAAGGCTGGAAATTCGCTAGGCGTCTACTTCGATACTTTCCTTTACTTCTTACTTCGATGTACGCGGAGCAAACCCTAAATAGTGATCCGGGATGTTTATACACTGTTAGAAAAATTACCGTTAAACGGTATTACCGGCGTTTCAGTGGCCGGTCGGCACGTGAAAAGAAACACCGTATCGCCATTTTTAATCTAATTTAACACTATAAATCCGTAAAACGTCTGATAAAAACGGCGAAACAGTTTATTTTTGCGGGGCGGCCGGCCACGAGAATGCCAGTGGGACCGTTTCTTCACTGTTTTTTTTTTTCTAACAGTGTAATTCTGCTTTAGTCCGCGTTTTTTTATGAAACAACATTGCTGCCAAACTATGACGATGATTAGCCCGCTCTCGTTTGAAAAATATACAAAGATTCGCTTAAGAAAAATTGTCTCCCAAGGAGTCAACTTGGGTTGAAGTTGTGTGGGTAAGATTCCTTGCATTTTGTTCACCTAGCCCTGAGCGTGCCGCTCATAATAGTGTCTTCGTTTCGATTGATAATCATTTATTTATTGTTCGTTTTTCCACAATACTAGACCAGCGCTGCTCTTTTTTCGACACTATTGGAACGTTGGAGACCATTCCTCTTCTATTGGGAATGAATGATTTTTTAAAATTTTTTTATGATCGAAATCATCCACCTTGTTGATGTTTCTTTGAAAATGTGCGAAGTTGCTTCTTGTCTGATGCGCATGCAAATAATTTTTCTAAAAGCCTTATCCGAAGTTTAAAAAATTGCTCCTCTACTTCTAATCATTTTTCAGAAATAATTTAAAAAATATTGTCTTGCGAAATACCGGTTCATAAACTCTTGTTTTTTCATAGATTAGGGAGATGAAAATTCATCTATATTCGTTCGATGAATCATTTTGACCACTTACTGCTTCTGAACGCAAGAACTGCAGTGAACAATGACCGAGCATACGTATACTTCAGTGATCTTAATCAAGTTCGTTGCTGCAGTATATCGTGAGAACCTCTTCACAATTACACGCAATTTTCGCGTTTCGCTCTCGTGACTTCATTGGTGGCGCGTGTGTATTACTAGTCCGTTGTTGATCCATGAAAAGGAACTTTATCCACCTTAGTGATAATTTGGACGTTAGTACAATTACGCTTATATTACTGTGTTGTGATTATTGGCTGTTAAAGCTCGAGCTGTCAGTGTCAAGATAGAGTAACATCCATGTGACGCTGCCAGACGGGAGTGTAATAATTATACTGCATGGACAAAACAAAAAACATTGATGTTGTTCTTTTGGTCGGTGAAGCGCCGCGCGATTACGTTATTCTTCGCTTGCTAAATAAGTGGGAATCCGTAAATTTCATGTCTTCATTTTCGAGGCTTGGTGACATTATTGAACCAATTTGTCGAAAAAATTGTACATTTTCCTATCGCAACATTACTGTTCGTCTTCAAATCCATTAAGCAAAAAATTCATCAGTCATAAATGGTAGTCATGAAGTGCTTCTAACTACATTTTTACTATGCACATTGACCACTCGTCGATAGAGAGTAAATTAAGTGTTCAAATTCCTTTTATTTTTAATGAACAATAACTATAGATTTTAGCTTTGAATTAATTTTTATAATTTTTATAATTGAATTTGTGTCATGATCCCCGAATTGTCATGATTTATATTTCACAATTTCACCTCATTAGTAATCGAAATATTCGTGTGCAAACCTAATCAAACACTCTTACAGACTGCAATATTGGTTAAGGTTCAGGCTTAAAATTGGCTAATTCGTAACTCTTTCGTGGCGTCAGAAGTTCGAAATGCTTGTTGGGTTACGCCACTCTTGCGTCATGTCGGCACTCGCACGGATCGTCGGTGTTTGGGTATCGATGCGTAATGGCGTACGATTATCTTCATTCAAACAAAAAAAGAACAATGATCATCAAGTTCATACTTATCCTTTAGCTCTCATCATGCATTGTACATCTCAGCCATGTCCTTTACGAGTTCAATGCTAGCTTCTTGATAAGAATGCGTTTTTAGCATATACTGGATGAATTAAGTAAAATTAATTGTAGTATTTACGTACTCGGATAATTATTGGAACGCTGAACTTTGTATTGCTTCCTCATTGCAAGGAATAAAAAAGATTATTCCACTATCACTGGCCTCAAGTAGTCAATCATCAATCATGGAACTCTCATAAATCATCGATTGTTAATGCTTCAAGCGCTGCATTGCATCACATGAAATAGGTAACGACTGTAGATGAAGCGTGTACTCCGGCATCACGACGCAACTGTTGCAGTCATCCCATCAAGATTTTTTCTTGCAATGTGTCGGTGAAAGTTGTGTGATCCTCCTCCTTTCGTTACTGGAGGCAATTCAGGCTGCGTGCCTCAAGCAAAGCTTTTCCTTTCTTTTACACCGCTGCAGTCCTGGCCATTATTTCTGCGCTCGCTGTGACGTACCCTTAAGCTAGAAACAAGGCAGTTATCAAGAGGATTTTTTATTCGAAGCGCCTGAATGTCGTCTGCCGAGATAAATATTATTATTTACCGATCCAATACCGATAATACCTTACTCGGTCACAAACATTTTTCTCCTTACTTCTTCATTCGATACGAAAAGAAGGCAGTGTAATTTCTTAATATTGTTTAACTTAACGTTTAAATTTTTGAATTTTATTTTTAGACTTAGTTCAGTCATGTTGTAGTCTTCTGTGTGATTAATTTAGCGAAATCATCTAAATCAAGTACATATTCCTCCAGTAATTTTTTCTGTAGAGTTTATTTAGAAGGCCGCAACATGATCTCGTATGTACAGGCCCTCTGCAGCGAGTTTAATTTCTTGTCTAACTTAACGTCTCCTCCATGTTTGTTTCAGTTTCAAGACGAGCAAAGGCGTTGGCTATACGGCGCATTTTGTAGGCAATTGCCTCGTGCTCACGTCGCTCAAAGTTAAAGGAAAAGGCTACCAGCACTGCATCAAATATGAGTTCCAGCCTCGCAAGGTGAGCTTTATTACCGTCAGAATGTTAGACTTCGGTCAAAATTGTTAATTACTGTTGATAAATTGTCATTTATAGCATATCAATTACTTAATGCATATCGTCTTTAAGACATCTACGCTACGCGTTTAAAATGTATCAATGCGCAACTCTGAAATACTATGTTATTCTAATATTGATAGATGTTACTTAACTTTCTCATTCCACCCTCAAGTTCAATGAAAATTTAGGTTTTAGAATAATAAACGTACATGTTCCTTGAATTTTTTATTCTCAAACATAATTGCCTACAACAATCTTAATGACGTTGGTATCTGGTATCACGTATACACGCATTATCGCGACAGGCATGGGACAAATGCCACATCGGAGCGACTCCGGAGCTGGACGAGGAGCGAGTGTTTTGTGGTCAAATGAGTGTTGTGTACCTCTTCAGCGAGGCGCTCACCACGCATCAAGTCTGCGCCATGCACAGACTCGGTCCTGGTTACAAGGTAACTGTTTGAAGCTCAAATTTTTCAATTGAAACCTAGCCCTTTCAATGTGAAGCCTAACTCTTTCATTTTGAAGCATATTTCTTTCATTTTGAAGCTTAATTCTTTTATTTTGAAGCATATTTATTTCATTTTGTAGCTTAATTCTTTTATCTTGCATCCTAAGTCATTCATTTTTAAGCATAACTCATTCTCTTTGAAGCCCAATTCTTCCATGCTGAAGCCTAAATCTTTCTTGTCGAAGCCCAACTCTTTCATTTTGAAGCCTTCCCAACGGGCATCTGACCTTGAGTAGACTTGGATTAAACGTTGTTGTTCCGTTGAAGTAACGTTAGTTGAACGATGTCTCAGCGTCATCAGCCCGGTGGGTCGGTGCTACATTGATCGTCCGTCATGTGATATAAAAAAAAAGAAAAATAAGAACAAATGTATTTACGTTTGCCTATACTGGATCTGGACTGATTAAAAATTATCCATCTGTGTTATGAAAAATGGACATTTCATTGAATCGGCAACTTTAAAATTATATATTAAAACGTAAGCCCCTTTTGCAGAGTATATTTACCAAGTTTTGTCAACATATTTGATCGACTGCATTTGACCAAAAAATTTGTTGTTCATATTAATTTTTTCAATTTTTTCCTTGTAACCTTTTAAAAATTTACACGGGAAGGATGAGAAATATCTTTAATTATTGCGCCGTGTAACGAGCAGATCTTACGCCACTCAAAAACAATACATCGTTAATGGACTTCTCTTGACCAACGATAAGGCTGAGCAGCTTCCGCTTATTCTCAGACATCAATCTCAATTTTTCTTCAGCGTGATTGCTTTTATTTTCCTAACGGCAGGGTTGCTCAATATGAACAGTGTAGACGCGCTCACTTTACATCCATGGCCACTGTATCTCATCCCGAGGTCTGTGTATTTCTTTGTGCGGAAAATAATTAATTAAATGTGTTAATTAAACGGTTTGTGCTAATTGAACGCTGATTCAGCGTCATTTGCCTGGTGGGTTGGTGCTGCATGAATGGTCCTTCATGTGATGTCAAAATATCAGCCATTGAATGGTTACAAGGTAACTGTTTGAAGCTCAACTTTCCCATTTGAGGCCTAACTCTTTCATCATGAAGCTTAATTCTCTCATTTCAAAGCCCAACTCTTTCATTTTGAAGCCTAACTCATGCATCTTGAAGCCTAACTCGTTCATTTTGAAGCATATTTATTTCATTTTGTAGCTTAATTCTTTTATTTTGAAGCCTAAGTCATTTATTTTGAAGCCATAGCTCTTTCTCTTTGAAGCCCAATTCTTCCATGCTGAAGCCTAAATTTTTCATGTCGAAGCCTAACTCTTTCATTTTGAAGCCTTCCAAATAGGCATCTGACCTTGAGTAGACTTGAATTAAACGTTGTTGTTCCTTTGAATCAACGTTAGTTAAACGCTGTTTCAGCGTCATTTGCCTGGTGGGTTGGTGCTGCATGAATGGTCCTTCATGTGATGTCAAAATATCAGCCATTGAATTTCTAATTTTGTTTGCCTTTAATTCCACATACCTTTGTCATTTAAATTGATGAAATTTTAACATCATGCGGAGAAAGTAGATAAATAGCGTATGTATATTCTCAAATCATTTGTATCCTTTACAGAGTCAGTTCCGCTTCGATACCGAGAGTGCCATGCAATTGCCAGAAAATCTACGCAGGGTGAGTGACTTTTAATCTCTTCTTGTAAAGCCATTGATGGAAGATTACTTCCGCTCTCAAGGTAAGTGCTTCTCTTGCTCCAATCTTGCACAACTTGAATGGAAAGTTTCTCAAATAGGAACTGAAATCTAATTTTCTCTCCGCTGGTTTTCAATTTACTCACCATCATATTTGCTTAGCCAGGCATAACATGCAGTTAGTGCGATGACTTCTATGTGTTCATTCGGCTTTCCGTTTCTGCGTGGTATTTTTTTGACGTGCAAGTGATTGCTTTGACCTCAGGATACAATGTTCGGTATTAATGACTTGTAAAGTATTACTAGTACAAATGATTTACGTGCGTGGCGGTGAAAGTTTTGTATAATTTTCTTTCTTCATTCACTGGTGAACGCCATTTGTGGAGCGATTAAATATGAAAAATATATTTTGAGATTATTTTAATTAGTTAATTTTTTTAATTCTTTACACTTGGAAGAGAACGCTCCAATTTTCGTATTGTGTTCGTTGAATACATCTAAACTGCATTTCATGAGCCTGCATCTGAAGCCAGGAGCTCCATATCAATCTTTCCTTCATTTGTTATGAGTGCAAATTTAAAATAAATGATACTCGTCTCAGGTTCGTTACTCTCGCTAATGTATTCTCGTGAGTCCGCATCAAGTGCCACAATGTCATCAGACTTTCCTTCGCTGGTCGTGAATGTAAATCGAAAATCAGACTCGTTAAAGGAACATTAGCAGGAGGCTGTTACCGCCGCGGCTACCGCCTTTCTCCCGCGCTTCATGACATGGCAGCATCTGGCGCGTCTCGCTACCAACTGTCGTCCCATCGAGGGAAAGGCTCGTGTATACTTTCTTCGAGTTGCTCTGTTGCTGACACCCCCTTATACTGACGAGCGCTTGGGGCCGTGGGCTGCTGACAGGATCTTATCGAATGCATATTCAGAATTGCTTTTCTGGATATGCATTCCTTAATATCAATTATTGTGCTGTTGTAGTATTAAATGTGGGATTGCTACATTGGTATGCATTGAAATTTTGCTTGAGGGATGCTCAATGCTACATTTCGTCCAAAATTTCAAGAAAACCACTAAAACATTTCAAAATGCGTGAAATTTGATTTCGTAAGATGTATTGTATTACAAGTCGGTCATATAAATACTTTCTATCGTTTAGTCCCCGTGAGTAGCTACGACGTTATTGAAGTGACCAGTTGGCTGCATCGTTTGAAAAACATCGTGTAATAGTTTGAAAAATACCGTGCACGAATTGTGTTTCAACGGCTTAGCCCTAAGCGTATTGAATTTGTCGTATTTATTTTCGGGTTTTTACCACTTTAGATGGAGACGGCATAAACTGCCAGTATTGCATCGCAATAATTCGGTTACTGATTTTTACTAATTTTACAATGATAGGTAAGTGTTGCTTCTCAATCATTCAATTGCTCTTTAGTATTTATCTCTAAACTGGCAGGTCCGTATTGTCTCTCAATAATTCCATTGTTGATTAATATTTATCTCAACAATGGCAGGTGCTGTACGATGGTAAACTGGCGAGCGCCATCGTGTTCATGTACAACCCCGTGGCCACGGACTCGCAACTCTGCCTGCAGTCGTCGCCTAAAGGCAACCCCAGCTACTTCAAACACAGCCCGCACGCGCTCATGTTGCAGGCACGTACAACTCTACCTTCTATGATACACAAGTCGCCACTCTACACATACTGCACTTTACTCGCCACTCTACACATACTGCACTTTACTCGCCACTCTACACATACTGCGCTTAACTCACCACTCTACACATACTGTATGTAATAATAACTGAGCTGTTTCGATCTCGCTAAAAAGTTGTGATTCAGTATTTTGCTGCTCAAACAGGTGTGTTGCCTCCCTATCCCGCACCTCACTACTTATTCTATTTCTACTATTACAGAAGTAGCAGTTTTTTTATATTTTGTGCTGTCATTTGTATCAGTATCATAGTGTCAGTTATAGAAGAGATTGCTTTCTACTGAAGGCCGGCAACAAGACTGCTGAGGTTACTGCTGTGACATAGATGTTAGTCATTGAGAAAATGGCCAGATTTTGGTTGAAAAGTTCCTAGGATATCAAACCCAAGTCAATTTTGTTATTCTTGTTTTAAACATTGCGAGGTATATCTGTATCCGTAGCGCAAGGGCTCTTTGGATATCATACCTTAACTTCATCCCAGACTGATTACTCACTTCTGTATATTATCAAGAGTTTGGTCATCGTTCGGCTCATTTTTATTGTCATCCATATTATTTTTTCATCCGTTTTATCTTGCGCCGTTTATTTAATAATTGATTAGGGTTGTATATCATATGTGTAATTTCTCTTACAAAATCCTGTCATTATATATATATGCACAACATAAATCTTACACGTAACTGTTTTGACAGGACGTAAAGGCCGTAGTGACCCACAGCATCCACAGCACATTGTCCAGCCTAGGCGGCATCCAGGTGCTGTTCCCCCTCTTCCAGCAGCTGGACATGCCCCACGACCAGGCCTCCAGTGCTGGACAAGATTATTGCAACACACCTACTCCAGACCCCGCCCTCTGGTAAACTGCCTACCTCGCTCCTAATTTAATGTTTTGATTAACATTACGTCGAATTACATATTTTTGATCGTTCTTGGTACTGCTGATCTTGCCCCTGAACGGGTAGACCGTCCCTGGAACGTATTATTTTCTTTTGTTTCCTTCGCAACATTGACACGAATGTAAGAGATGAGTTCGATGTATTTTTCTGGTGCTTCACGCTGTCTTACTTTTCTGAAGCGATCGGTAATATTTCACGAACTTCGTCGTAATCTTTTCAATTCTTTGACAACCCCACGAATGTAGAATGGAAATGAATAAAAATGTATTCATATTTATTTTAGTTGCGACTGATTATCACGGATTCGTCCAAGTTAGTCCTCATATTTATAGTCTTCTAATATTTTGGAAAAGAATAATCTCATCGATTTGTATATTTTGTATTAAAGAAATGATATAAACTTTTGCAATGATAATAATTAAATCTATCTCTTATCATGAAATTTTGTTAGGGATAATTTTAGTAAGAGTTATTTATCAAATTTTGGATGAGAATAATTAGTATATGTATGTGTGTAGCGCGACGCTGGTGGGGTTCATCTGCGAGATGGTAGAGGCGTCGGCGACGGTACAGCAACACATGGCGCAGAACCGCGGCTTCCTGGTGGTCGCCCACCTCCTGCACAGGGCCTCCAGGTACGTCTTGAGCATCAGTCGCGTGTTACATGTGTAGATAATCTCAATTGAAAATGTTTTCTCTCTATTCTGATTCTATTCACGTTAATGCGCGCTTTATATACCTTGAGCTAGAGTCTAGTGTTTTATCTACACGTAAAAACGGTCAAAATTGTGTACTCTCCTCTCACTCCCCAATCGAGGTCATGCATTATGTATCATCTTGAATCATCTTGTATCATCTGTAATAATCTTGTATCATATTGAATCATCTTGAAGCGCTCTCCACTTAAAATATAGTTAATTTTTATCTTCCGTCAATCCTTGTTATTATTCTTAAGTAATAAAAATTATCTTGTTTTCTAATTACATCAAATGTATTTCGAGCACTTCAACATTTTACCTTGGAAATCATTAAAATTTAAGATATATTCATACAACAGACATGAAAACAAATGAATTACCAATTTGTGGAGTAAATTTTGCCAAATAATGCCCTCGATTATCATGTTGTGTAGCCTTGATATCAGGTTAATTTCACTGGATACTTTCTATCAAAATCACATGCTGCAAAATTTAGCATTTTGATTAATAAAAACCGTTTCCGGTTTTTAATAAGAAGTCGAACGTTTTGCATACATTTGTATTTTTTCATTTTATTTTTAATCTCTTACAGACACCACATAACCATGGACGTTTTGACGGCATTCTTGAAGCTCACGAAGTTTCTCGTCACGAGCCCCAAGCCGAACTCCGACCTGCTGCTCAAACAGGTGCGTTGCCTCCCTGTCCTCACTATACTTATTCTATTTCTACCATTACAAAAGTAGCAGTTTTTAGCGCATTTTCTCATTTATGGAAAAAAATGCACTATTATGCTCGCCATTTCTGTCTGCCCGTCCGTGACTTCACGTTTTCGTCAACGAGAAAATGAGCTCCCTGTCACTCACTGCAGTGAGTACTGAGTTATATTTTTTTATATTTGTGCTGTCATTTGTACCAGTACCATAGTGTCAGTCAGCAATAAATTCTCCTGCTATTTTGATTCTTTACACTAGATGACAATGATTATGTTTGTATATTATGCTTGTCGCTCAAAACTGTTTTTAAATGCTGGAACACATTCTTTATACTATATGACAATGATTATGTTTGTATATGTTTGTCACTTAAAACTCTTTGATTTTCAGATGCTGGATCACATTTTGTTCAACCCTTCACTGTGGATCTACTCTCCGGTGGCCGTGCAGCTTCGCCTGCACACTTACCTCGCTACCGAGTTCCTGTCCGACACTCAGGTATGCAACGCTCCCGTTGACGCTCTAAAATTTGATAATTCCCCATGCTATTTTACCAATTTCAATAGTCTGCAAATGTTTCAAAAATAAAATCTTTGTCCACAATATGTATGTTGTGGACTTTTGATGTTTTTTATGTTTTGTTGTGTGGAATTTTGTCCCTAAATCTCGCTTATTGACAAGTACGGCAGTGTGACGTCTATTCTTAGTACGGAAAAAACCAAAACAAAATCCCTGTATCAGATAATCTGTGTTTTTATTTAAAAAAAGTGCTGTCCAACTAAATAAGAACTTGAGCCTCGATTTTTAGTGACCGACAACCAGATTACTTATTGAAAGATATATCGTTGGATTCATGTTGACAATGTAAGCATGTAACTCGTTCCCAGATTTACGGGAGCGTCGGCCTTTAATTGATCGTTAGATTAAAGATCCTGAATTGAATTTCTAAAAACAACAATTTGAGATAATTAGAATATTAATTGAAAGATCCATCTCTTATTTTCAGCAGACAATAACGCGCGCACTCACATTAAACTGATCGTGTGTTTTCAATGCAAATGTACCTATTACTTGATTATCAGATAAAAGATGAATCATTTAATATTATCAGACAACTTTACGAGCTTGTAACTTCGCGCTCAGCTTTACTGGATGCTCGGTCTTCAATGCAAATGCTCCGATTACTTTATTATCAGATATAAGATGAATCATTTAATATTCGCAGACAATAATACGAGCTTGTAACTTCTACCCTGCAGATATACGGGTCGGTGCGACGAGTGTCTACGGTGCTGCAGACGATGCACGCTCTCAAGTACTACTACTGGGTGGTCAACCCGCGTGACAAAAGCGGCATCAACCCTAAGGGACTTGGTCAGTACTTCCCAGCCACTGAGATCAGTATTACGTTTGTTCCCTACATTTATTGTCAGTATGTTATTCGTATATTTTGATCATCCGTACGACAGTGTGCAACATTCTCTGATCTTAGTATCTTAGTATCAGATCCTAGTATCAGAAATAGTATCACAGATCACTCTCGTTTATTTTCCTAATGGCCTTAACTCTGAATCAATTCAACTCTATCTGTTGAATCGGTTAAGATGAACAATTATAACTGTCATACAGCGAAACAAATCATTTCATACTAGTAATTAAGCCTCATTAGAGTTAAAAATGAGTCGACTAAATGCTGATTATTACTTATATTAAATGATGTATTTTTTCAGATGGACCGCGGCCATGCGAAAAAGACATTGTCAGCCTGCGGGCCTACATGTTGCTGTTCCTGAAGCAGCTCATCATGGTCGGCTCCGGGGTGAAGGATGACGAACTGCAGGCCATTCTCAACTACCTCTCCACCATGCATGAGGTCTCTGTACTTCTTACTTACTGCTGTATCTAATTTACATTCAATGAACCAATATCACCATGAGGTCATTGTATTTCTTACTTACTTCTGCATCTAATTTACATGCAAACCACTAATATCACCATGAAGTCTCAGTACTTCTTACTTACTTCTGCATCTTATTTACATTCAAACCACCAATATCACCATGAAGTCTCAGTACTTCTTACTTACTTCTGCATCTAATTTACATTCAAAGAACCAATATCACCATGCGGTCTCTGTACTTCTTGCTTACTTCTGCATCTAATTACATTCAAACCACCAATATCACGGAGTCAAGTAACCCCCACTGTACTCAAATTAAGTCCTCGCGCAAGACGATAACTATCCAACTAATACTAATTTGAATAATTCTCATTGACAATCATGTGCTTAGTTTATGAGGCGATACTTTGGTCGGCGGTCTAACGGTAATAAAATGTGTGGAATTTGAAATATTATCGTGGTTCCGATGCCAAATTTTTCTCTAGCATCATTGAGAGAATTCTCTTTTGCATCATGGCAACCCACAATTGCCTAAGTGAAGTGAGGGATGTGCTTCATGCCCCTATGGTGGTGACGATATTGATTTAAAACTTTCCCACTGATAATTTCTAAGACTTGACGTAATCATAGGCATAGAACTTGCCTAGCACCTCATGATGATGCTGGGCTCACACTTGAACATTTAGGAATTGGTTCACCGTGGAGTACATCATCAGCCGCACATCTTGTAAAACTGGATCACAAATAGATTATGAAACGCGTAATGCAGATTGCGCTGCGTTAACGCATTACAGAAAATCTCAGGTTTGTCCTGACCAATAAATGTTGTTTGTGCAGGACGAGAACCTGCACGACGTGCTGCAGATGCTCATGTCCCTGATGTCGGAGCAGCCTGCATCGATGGTACCTGCGTTCGACAGCAAAGTTGGCACCCGCACTGTCTTCAAACTCCTGGCGTCCAGCAGCCAACTTGTCAGACTACAGGCGCTCAATCATTACAGGCTTGAAAATCCCAGTAAGTTGCAACCCCTATAACAATTTATTAATATTGAACTGGATTTTATTGAGATGTGAGGCTTAACTTGGTTCTTGTAGATTATTTTTATGCATAAATTTTTCTACCTATACCTGTTATTATTAAATCATAAATATTGAGATTTATTTATTAGTGGCATATGATTCTCGTTGTTACTCACGTTGAAAAGAAACAATTTTTTCCTCCTTATTGTCGCATATCAGCTTTGGGAGATATTTTATATATATCATCATCTAATGCCTATTAATTTAAATGTTTTAATGTAAGTACAAATAATCTTCTGTTTAAATTATTACAATTTTTAATTTGCCCGGTCAGTGATCCTGAAAGTTTGTGCCACGCTCATCCGGCAGTCGAAACCATCGGACGCTCTGCTGGAAGTGAAGAAACTCTTCCTCTCAGACATGACCATCCTGTGCAACAACAACAGGGACAACAGGCGCACCGTCCTACAGATGAGCGTTTGGCAGGTACGAATTATATTTAACTCATTTATCTCCCTTCCTCCTTCATCTTTACCTTTTTTCATCGCAGTGTCCTACAGATGAGCGTTAGGCAGATCTGAATTATCTTCAACTTATTTAATTTCCTTTCTCCTTCATCCTTATTTTCTTTCATCGCACCGTCCTACAGATAAGCGTCTGGTAGGTCTTCAAATTTTCCTAAATTTCTTCAATATCATTCACCTTGAGTTGATAATGTTAACTCAGTCATTTTTGTTCGCGAACCTTTTAATCCAATGTATGGTGCGCTGTTCACATATTATCATTTGATGATGCAATATCGCATAATATGATCAATTTACACATATAATAATTCAAAAGATAACTTATTATAAAACTTAGAGACAGGAGAATCGTATTTGTATTTGCAGTTTGTATTTGTTGGCATATTTTCATATTTGTATTTTAATTTTGTTACCTAAACTACGTATTTACGTCAATGTATCGCGCGCATTTCACATTTCATCAGATAATGATCAATATCGTGAAACCTGCTTGATTTACACAGGTAAATACTCAATAGATCACGTTGTACTCTTAGTTAACACAGATGCGGGAATGTGGCTGTGTGTGTGTCGCTGGCTTCCGTCCACTCACTTGTTATTTACACATGTAATTATTCAACTCATAACTTATTACAAAACTCAACGTGTTCAGTGTTCAAAGAAGTGGCTGATAGCACTGACTTCCGTCCACTTACGCGTTATTTACACTTCTAATTATTTAATTCATAACGTATTAAAATATTCAACGTGTTCCGTGTTGACAGGAGTGGCTGATAGCGCTGGCTTCCGTCCACTAACGCGTTAATTATACATGTAATCATTTAATTCATAAGTTATTAAAGTACTGAACGTGTTTTGTGTTGACAGGAGTGGCGAATGCGCTGGCTTTTGTCTTCTAACACGTTATTTACACATGTAATTATTTAACTCATAACTAATTATTCACCGTGTTTTATGTTCGCAGGAGTGGCTGATTGCGCTGGCTTACATCCACCCTCGTTGCAGCGAGGAGCAGAAGATCAGCGACATGGTGTACTCGTTGTTCCGCATGCTGCTGCACCACGCCATCAAGCATGAGTATGGCGGTGCGCATTTCACATTTCATCAGATAATGATCAATATCGTGAAACCTGCTTGATTTACACAGGTAAATACTCAATAGATCACGTTGTACTCTTAGTTGACATTAGCACAGATGCGGGGATGTAGCTGTTTTGTTTGGCGCTGTCTTTCGTCCATTCACGCGTTAATTACACATGTAAATGGCTAATTCATAACTTATTAGAAAACTGAACGTGTTTTGCTTTTTTTGCTGATAGCGCTGGCATTCGTCCACTAACACGTTAATTATACACGTAATCATTTAATACATAACTTATTAAAATATTCAACGTGTTTCGTGTTCACAGGAGTGGCTGATAGCGATGCTGGCATTCGTCCACTAACACGTTAATTATACATGTAATCATTTAATTCAAAACTTATTATAATATTTAACGTGTTTGTGTTGACAGGAGTGGCTGATAGCGCTGGCTTACATCCACCCTCGTTGCAGCGAGGAGCAGAAGATCAGCGACATGGTGTACTCGTTGTTCCGCATGCTGCTGCACCACGCCATCAAGCATGAGTATGGCGGATGGCGGGTCTGGGTCGACACGCTCGCCATCGTACACTCTAAGGCACGTAATTTCTTTCAACATTTACTGCTAATTCTACATGTATATCTAATGCCAATAATTAATTAAGTCAGAATATGGTTCATGGTGTGACCAAATACCATCGTTTTCACACTCATGTTGCCTATTGGAAAACATTGCTAATGTTGAAAAGTTTGTAACGTTTGGTGTTGATATTGGCAGGTATCATATGAAGAGTTCAAGCTGCAATTTGCTCAGATGTATGAGCAGTACGAGCGTCATCGCTCCGACAACATCACTGACCCCGCCATCAGACAGCAGCGGCCCATCTCCACCATCTCGGGCTGGGAGCGCCAATATTACGCNAGATGTATGAGCAATACGAGCGTCATCGCTCCGACAACATCACTGACCCCGCCATCAGACAGCAGCGGCCCATCTCCACCATCTCGGGCTGGGAGCGCCAATATTACGCTCCTCCTGACCTCTACAACCCTCAGGTACAGCTTGTTCTCTTCATATTATAATATAATTTTGTTTTATTCTCGTGTTGGCACATAAATTCACGAATTCGTGTACCGTTTGTTAACTCAATTTTATAATATTAGTCAATTGAGTTATTCTATTGGCATTGAAATTCACGAATTCATGTACTCCTGGTAACGCTAGCTCACTTAATTTAATATTTTTAATTAATTTGATGATTGTCGTGACACCTACAATTGGTAGCGCGTGCTGCTTCTTAAAGAACATTTATAAGATCACTTAATTTAATTCCTATTATGACCTATGAATGAATATAATTCTTGATTTCATTTAATTCTGTATCAAGGAGTATTTTGTGTTTAGTTTTATTTGACTTATTTACCATTCGGTCTTCTATATTGCCTTCAATTATGTTTATCTTGTACGCAAGCATGTGGTCATTAACGATTGTATTAATTTTATAGTTAAAAGAATGTGATTTATGCTTGGCATTTGAGGAGAACTTCGTTCATTTTTTCTATTAAACAATTTGTCTTAAATAATCAGAATAATTTGTCCTCTGTTCATGTGAAACATTTTTATTTTTCTAGAATAACATCGACGGAGGAGGCGAAAGCGACGACAAACCCGAGCGCGCGCTGCACAACGGAGAAATAAGCTCCGGTTCTCCTGAATATTTGCCTGAAGGCGACATTCAGACTGAATCAGTTGTTGATCCAGACGTGGACCTTGACCCTGCGGTAGTGAATGACAACGTCGACTCAGTGTTAGTGAATGACAACATCTCCACTGCTGCACTTGACAGTGACACCACGAACAACAACACCACCAGTCTTACCGCTGACCATACAACTACGCGGACCGAAAGCCAGCCAGAAATTATCACCCCATCAAATAGTGTTGAGGATTCAAACATTGAGAACAACAATGTTTTGAGCAACATCGTCACCGAGATTTATGACCAGGATATCCATAGATCAGATATTTATGAAGATGACATCAAAACGAATAACAACGAAAACAATATTGGTGAGCGCAATGAAGAAACCAATGTTCAGTCAGACACTCGTGAATTGATCGAATCTTTGAACGAAGCGAAGACTGACACTAATTCTGAAAATGAACTAAAACCTTCTGCGGAACTGGCGAAAATTGTTCTTGAAAATTGTTCTGAAGAGTCATGTGCATCTCCTTCCAAAAAAAGTGACAACAAACAAGAAAAGAATGGTGCAAAAGATGCATCAGACGAAGAAATGGTAACACCTGACGAGCTACGAGAGATTACTAAGCCAGACGAGGCTTCTTCTTGTGATTCATCCACAAGCAAATCCAGTCTTTCGCCTGCGCCATCTCCCGAGAAGTGTACGGATGATAAAGTTAAAAAGTCAGTTGAATCCAGTCCTGCTAAGTCCCAAGCAGTTTCTGACACGCTTCCTGAGGAAGAAGAAGAGGTCAAAACTGCTCCTCAACATGAGGCTATTTCCACAATTTCCGGCATTATTGCCGAACTTACCAAGTCTGAGAAAGAGAAGGCCGATGCCGAAGAAGCTGCCAAAGAACCGGTCAAGGAAACAGTGTCCAGTGAAGTGCCTTCCAACGATGCCGTTACTGATGATGCTGAAGCAATGGTTGAAAATGTGACCATTTCCGATGACGCGAACGGCGAATCGAAGCCTGGTGGTACAATTAAACTAATTGACCAAAATTCATTAAATAATGATGTCGACCAAAATCAAGAGGAGAAGTCTGATGCTACTTCGGAAAATGATGGATGTTCTAAAGTTCTTGAGTCTGAAGGAGAAAAATCCGAAGTTTCGGAAAATAAGGACAGCGACTCTGGTATTGCGAGTTCAGTAGAAAGTAAAGTTTCTGAAGTTGATCCTTCTACTAGTGATAAAAAATCCTGTGATAATGTCAATATTGTACAAAGTCCTGTTAAAACATCCAACTCTAGTCCTATTCCTTGTGATAAGTCATCTTGCGAAGAAGCTCTACCAACGTCAGCTGGCGATGTCTCTACAGACGTAGAGGTCTCATCTCTTCCTTCTTCTAGTCCGTCTAAGAATTCCATAACATCGGAAGAAAAACCACACAGATCTCAAACAAGCTCAGATGATAATGATCTGAAGACCGTCGAGAAGTCAGGAGAAGCAGAAATAAATTCATCTTCTGAACAAAATTCTGCTGTTGAAGACAGCGACAGATGCGTCGAGTCGATGAAACCTGATGTGAGTGATACTAATGCTAATGAGCCTTCAGAAGGTGAAGGTAGCAATAAACAAAATGTGTCCCTTTCACCATCGAAAAGCGAGATGTCCGGTGAAGAAGTAAACGCTACTAAGTCTGAAGATCCTGCCGCGGAAATCGAACTAGTTATTTCTACTACTGAAAATAAGTCTCCCAGTTCATCAACGGGCGCTTCTGTCGGTGAGAAACTTGATGCAACAGATTTGACTGAAACCAAATCTGAGTCTGCGGCTGTCGCCACCGACTTGCCTACAATAATAAGTTCCAAACCGTTCACTGTTAACAACTTAGAACATTCAATTGTCAGCTGTTCTGAACAGTCTGTTGTCAGCATTTCGGAACAATCAGCCGCAAGCAGTGCAGAACAGTCAGCTGCAAGCAGTTCTGAACAATCTGCCGTCACGGTTGTCCAACAGTCAGCGCCTCCTGAGATCACACAGCAACTTCATCCTGACCAAAATAAAGAAAAGATTCAAATAATCATTGATGATCAACCCGACGTGGTCCCTCAGAGGCACAATATCGGCATTGGCATCAGTTCTAATGAACGCGATAAAGCTGGTGAGGAATTTCTTTGCATTCGTTAGTTAATTTTATATCAGCTAAACATTGTTATATTGCAGTATTGATTTCTCGGAGCCTGGAATATTTCATAAACTTCTCACTTTGTGTGTAATTACCAAACTAAATAAGAAGGGTCATTATGCATTAGTTTGAATTAAAATTTATTAAGCGTCATCGTCAAGGTTTATGTAGAATGTTGGTATTACTTAATTCTTGACTCGCTACATGAACGTTCTACGCCATGACGAAGATATTGTAATAAGATACTTGCTACCTTGAACTTGCTGCCTTGTTTCAGATCAAGACTACATTATTCTTTACTAATGAATTAAAATTTGATTTGGCGTGACCATATCGATTTTTTTCATATTGTAATTACTTACTTCTTTTCTGGCTGCTTTTGAACGTTCCAGGTCGAAGCTCATTATTCTTGTGTTTCAAATCTGAATTAAATTTGTCGTTGTCTTCATGATAATGAAATATTGGAATAACTCAACTACATTGAACGTTCCAGGCCAGAGCTCATTATTATTGTATATCAAATTTGAATTAAATTTGTCGTAGTCTTCATAATAATAAAATATTGGAATACCTCATCTGCATTAAACGTTCCAGGCCAAAGCTCATTATTATTGTATATCAAATCTGAATTAAGTTTGTCGTAGTGTTCATGATAATAAAAATTGGACTAACTCATCTACTTTGAACATTCCAGGCCAGAGCGAGCAGCCCGCGGACGGGAAGTCGTCGTCCGTGTCGCGCAGCTCCTCCGTAGGATCATCACAGAGCCACTCCCGCCAAATATTCAACTCGGGGCCCACGCGTCCGCCCTTCAGGATACCAGAGTTCCGGTGGTCCTACATCCACCAGCGGCTGCTCTCCGACATCCTATTCTCCCTGGAGACTGACATGCAAGTCTGGAGAAGGTCAGACTTTCATTCTTTTTTTCCTTATTTATGAACGGATCTAGAAAGTGATAAACATATGAGATTTTGATAATATATTCAAAAAGGTAGGTAACAATTAATTCAGTTTATTTTTAAAACTTATCTCTTAAAATGGGTGAACTTCTTGTTTCTATTCTTCTCAATTACTCACAGCTTGCATTTTGAAGATTTGAGACCTCGCTTAACTAGACCTTTTGTCTATCATTTAGACCTCAGTTCGCTATAATTTGCGTATTCATATATTTCCGTTTTCAGTCACTCAACGAAGAGCGTTTTGGACTTCGTGAACAACAGCGAGAACGCGATATTCGTGGTGAACACCGTGCACCTCATCTCGCAGCTCGCGGACAACCTCATCATCGCTTGCGGGGGCCTCCTGCCTCTGCTCGCATCCGCTACTTCTCCTAATGTGAGTCATGGATACTAACTTTTTATTGTTAAAAATAACAAGTATTTGCCAAGACTTCTCCTAATGTAAGTAATGGATACTAACTTTTTATTATTGAACATAACAAATATTCGCCTGGACTTCTCCTAATGTAAGTCATGGATACTAACTTTTTATTATTGAACATATTCTCCTAATGTAAGTCAGGGATACTAACTTTTTATTGTTGAAAACACCAAATATTTGCCAAGACTTCTCCTAATGTAAGGCATAGATGCTAACTTTTTATCATTAAAAATAATAAATATTTGCCACGAAAGATCGTCGAATTTAATTACAAGCATGAAGACTTAGATATATGATTTGTCTCTGGAGAACTGGGTAACTTATTTTTTAATTAGACTCTCGTAAATTTTAACAGTTTGTCGCTAGATACTGATATCCGTTCAATCATCTTGCCCCTAACCAGAAGTTATATTTTATCAGTTAATTTTGCACACACCATAAATTACAGAACTTCTGCTAATCTGCCCATAACTAGGCAATAATTTTATCTGTAATAGTTATCACCAAACATTGAATTACTTCCGCTTAATTCTCCCATGACGAAGCCCTCAAATGTTCATATGATAATCTTACGTTGGACCAGAGCGAGCTGGAGGTGCTGGAGCCGACGCAGGGGCTGGTGGTGGAGGCCGCCGTGTCGTTCCTACACCGCCTCGTCAACATGGCCGACGTTAATGAATACATATTATTTGAGCCGCGCGCCAGTTAGTGGTAAAATTACGACAAAAAGGTATCGTAAAATTGTGTAAAATGCATTTTACACCAGTATTGTAGGTCAAATTGCGGTAAAAATGCATTATAAATTTGGTGAAAATATTCTACACTTACATTGCCGTAGTTGGTGATTGCCGTAGTGTAACAAAAATAGGGAAAAATGCACTCTGGAATCGTTGAAAATCCATCGAACAACAGGGCGGTACAGTTGTGCTTGGAAATTCTGTGAAAGTGCATTGGAAAATTGGTGAAAATGTTTAGGATGGCGAATTTCTACAGAAGTTCATTGAAAATACGGCAAAAATTAATTGTGATATTGTTGAAAATTTAGTACGGTGTAATTCCGGTTAACTTTTATCCTATGCAGGTTTGCACGGTCGCGGTGCGCAACTGCCTAGAGTGCCGCGAGAGGAGCCGTATCGCCGAGGCGGTTGCCTACAAACAACCCATTAATAACAACAACAACGCTAACGGCAAGCCTCGACACGTCGTCATGCGGGGCGCCCACGCCTCACCGAAGGTGATTTGTCCTCAGTGTTTCTTTGAGATATTAGTCCAGAATTTTACATGTCTTCAATAAAGGCTTTTTAAGAATTGTCAATGAAATTAATTTCATAAGTTGATTGTTTCTTCATTGATTTTTTACTGTACATTCAGTAATATCATTATCATTGGTATTGGTACTATGTGTTATTTTTCTTATTCCATAAAAAAAGTCAAATTTATTTTCGACATTTAGTGATCACATTTAAACGCATTACTGATCTTTGTAGAAACCAACGAAGGTAATTCTACGCACCCTGACATTGTTTTGTGTGAGCAGAACCTGGTGGAGCAGCTTGGAGGAGCCGGCAGCCCCGTACGGGATCCTGAGAAGCTCCTGCAGGATATGGACGTGAACAGACTGCGCGCCGTCATCTACAGAGACGTGGTCAGTGATTCTTGTACTGTCTTGTATTGTCTTTTGTTGCTGTTCTTAAATTTGTATGTTGAAATCATTTAATAGACATAGCGACGTTATATGGACAGAACGCTGCTCTTAGATTTGTAGTTGAATTGGTCTACATCTACAGAGACGTGGTCAGTGGCTCTTGTCTTGTCTTGTCTTGTTTGTGCATTTTCTCATTTATGGGAAAAAGGCGCTATTGTGCTCGACATGTCCGTGTGTCTGTCTGTCTGTCCGTCCGTGACTTCACGTTTTCGTCGACGAGAAAATGCGCTCTCTTTCACTCACTGCAGTGAGTACTGAGTTATATTTTATTGTCTTTTGCTACTGCTCTTAGATTTGTATGTTCATTTGATTTAATAGCCAGAGCGACGTTATATGGACAGAACGCTGGTCTTAGATTTGTAGTTGAATTGGTCTACATCTACAGAGACGTGCTCAGTCAATCTTTCCTCGTATTCAGTTCTTCTCGTGGAATTGGACCTTGAATCACACAGTTGGTTCGTTTTCTTACTGTGTACAAGAATATTCGTGACTTTCATCATTATTGTCCGACTAAAGTAACGTCAAGATTTTTCCTCATAGATTAGTTTATCGAAAAAAAATTTACCTCTCTTACTTGAGCAAATACAAATTTTTGCATGAGTTTCTTCAGCAAAGATAGGATAATCGTAACATGTACATGTTTTCCTTCTCTTCATTCTAGGAGGAGACAAAACAGGCGCAGTTCCTGTCTCTGGCAATAGTTTATTTCATCTCTGTGCTGATGGTGTCCAAGTACAGAGATATCCTCGAGCCACCATCTTCTGCCTCTCCACCATCCAGCGCTCAAGCCACCGCTCATCACAACAGCTTTGCTCACCATCACTACTCTGGTGAGTGCCTTCACTCCACATCCATCTTCTATTGTAAATTTCATGGTGCATTCTCAGCTCAACCACTTGGCAGAATCAACAGCAGTTGTTTGAGTTCAAGCTCCACCATTTATACTTTTATAATCAGTAATTATTATTAAATTTCTTGGCAGCTGCTCCGTTTGGGGCGGTAACATTCCTGGAAGCGTGAGAAAACTTGTCAATCCTCAAATTTATAATTTGTGGAAGTAATTTTTTTATAGGCTGCTTCATGCTAATTTTTTTCGAACATGTTAGTGTGTAACTTTCGCGTTCTTCTTGTTTGCATTCGCGTCAATCCTCCTTACAAAAAAGTGCTGGAAATTAAGTGCCATCTCAGATTTAGAGTAGTTCTACTTAAATGTTTTTCTAGCAATCGAGTTCTTTCCATGCATTCAATATTTCTTGTTCTCGTTTAATGCGGTTCTCTCCCTTCCTCTCAAGAACTTCTTTCAACATGAAGGCTCATTCCGGTAAATTTACTTTTATTATATCCCTAAGAACGGATAATTTGTAAGTGTAAAAACGTCATATACACTAACTAATATTGAGTTCCTTCTAATTTTGTCATTTCATTGTTATTATGTTTACTTTTTGCATGCTGCATTAGATAAGCGAAAGAAAACTGCAAAGCGTGAGACTGTCGTTCGGTCCAAGTCGCTTGCGTCGTTTGTGAAGTGGAGCAAGGAAGCTGAAAAGAACAACGTGCTTGCTAACTCATTAGGTGGTTCAATGCTCACACTTCGGGACGCGACGGAGAAGTGCGATATAGTGTCTAATCCGAAAATTAAATCGCCTGAAAGTAGAGAAAATTCCCCTAACCAAGATCTAGTCGAGAATGAGAATGAATCAGAAGTTCTCGGGTCTCCAAAGCCAACGACGTTCCGGAAACGTCTTTCTGTCGGTCAGCTCAGTTCGAAGGCGGCCGACGACGCATGCGAAGAAAAAACTCCCGACCCTGACGATCATAACGAGAATTCACCATCATCATCGCCCGTTATGTTGTCAGTACATAACACAAGTCAGTGCCACCCCGTCTCACTCGCCATCATCAATCCTGATGCTTCTGACAAATATCAGCTGTCACCGGGCAAAACATCTGTAACCAAAACACGTCCGAATTCAGCTTTATCGGCAAAGAAACGCCGAGTTGCGCTCTACTCCGCCTGGAAACAGTCGGGTGCAGCCAAGTGCCCCGAAGAGAGCGAAGAAGTTAAGGTTCCTAGTTGTGAGTCAGATGAAGTGCAAGAAGACCAAAGAAAGCAACCAGGTACTAATAAGTGTTGCTCATGTTCACGCACCTCACTGGTTGACCGAATGCTAGCGTGAATTGAACTCGTCTTCCACTGCGTGTATATGCATTCTTCGTTACTCTTCGTTCACCGTAAAATCAGACACTGCCCTGTATGTCAAGTTCTTCCACACAAACTTCTTTTTGAAACCGGTCAATTTTAATGAAAAATCTTCTGTTGTCTTTTATAACTCACGTGTTCCACGAAAACTTGTCCGTTTACTGAAACTGTTTCAAGTGTATTATAAGTTGCGTACGATTGTGTACGCCGCCTAGTCTGAGGTCTCACAGGACAATTTTGAGTCCAAGCATATGTTATTGTCTCAAGTTACTGTTAGCTATCAGAATGTGTTGAGTGAAAATTATTTTGTTTGCAGCTTATCGCACCATAAAACTTGATGTTACTTATTCGTCGTCACTAATGCCGTTATTATGTGTGGCTTTCACTCACGCAATTGAATAGATCCTGCCTCGTGACGAACAATATGAGTGCAATGGTTGATTCATCCACTTCCGAAATGCCACACTTAAACTGATAATGTTTTATTTGTAGAATCGTCTTTTTTAAAACTTTTAGTTTGAAATTTTACGTTTATTAATGACTTGAATTTCATTTAGGCATTTTGCATCAATTCAACTGCCAGGTTATTTCAATTCACTCGAAGCTCGTTTGGTTCGCAATGCAATTGATGATGCGAATTCCGAAGAATGGGAACAAAACTGTACGTCATCGACGAATTATTTGGCAAAATCTACCAGTTTTTTCGCCCATTTCTGCGTCCCACCAGTGAAGCACTGCTATCTTTTATCCCCCCTTGTGGCAAACTTTTTTATTTAGTGTTCATGAATGTTTGCTTTGTTTTCTGACGACAAGATTAACATGACCAAATTATATGTAACGTGGACACCACCTCTACAGAGCGAGGCAATGGTGGAGGTAACGCTGTCGGAGTGGAAGACGATGCGGAGTACGAGATGATTATGGTGGATCAGCACAACTCATCCATTTTAGCAGACCATCCACCTTCATCCACCAACTCCTCCGGCCCGCCATCAATCAAGGTAAACATATCCGCAATTGTAACTTGGCTTATGCAGTGTTCATTGTAGTTCGCTGGACTCTGTTATACATTGTTGAAACTTTTGGCCCTGTTACAGTGATCTTGCAATGAAATATTCGTAGTTCTTCAAACAATGATTTATCATGAAAGTTATTCATTTGTTAAAGGTCAATGACTTCAAACAATGATTTATCATGAAAGTTAGTCATTTGTTAAAGGTCAAATCATCGTCGAATATATTGATTTAATCCAAACAGCTTAATACCTTACATTACATTCTGGAAATTCATATAGGGTTACATCGTGGCCTCCTTGACACTCGTTGCGATATTTTAAATTGTAATGTTCATAAAAATATTCGGTCATATCAAACAGTTTCTTTGTCTATGTGATGCAGGTAAGTTATTTTCAAATCTCGTATTATCCACTGAGGAATAATTGGAATGATTCGGTGTTCCCTCGCTTGAAATTTTTGACTATCTCCTCTAAAGTTTCATATGAACTTGCTTAAAGCTGTGCATTTCTAACACTTCTGATAATATTATTGGCTAAATTATTGCAATAAAAAATTTTCTACAGTTAAACTTTTACCGAGTCGCCCTAATCTATCGACTATTATTCATCCAAAACTTCTTTACTCTGTACGATATTCATCGATTTTTTCAGCTTATCCAGAACAAAGAATTTTGCCCCAAACCTTCTTGAAAGAATTTAATTTCGTTAATTTTTAGTTCAAATTTGAAAGAGTTTAGTAGGTCGTGATACTGATTATATAGCTGATCCCTAGATAGTTGTGTGTGTTCACTTGTCCTGTGATGTTAGACCCTTAATTGAAATGCCACTGTTTTGTCAATAGAAATTTCCGCTTCCCAACTCTATTGAAAATCATCGGTGGATAAAACAAAGCCAACGATCGGGCATTTATTGGACATTTATAATCCATCTATGATTTTTAATTGTAATTTTGTAATTAATTGTAGCTGTTTTATGTCCCTGTCTTGCCCTTAAATAAATCCCTTAGCCAGGACAAATATTTTGATAGATGCTTCCATTAATGATCTTGGATCAGATTGAATAGTTACTTGATAGTTATTCTTCCCTAGACTTTTAATTCCTTGACTAGTTTCCCTATTTGCTAGCGTCCAATGTGTTGGCTGCGCATGGGACGTACAAATGCCATGCGTCATCTGAATAATCCTTGATAATTTTTTTAGCTTTGAATTACTTTTGACTAAATTTCTCGCCCAATTCAGGTATCAGAAGTCGCTTTAATTTTTTCCGACAGAGATCTCACTCGTCGTATCTTCTTCTTGGAAGTTCTTTAATGTTTGTCGTTAAATACCCTAATTTAGCGTATGAAATCATTTTCAAGTATAGTGCGCTTTACAGCCTAGCCGATGCTGAATGACGCAATTTTTTTACTCCAGTTTTTGAACTGGCGAATTTTCTTTATGTAGTTAACGTTTTCCCTTCCATATTGAGCAGCCCTAGCAGCCTCCTATTTAATTTTTTTTTCTACTTACAAAACCTTCCCTAAACTCATCAAGATTATATAGCTTCCTAGATAGAAACAGGCTTCGTATTCTGTTCTTCTAACTGGGCGGTGTTTGTTCTCAGTCTGCGGCAATGCTCGGCCGTTTAGCTGCCAAGTATGAGAGTGACTCTGTTCCATACTACCACAGCGGCAAGACTGTACAGCCTAGACACGCTTGTGGGCCGCATAAGGTAAACCTCGGCTCCTCGTCACCACAACTTCCTACAATGTTCGTTCATGCGTGCCAACGGATCACCGGCAGCGTTGCGGGAATGCGCACTAATGTTGTAGCTTTTTTTCACATATATATATATATATATATATTCACGATCGGCACATACTTTTCTTAGGCTTTCGATTGTTTTTTTTTTTGCAGTTTTTTCTTATTCTGTGAGCCCGCCTCGCTAGGCTGGCATGATGATCTCGGTTCCAGCTGTGCGATTGGTCACGTCTTTTCTCCTCAACTCCGCATGCATTGCTTGTCATTCTTGCTTCTGTTTAAATTGTGTGCGATTTATACGGTTGATTTTCTTTAAGATTTTCGCCTGGTAGTGTGTGCCACTGTGCTATGGTCTACTTTGTCTAGTCAAGCCACTTTCAAGTTAGCGGATTTTTTTTTTGCAAATCGCTGCTTGGAACAACACCAATTTTTTATTACGTTTGTGAATCAAATGTAAATTAAAAATACTATGTTGTATTTCCATTAAATGATGTGTATAATTTTGTTTTAGATTTGAAAAAAACAGCAGTCGTTTGTCTTCTTGAGAATGACGATATGTGATATATATTTCCTTACTACGTGTATTCTTCGTTTTCTGTAAACCTGCATGAGTAGATGATCAAATGATCTTCGTGCACGAGTAGACGGCGTTCCTGCTTATATTTCTTGTATTTGTCATTCTTTCGCTTCCAATGTTCAAAACAACCGATGCTAATAAGTGAATTGTATATTATACAGTCGTGATACACGATGAATCGACCAAAAATACTGGGAGATTCACGGAAACTTCCTGATTTGAAAGTTCAACAAAAAAATAACTAGTTAAGATATCATTACAATATAAATTTTATTCAAAAAGACATTGCCTGAATTTTTTTAGCTCTTAGTTTTATAGAAGCCATCTGACAAATGACGGCCCCCATTGTCAGTGCATTCAGTTACCCGAATTTTGAAGTTCCGTTCAACTCGCTCAAGCATATTGACGGGCAATGGCTTGGCGTATGTTGTTCTACAAATGAGGAAGGATCCTTGGACAGTCATTGTAAACAATTGATTTAAGATAACCCTATAAAAAATCACACGGAGCCAAATCGGAGGATCGGGCTCGCCAATTGCTGCCTCTTATCAAGGAGATGAGGCGCTCAGCAAAAATTTGTCTCAGAAGATCCATTGAACATCTCGCTGTTTGGGCCGTGGTTTTATCCTTTTGGAACCAGACATCACTGACTTTCATTTCAGCCAGTTTTGGCAAGAAAAAAAGGCGTCTATCATTTGCGTGTACCAAGCTGCAGTGATCGTTACTTCGCGTTCGTTTTCTTCAAAAAATAAGGGCCAATTATGCCAACTCAATTCTGACACCGCACACCACACAGTTACGCGTTCACAATGAAGTGGCCGCTGATGGGGTTTACGCTGCGGGAAATGTTCTCCCTGCATGAGTTCTTGTTCTACAAACAATTTGTAGGGATGAAATTGCAGTTCTTTGTACGGTTTGTGGGGTATTCGTACCACACTGCTGTTCGAAGTCTCCACAATAGCAACGTGTTTACGTGCTGAGCAGTGTTGAGAACACAGAAATGCCTCTCGAATTCTCTTTACGTTTTCGGGTGTTTTGGCAGTCCGCTGACCTCCATACCCTCATGCATTCAAACTTCCACTTGCCCTCAATGTGTTCACCCGCGTAACAATCGATTTTCGATCAGGAACCCGACCTGAAGGACGAATACCGAACCGAGTACGGATTGCTCGTTGAGTAGCAATAATAGGACGGCCATTAAAAATGGTTGCCTCGACAGTAAGCGTACGCTCCGCACTTGTCCAATGCATAGTGGCAACTGACTAGGTGGGACACAAAACTTCATGACCTTGCCTTTCATATGAAATACTCCCTGCCCTTTCCTACAACATCTGGCTGCTTGGCGCGAAATACAAACAGGAAGTTTCCGTGAATCACCCTGTACCTATAGTGATAATCCGAGAATCCTAATGGCTCCAAAACCGAGGACACATTTTGCAATTATCGCAATAAATGACAAACCTCAATGTTAGTGACGCAAACTCAAGGACTTCTGCACATTTTCAACCCCTAATCTTATAGGTGTCGCACATTTTATCTATGAACTAACTCTCAACCTATTCGAGAAGATACCATTCAAATTCGAATAAGTTTGTTGCTATTAAATTCATGTATAAATGGCCAGATGTCGTACAAAGCTCGCTTGCGCACGTAGCCGCTTTTGTAAACGTAGCGGGTGATTTCTCGTCTGTAATTGGTGGGTTTATCTTGAAATTCCGTCAATGATTGGCTGGAGGATTTATGATTTCGTTACCATTTCTGATAGTACGGCCTCTGGACTCTGTTGTTGCCCACATCAGGGATCTGAAGGCTGCGACGGCGGCAGCGACGGAGGCTCGGCGACGAGTTTGGGCGACGAAACAACAGACGCGGCGTGGACGGACGTGAGCCTTCATGACGGCCCTAATGACGACGATCACAAGCCCATGCATGTGTCAGGTGAGGCGGTGCCACAAGCCCATGCATGTGACAGGTGACGGACGGCGATGAGGTTTGTTTCTGTTTTCCTTTAAATTCTCGAGGCCTCAACTTGGCCGTGGAGCGCCACGAGGTTTGTTCTAGTCGCTATTTACCTAACATATGAAGAACAAGGTCAATAATTTGGTCACGGATGTGAATTTAGGCGTTCGTGCGAAGTACTTCTTATGAGCACGGCAGCGCGAGTTCAGTTAACTTTTTATTATTGAACATAACAAATATTCGCCTGGACTTCTCCTAATGTAAGTCATGGATACTAACTTTTTATTATTGAACATAACAAATATTTGCCAAGACAGATCGTAGAATTAAATTACAAGCATGAAGGTCAGATATGATATGATTCGGAAAATAAGGACAGCCACTCCCGATATGATTCTCTTTTGACAACTGGATATCTTATTTTTATAGTAAATATTGACAATTTATCGCTAGAGACTGAAATCCGTTCCGTAATTTTGCCCCTTACCAGACATTACATTTCATCAGTTAATTCTACCCTTACCTGAATTTACAGAACTTCTGCTAATTTGCCCATCGCAAGCTAATAATTGTCTCGGTAATGTTATCATTAAATATTGAATCATTCACGCTTAAATCGCCCGTGACGAAGCCCTCAAATGTTCATATGACCAGACATTACATTTCATCAGATGATTTTGCTCGCACCAGAAATTACGAAACTTCTGCTAATCTGCCCATCACCAGGCAATAATTTCATTTCTAATTGTTATCATCAAACATTGAATTACTTACGCTTAATTCGCCCATGACGAAGCCCTCAAATGTTGACCAGAGCGAGCTGGAGGTGCTGGAGCCGACGCAGGGGCTGGTGGTGGAGGCCGCCGTGTCGTTCCTTGTGTCGCGGGAAGCGTCGCTGACGCAGAAGCTGGAGACGGCGCTGGGGTCTGTGTCGCCGCTGCTCAGGGAGATCATGGTCGACTTCGCGCCCTTCCTCTCCAAGACTCTTGTCGGCTCTCATGGCCAGGAGCTGCTGCTTGAGGGTGCGGTGGTCTTCATAACTCATTAGCAATACTCATTTGAAATCTTGTACTGAAATACCGGTACTCGTATTTGAATTATTGTTATGAAATACTCGTATTTGAATTCTTGTTATGAAATACTCGTATTCAAACTCTTGTTATAAACTACTCGTATTTGAATTATTGTTATTAAATACTCGTATTTGAATTATTGTTATTAAATACTCGTATTTGAATTCTTGTTATTAAATACTCGTATTTGAATTATTGTTATGAAATACACATATTTGAATTATTGTTATTAAATACTCGTATTCAAAAATTTTTTTTAGCAAATATTCGTTTTTAAATTCTTATTATTAAATTCTCGTATTTATATTCTTGATATCAAAATCTCGTAATTCATACTCTTGTTATAAAATTTTCGTATCCATATTCTTGTTATCAGATACTCGTATTCATATTCCTGCTATCAAATACAAATTCTTGTTATCAAAGACAAGTAACTAGTAATCTTGTTCTCGGCAAGTAACACTCTTATATAACCACTGGCACGAGTTACTCACTGTAATTCACAGCTGTTGTATTTGTGTTAGGCCTGACGACGTTCAAGCAGAGCCAGAGCGTCGTGGAGCTCGTGATGTTGCTGTGCTCGCAGGAGTGGCAGAACTCTCTGCAGAAACACGCAGGACTCGCGTTCATCGAGCTCATCAACGAGGGAAGGTGCGTGAGGGTGCCAACACCCGCATGTCTTGTTGCCTACACGCTCTTGTCGACATTATTCGCTGCTTGATACATGTTCTTGATCAGTATGGCGCGTTGTCTTTATTGTATTATTGAGAGGATTAGTGCCGTTCATTGCGGTCAATTAGTTAGGTAGTTATTGCAGGTCATTGTAGTTTATTGTCATCAATGCGGTCAATTGTTGTGATAGTAATTGCTGGTCATTACGGTCAATTATTGAGGAAGTAATTGCTCGTTATTGCGGTCATTTATTGAGGGAGTTATTGCAGGTCATTGTAGTTTATTGTCATCAATGCGGTCAATTGTTGTGGTAGTAATTGCTGGTCATTGCAGTCAATTATTTAGGAAGTAATTGCTGGTCATTGCGGTCATTTATTGAGGGAATTATTGCAGGTCATTGCAGGTTATAATTATGTTGACTGTGAATTATTGAGGTAATTATTGCAGCTTATTGCTGGATATTTTCATAATATCATAAAGGCAGTTAATTATTGAGGTAATTATTGCAGGTTATTGCTGGTATTGTCATAATGACTGTTACTTATTGATGTAATTATTGCAGGTTATTGTCACACGCAATGAAGGACCACATCGTGCGGGTTGCCAACGAGGCAGAGTTCATCCTGAACAGGATGAGGGCGGACGACGTTCTCAAGCACGCAGAGTTCGAGGTGAGACAGGCGGCAGGGATCTGCTTATCTGGGATGTGTACACGTATCCTACATCAGTATCCTAACAGGCTCGTCGCCTTGTGGAATTTTTGTCATAGTCCTAATATCAGGTAATATATATTGAGCCTATAATATCAGACTGAGATAACAGTTACATTTCTTTGATAACAATTGCTAATCTAATCAAAGTAGTAAAAACAATTTATCGTAAATTATGTTAGAAGCCAATTACTCTTCGCGATAACCCCACTTGAACCTCTGTATTTTATTACCTACCTCCATTGAAATTACCTCTATGTTCAATTCCTAATGAACTTGATCATTCAATCGTTTTGCGGGGAGAGAGCGCTAAATATTTTTTAGCTCGCTATTTTAACCAAAAATTCTACTGTACGCTTATGTAAAAATCTAAACCTTTCCTATATTCGTTATTGCTTATAATAAAATAATAATAATAATGATGATATATGCATTATCAAAATAATTGTAATCGTATTATAATAATGCACCAACCAATTCCTTTGTAGCATATTGTAAAATAATAATATAATAAATGCGTTATCAAAGTAAATGTACTAATTTTATACTAATGAATGAACCAACCAACTCCCTTGCAGTCTCTGTGCGCGACGACGGTGCTGGAGCGGCGTGAAGAGGAGCGTATGTGCGACCACCTGATCACTGCAGCGCGACGACGCGACAACCTCGTAGCGTCGCGTATACTTGACAAACTCAGCAACATTCTGGCCAGCCGTGACTCTACTTCTACTGCTGCCGCCACCGCCAACGCTAGACAACTCTCGCCCAAGAAGGGGTAACTCACAATCTGAATCATGGTCCCAATACCGGCTTTAATTTAAACAATTATTATTTTACGATAACTGCTTTCATCCGGCTTTTAATAGTTCTTGTTCGAGAGAATTAGGTTGTTGTGGGATTTATTATTTTCCGGGTTGTTCTTATTAGAAAATTACCTTTCTCCGCTAAAAGTTTTAATTGTCTTCAACACAAATCATTGTTTATTTTTGAAGAAGTGGGGAATGTTTACTTGATACGAACCGTATATCATTAGTCTGCCTAAATCACAAGTTCAACGAGAATTAAAATGCAAAGAATACGTCAATTAAGGAAACTAATCGTATCTTCATTTTAACGAACTCATGATGAAGCTGGTGTCCGAAATGCTTCTAATGAAAACTTGCTGAATTTTCCTGACGCTTTCTTTGCTCTCAAACTTTGGGTAAACATTCGGTGTAAGTAGACTAATTATATTATATAGGTATGCATAGAGAACACCCCACGTATAAATATCCGAATTTTACTGAACAAGTATATAATATTTGAAATGCTAGTTCACGTAGACGTGAACTAGTTTCATATTTTTGTAATAACTCGACGGTAATTTCGACACAACTAAAGTCTTGACGCGGTGCTCAGGCCCGTGATGTACTGGAAGCTTGACAGCTGGGAGGACGACTCGAGGCGCAGGAAGCGCTTCGTGCCTAACCCGCTGGGGTCCTCGCACCCTGAGGCCACCCTCAAGGCTGCCCTCGAACACGGGGCTCCTGAGGACGCAATCCTTCAGGTACCTTATTATTCCTTTTTAGCGCATTTTCTCAGTTATGAAAAAAATGCACTATTGTGCTCGCCATGTTCGTCTGTCCGTCCGTGACTTCATGTTTTCGTCGACGAGAAAATGAGCTCTCTGTCATTCACTGCAGTGAGTACTGGGTTATTTTTTTTTAGTTTTCCTTAATTGTTTATGTTGGACATTATCTCATCATTTGTATTAATTGGATACTTTCTTGTTAATTGTTCATATTAGAGATTTTCTGTCATTTGTTTTGATTGGATATTTTCTTGTTAATTGTTTATATTGGACATTTTCTGTCATTTGTTTTAATTGGATATTTTCTTGGTATTTGTTCATATTGGAAATTTTCTTGTCATTTGTTTTAATTAATCATTTGTTTAAATTTAATAATTTAATTCTTATCATTTTAATTCTTTTTTTACCGATCTTGTTACTTTTTTTTTATAATGTATTGTACTTTAATTCTTGTCATTTTAATTATTTTTTACCGATCTTGTCAATTATTTTATAATGCATTGTACTATTAGTTGTTTTATTGTATATATTTTCTTGCAGGCACGCGAGGAGTTCCACACGCAGCTCGCTGTTCAGAGAAGAGCTCAGCAGCAAACTCTGCAGAGTCCCGACCTCCTCGACGACTCTGAGCTCACCCAAGACGACCGCGACCTCGATGCTGACCTCACAGGTGAGCCCAAGATTTATGTAACTGATTTTTTTTTCATTTGTGATAGTTTGTAGTTGGTTGAGTTCCTTCAAATTCCCTCCGTGATGCTTTTGGAGTTATCAAACTGTAGATTGATAGTTTATTAAGTCACCCGTAACATTCGGGACAGCGCTTTGTATTGCTGAAACTTTGAATTTCAATATCCTTCAATTCATGCTCTGTTCGAGGTTGTATTATTTTCATTTGGTGCTAGCTGAAGGGCCCCAGATCCTAGTGCTAATGAGCTGATCAGAATATATGTTCTATATAATTTCATTGTTATTACATCTATTTCGGTGTGGTATGTACATACGAATGTACCATAGTAACTTTTGAGACGAGGCCTTTAAATACGAAAGTATTGTTTAGTAACTGTAGTGGCAATGCCTGTAGATACGAAATTATTGTTTGATACCCGTACTGGCAATGCCTTTGGATACAAAAGTATGATATGGCAACTTTAGTGGCAATGACTTACTGTAGTGGCATTGACTCTAGATACGCGAGTATTATTGCTGTAAAATATATCGTTAACTCGTGTGTAAATGACACCTAATAAGATGTTCATGGTGTATGCTGCAGGCGTGGTGAACGTGAGCACCCGCGCGCGCCTGGTAGCCCCAGGACTGGTCGTGCCGGGTACGGTCTCCATAACGGCGTCCGAGCTCTACTTCGAGGTGGACGAAGACGATCCCGAGTACCGCAAGTGTGATCTCGAGGTGAGATGCTACCACAAGTTGGTAGAATAACAATATTAAACCATATGCATAACGTGTATAACATTACCTTGAGTAACTCAGTTTAGTTTAACTCCATAAGAGGCTGGTAGGTAACCTCCATATCCTCAAGTAACTCAGTTTGGTTAAATGGTTTGCAGTCCCAATATCGTCAAATAACTGCGGTTTTTTATATGTCTGAAATGTTTCTATGCCTTTTATGAGACTTACTAGAAGCAATAGTTTAATTACAGACGTCCTAGGTTAATTTTTTAACCTCTTACTAAACCTATTTTTTCGTTTGTATTTTTCTCATTTCGAGCCAAATCTCTACTCCCTCTTACGTTTACCGATATTCTATAATAAAATTGAAATCAATGCGCAATTATTTATTCGTCGATTCGTTCACTAAACTCAAAACTTGTGAATCTTTTGCACTTTTCTAATAATGTAGAATTGAACCAATCGTCAAATCATTTAATGTTAATAAACTTTCAACTGCTGGTTATGCTTTGTCGTCAAACAGTCGTTCATTTTCCATTTTTATTTCTATGATTTCTATGCAATGATTTTACTTTTCCATTATTTTGATTTTAATTATTTGTTGCATCAACACCTCGCAACATTTTATTCGTTAAAGTTTATTTGAATGTTGTTAGTACAGTAGCTCCGATTATTCGAGCTAGCCTAAAATTAAATGGTGGTTATAGTTAAAATTCTCTCTCCAACGCTACTGTGAACTCAATGCGCTCAATCTATAACATAGTAATATATGATTTTAAAATATTAATGTAGAATTATACATTTATGGCTCGTCAAATTGAGTATTTGCAACACGGTGCGCTAGATCCGTGGAGCTTATACGTTCGACTGCCGCGGCAAATGGTCGTATGATTTTTTACTTGAATCATTTAGAAAGTAGCAGACGATGTGACACGACCGTTTTCTCTGAATATTTTGAATGCTGAGCGGTCTATTTACACTGGCTATAGGAAGCATGCATCGGGTATAGGCTTGCATTATTATCGTCGATATTGTGGTCAAGAAAATGAGGATCGCAGATCTTGCAGAGGCTCCAGAACCGGTCTGTCAGTGAGAAGACTCAGGCTGTCCATCGCAATCGGTCGCCGGACTTACTCCTACTTCTTTAAAAAAGCTCGTTGCTCTGTTCCGTCATTCAGCGAATTTTTAGTATATAATTTCCACAACTTTATTCGTTGGTGTATTGCTTCCAAACTGAATAACTTGAAGATTTTTGTTTTAATATGTAAGTCGAGGCATCTTTTCATATATGTAGGCTTTGTGAAAGTAGATATTTATAAGTGGATGGTATAAAAAGGACTGCAGGTAGCTGAGCTGGAGCGCTCAGCGGGAAGCAAGGTCCCCCTGTGAGAGTGTGTGGATAAGCTGCCTCCGACTCCTCTAATGAGCGCTCTGCTAAGCCTTGCTATAACTGCCCATACTCGCCTCTTGGTTTCACCACTTACTCACTCCTCAATAAAAATCAAACCTAATTGATGCCAACATTATTAAATTTCTACTCAGCTCAACTTGATCGTTGTCTACAGAATTATATACATTTCGGGCTTACGGAGTCGACCTTAATCATACATTTGTGAGAAGTCAAACTTGAACCTTGTGTACTCGGTTTCATTTGAACATTGCTTAATTTAATCGTTTTCGACGCTTTTATATGCGCAAGAATATCAACTTTTGATTCTTAAACAAAGTACCACACGTGCCGGATCAAAAATTTTCGTTATAAAGACCGTAAACATTTACGCAGGCCAATTCAATTCTTGCTTACATGTTGATCGTTAGGCAAAACATTTTTATAATGTCATCAACATTTTTTATTTGCCTATTTAATATCGTAGACTTGGGGGATACATTTCTTCGTTAGAGTGATCTATTCAGGAAAAAGAACGTTTACGAAGAACATCTTGGATGAGACGGTCAGAACATCTTTGTTTCTGATTTTATTTCAGATTATTTTTTATGTTTCGGTATAAAAAAATCGGACATAATCGCGGAGATTTTTTCTGCTGGAAATTTTCAATTACTTTTATGTGGCATAAGTCACGATTTTACTTTACATTAATCTATTATTATAATATTATGCGTTTTTACCTCAGAAATTCTTGATTTATCAGGGAAATTGTTCTGCTTCGGCATCATTACTTTCAGAACAAGTTTAATTGGTGTTATTTTATTATGATCAAGCATGGAAGAAGTTGGTGCATGTGAGATGGTGAAATATGCATCGCTTTATGGAAGTATTCATTGCATTTTTATCTTTCTGATTACTCCCTTGATACTCAAAACGATGTGGCACTAGATATTGTCGCAATTTAAAAACCAAATGCTATCGAAGCAAAGTTGACGAGATCTTACATTAACAACATGCATGTACATGAACACAAATGCAACATTTAAGCAACAACATATCGGTTCCAACTTCGAAAACCAAGTATTATTTTAAAATATTATTTCTAAGATCTTCACACGAAAACGTGTATTGAATAACAAAGAGCTAGAAAGTGATGGCGTTCGTGCATGTATTGTAGCCCAGATGCCGGCGTGGGTTGTGCGGTGGCTGCGTCTGCGTGTGTGGCGTGTTGCCTGCTGGAGAGCTTTCACCCGCTCAGCAGGGCTCCCTTAAACACTTAAATGTCTAATAGATACATCATTTGTGCATGCCCTAGCTCCATATATACCAACCACCTTCGTTACAGACCACGGCCCCAATGCTTACTTGTGCACGGTTCATGTGCTGGATGCAAGAGCGCGCGTTACAAATATAACAAGTAATGTTACGCGTTTTGACAAGTAATGTTACGCGTTTTGTATGTGTACATTATTCAGTTATAGCGTAAGTTTTACTCTTTATGCGCTTCCAGAGCTTCAGTAGTAACCGTTTGCAGAGAGTGTGCTTACGAAATAGCAACCTTTTAGCTTCTAATTCAAAGATGATGTTTTGGATCAGACATTCTTCTTAAATCTCAACCTTGCATCGCTCTATGGTCTTCAAGAATTCTACTGTAGTTCTACTTTTTGTAGTTCAGTTGCATAATTCATGAACGGTGCTTAGTTGTTCGTAAATATAAACACTGAATAAAATGTGAGATCGAAAATATTTTAACTGATTTTCTGGTGATCTAATTAAATATTAGTTTATGAGGTACGGGGCGCATCGACCACATAAATTTTATATGTGACAAGGCATAGCATCGTCTCTCGAGCGCCAGCTATGGCTGCTCATGAAACTCGTGTTGAATTTTAATGAGCTCTTTTGCGTCTAATGCGATGTGTGGTTAAGCGGCGCGTCGATCGCCGTAATTTGATCAAGAGATATAGCGTCGTCTTCCGAGGCTCTTCTCAAAATGCTCTAATATCAGACATTATTTTCTCTCCGAGGAATTTTTCAATTATTAAATGTATATTAGATTGACATAGCTCATGGCTTGGTAGCGTTTTTCCAGTTAGGTTCGAAAACGGCAACATCCTTCTATGTATCAGTGCTTTATGATAGGCGGCGACAGCGCTCTTAGCGTTTGAGTAATGGTTGGTTATCCAACTTCGCGTCTCGTTTGTCTTGCATTTTTACATTTCGCTTTGTTTTTGACTGGTCTTTTTCTAACGAATCTAGGGCATCACTCAATATTTCTAAATATAACGTCACACTTTTTACGGAAAATTTTGTAAGTAAATTTTTATAATTCACATCTGAATTTTATTGAAATCTTGATTACTTGGCCGTCTTTCTTATTTCAAATAAATTTTAACTGAAAATATGAAATCTCGCGACTCTTATATTAATATTCAGCTTGGGAGGAATTTTAAGCTTCAATTCTTTGTAGGCATACTCGAGTCACCATAGACGAGATGAAGCAAGAGGATTCATAAGACAATTCATAGGTCAACAGCGTCTTGGTCAAGACGCGCTCTCTATATACGGTCGTCTTCTATGGGATTAATTCTTTATTGTCTTGAAGGACAGCATCCGAATTGCGGTTGATGGTTGCGTGCTCCTTCCATTTTGATATCATTCGCTGGCGAGTTCTGTTTTACGCTGAACTGATGTTCCTATAATCTGGTGTAATCATATTACCGTTGTACGTGTGATGGCTTCACACTTGTCTCCGAAGGCTTTGTAGTGTTTTAGATGCTGGTATGTATGTTGTTGTCGAGAGATCTATCACATCAGTCTGTGTATTTTTTTAATAATATAAATGATATTCCCGCACGAATGTGTCCGTCTTACGGTTGTTTATAAAATAATTTTCACCATTTGTGAAAAAATACCTACTGTCCTTTAGTATAATGTTAATTTTCTAGCTTCGAGATACTCAAGTTTATTCATTTATTGTCACAGTTAACAACTTCGGGGCTCTCGTCGTTGTCAACTTTTCTGACATCATTTCCTGGAACAACATTATTGTCGAAGTAAATCTTGTCCTTATGCGTACACCAGCACAACACCTGAAATTAAAGTTTCTCACTTCTTATAACTTTATTTTGTGTTAAGGTCTGCAATGCACTGGTTTTAGAAATAAGTATTTTAGCGAGCAACGCAGAGTACAACTCTGATGATCGAAGCATATGCGAACGTGTATATGGGTACCTCAATCGGTTGTTGCGCGGAGCAGCGCTCGATCATGCTTTGTCTCGTAGCGTACTATTATACGAGCGTGTTTACTGAGCAGATTGCGACCCCTCCATAAAGCGTCAACCAACGATCTCTGTCTCGTTCCTTCTTCAACACTGCCAGCATAGAACACGTGATTATAACCTTGCTTCATGTGCTCCTCTTAACTTCAGAGCCTTTTTAATTTATGATGCATTTGCATACTTGTTTTGGACGCGGCTTGTCGAGATATTCATACTTGCCTAAATTCGATAACAAGTGCCTATGCGCTGAATCGTGTGCACATGAAGTCATTTCGCGTCATCGCGGTCTTGTTCATCGAGGCATCTTAGGGGGTGAGTTTACTTGTATTCTTTGAAATTTGTAAAACCCAAATGCAAGTTTCGATGCCAAATTTATTTTTTCGTTGGTCTTCACATTGACTGTGCGAACAGTAATCCAATTTTTTCACGAATTGAAAAATCTATTCGTTTTCTGTTGTAGTCTAGTTCCTTGAGTATCTTAATACACATTTTAATGATAACTGATTCGCAAGAATTGTACATATTCATATAAAACAGCTTGGAATCGAGGTGACAATCATTGTTATTTTTTTACTTTTTCTTCCTTGCATCTTTCGATTTAGCTTTGTTAATTTTTGTCAGTGCAATGCTGCTATTTTGTGAAAAAGTGTGCAATTGCATGATTTTGTCGAAAACTTTTGATTTTGCTGGAAAATAAGAGGCATAGGTATAATTTGAACCATTCGCTTGCATCATTGGTTCAATTAAATTGACGTTAATTTTTCGCTTATTTCGTTTATCGAAGTTAACCCACTCGCTCGTGGCTCGTGAAAGCGCAGTTATGTTCGTCGTCGACGACCTTTGAATGCAGCGAGTCTCCTCATCATCGAAGAATTGGTCATGTGGCACGGTTGCTATGGAAATAATTGTTCTAAGAGCCAAAGGTTTCACATTCTTGGAGCTTGTAAGATTGTTTTAGTTGTGCTAGAGTGACGGCCACCCGCAGTTTGATGGTCATTATGGCTTTGGCCACCCATGGCCGTCCCCTGATCGCATCCTTTTTGGTTCTATTGCAGCTGTTCACTTTATATACTGTCAGCTTTCTCATGTTTTATTTTTATTTATTATTATTATTTTATTTTTATTTATTATTACCTCCTTGCTTTCAATAGACTTCAACGCGTTCAAAAACAGACTAGATAAAGCTATGAAAAAAATATATGTTCAGACTTGAAATGCCTAGCACCACATCGAACCCCGTGGAAGTATAGTAGCTATTTCAAACTATCGTCAGTCATGAAAAGATCCGGTCAAATGACACGATTTTGGATCTTCTGTGAACAATGTACGAAAAGTAAAAGAATCGGCGACAGGCCACATCAGGCCTACACTTCAGCGCCGACATCACTATGCTAATTCATGTGCACGTGACAGGTAAAAAGATTTCCGCATGGCAGCCATGTCCGTTTGCATCAGCAATTTAGTAGTGTTACGAAGGTGACTGATCAATTTCAAAGTGGCATAAAGTGCATCTCAGGATCAATCTTTAATCTTATGGATGTTTATACTCAACCATTACGGATGGAGTTATATGTTAAATTGCGACTACACGATCCTTCTTGTGGATAAATGGTCCTCCCTATAATGCCATCGGCTAAGCCTTATTTCTCCAACTTGAAAATGTCTGGCGCTTTCTAAAGTTTGCACAAAGGAAGAGGATTCTTATTTTGCGCCACCCGTTTGCAAATAAAACGTAAAACGGTTAATGAGTCCACAGTAGAAATCCGTGCTCACCTACACGCTTGGTTTAATTGAATTTTAATAACAAGTCTGTATGATATTGTCATGAATGTATCTTGACTAGTTAATGTCACTGATTAAGTACCTCCACCATCCTTTGTCTGTTTTAATGTTTCACTTAGTTTCATTTTTTGAAATTAATGAATTACAGCTCTTATGTCTCCGGTTGGATAATCGTTTTATAAGATTTTTATTCTAGTTGGCTCATATTTCACGCACTTTGATTCAATTCCTGTATAAGTAATATAATACCGATTCAACAGTCAATTTTTGTAACTGTTTAGTCCGTTGTCTCTTGTGTTACTGTAAAAAGACTATCCTGTTACCCATAAGTGGCATCCTACGGGGTGTCGCTAGGCGCCGGATGTCAGGTGGCCTGCTGGCTGCCGGTCTTGTCAAAAGCCGGTCTTATCTTGAAGAGTTTCCTTTCGCTATTTGCTCAACTTGATGGCTCCATGACAGATTAATTAATTTGCCATCACCACATCGTTTTCAATGAATTTTCACGTGGCTAATAATTTTCGTTTGGGGTAATTTAACGGCGGGGCCGCTTCCTGCTCATAGCTGCCTATATCCGTGCAGTGGTTCGTTTCATCAGATCGATGAGCCTGATGACAGAGATAATCTTTGCAGGAGTTCCGTTCATCAACTCTTGTTCCGATCAGAAATGGATGAGCAATATACGTCACAAATTTTTACGTATTTGTGTAATGGGATTTTGGTAAATATTCGTATTATTTCAATATTCGCATTCTTAGCGAATAAATTATCGTTAATTATCTGATCTATACCATACGGTTTTTTATTGAGTATTACATTTTTACGCTTAAATTAATTTAATTGCAAAGTATTCAAAAGTTCAGGAAATATTTCGTTGTAATTCCCAGAATTCATGTTCCGTGTGTTAGATCACATGTGCAAGTGATCTCAATCGATTTAACAAGCGAACGAGACCTGCAAAAAGCCATGGTGGTGCCCGACGCTGTTGCTAAAATACACAGAAAATTGGTGTCCACTTTTTGTACGCGCCTCTTTTTTCACCGCTGCAAAGTACCAGCCTTTACTACACACGCCTCAATGTTGGTTCTCGGTATGCAATAATATGCTTGCGACCACAAATAAGGGTGATTTATACAAGAGAATACATGATTCGCATGTATGTAATTTGATTCTCAAGGTGGGGCATATTTTGTTGCTCGCGTGTTGAATGAAGTTGATGAACGGCAGTCTTAACCAAAAGAATTCATGATACGTGTAATACTTATTGTACTTTTTCTTTGTATTACTCTTATCCGCATATTCTTTTATTATTTAAAATACTCCTACCAATGCCATTGATTCAAAGTAATAATTTGGGCGTATGTGTTATATTACGAAAATAAAAAAAGAATCCTACAGTAATTCCTTTGGTAATTCGGTTGTTCATAGGAGTATTAATTCGTCAAGAAATGCATTTTTACAGCTTATCCTTTGCTTGTCTTATAGTTGCTCCTTCCTTGTACAGCATGAATGCATGAGGTCTGTCCAAAATATTGCAAGCCAGCGAAACTGGCTCACTGCGGATTTTTTCCCATTTACTTAACATGTACACCCGTCCGGAACTCGCTAACAACGGATTTTCCCCTTTACTCTACATGTCCATCCCTCCGTGTAGTTTTTCCTTCGTTGTTGTCGAGTAAAAATCTGCCGAGCCTGCAGTTGCACCGGACATCGTGCACGTTATCACCCCAGATCCAGTTCAGCGCATTACGTCACAGAGCTGCGAACTACCGACAATCATGATGCAATGAGCTTTGTTTCCATGTATTGGTTGACATGTTCATGCCACCATTGTCATGCTTCGCTCCATTCTCAGTGCAAAGCAGGCGAAATCTCGCTCGCCGCATGCCAAGTGATTCTCACCAACAATCATCGAACTGAAGTTATCGTAGCCAAAGCCATCCTCAGATCTTCGGCACTATTTTGCGAGTGTGAATATTTCTTTTAAGCGAGAATGTATTCACAGGCTTTACGTGGGAAGTGGACCGTATTACTAAATGATTTTTTACGTGCATCTTATTACGTTCACAGCCTAGTAAGCTCAACTTCCTTTAATGACACTATACAGTGCACCTGATGCATGTTGACTAGTGATCAAGACTTGATGTGTCCACATCTATAGTACAGCTATTTGATTGATAACCTTTTAACGATGTAAGGTAATAGTTGACCTTAAAAGAAGGCAGTACCTGTAAGATTCGTTACCATTGGTCATCATGTATCGAAGCTTTTTAAGTTTATTGAAATGTTCAACCTAAAGCATCCATTCTCGAGTCTAAATAATTAGCGGATAACCATTAATATAAGTTGATCTATGGTGCATAAATGATGCATGCTAACAGAATGCAATTTAATGGCGAAGTTTTTTCCTCATAGAAATATCTGGGCACGCCGTCCGCTCGTTTTACGCCCTATCAACTGTCAAAAGCTTGTAGAATTTTTTAACGGACTATTGAAGCTCAAATCTAATCGATTATCAACGCTTCGATTGAAGCATTTTAAGAATTTCATGGCGCTGTAATTTCATCCAATTAATCATGTATAATGGGTCTGGCAGTCACTCATTTATCCTGCGATAGGAGCGGAATTAATTGTGGTGATACATCACTGTCCGCTCAACTCCTTTATTTAGTAAACTCTTGTGCAATTGATGGGCACTGCCGGAAGCTCTTGGTAGTTCTCGCTCGAGTTCCACTTGGAACATTTCGATTTCTATCTGTTAAAATACTCATCATAAACTATCGGGCGTGATTAGTTTTAGGTTGTGTCTGTTTTTCAGCGAGTTATTGCCTTAGTTATCACGGAACATTCGTTGTTGATTGTTCATGAAATAATGCTCGTTTTTTTTTCAAACATGGGAGAATTTTCGGGTTCATAACAATTCTTCTAATTTTTTTCTTCCCAAAAACTTACTCAAGTCCGTAATATATATGATAAAATTTTCTTTCTTCTGCAGGTGAGTTGTTTTATGACATATGACTCCGCTGGCCTTTCAAACAACCAACGTGAGTACCAAACTTTGTTTTTCGTCCTCTTGAATTTCGTCTTCTTATTTTTATGCACTCCCCGCAATGTATCTTGCATTTTATGATCGTTTAAATGGAGTCCGTTAACTGCAGTTTGATCAGGATGAACGTTGCCTAATTCTCGGCTTTCAATTGCAATGTTCAAGAAGACGAGTTGAGGCTCCATATACCGAGAGCTGTTCAGCTTACACTACAGAAGACAGAACATGGTTATATCTAGCGAGCACGAGCTGCGAAACGCGCAGCAAACTGCTATGCTAGGGTCCTACAACAAAAGCTAATTAACGAACCTCTGGTGCCTTTAGAGGCGTAAGTGATACTAAGCCTCATCCGTTGCTTGCGCCGCCTTAAATAAACCGACAAGATGTCTGGCTCCCATGTTAATAAATAAAAGACGGCTATTATTCGTGTTGTTGAAGCCTGACTATAGAGATGAACATGCTAGATAGGGTAATGAGGACCAGCGCTGTTAAAGCCACTAGCTTTTTACCTTTACTTTACCATTAACCGAAGCATTAATTATGACAGCAAAATCGTTCGTTACCTCTCGTACGACACGCTCTGTAAAATGCATGAGGTTACCGTGCGCGGCTCTCTCAAGCCCTCGAGAGGAGAGTGTGATGCGAGTGTTGATGGTGCGACCTTATGCTTATTCTGTATTCATTATCTAATGCAACTTTTGAATTTTTTTCCAGTTTATTAATCGGCTGTATTTAGTGTATTAATTAGCGTATTTATTTAAATACACGCTACATCATTTTTTATCTTAGCAGCTGCTTGTGCAAATAAATTCAGTGTCGTTTCGGATGAATGTTGGGCTCATTCGTTATTTTTGAGGGGCATTGTTTTCTGTAGTTCGGTGCCTTACAATTCATGTGGCACTCTTACTTGAAGCACCGGTCTATAACATCGCACGGCTAGTTTCATTCCCGTCAATATTTTCAAATACATCGTGTATGGCTACGAGTGTGCTATGGAGATAGCAAGGAAGATATATATGCCTGTTTGGGTTATCTCAGGCTAATGAAATGCAAAAAATATTCGTCTCTCATTTAAAAACTTTTCTTGCTGGTACAAATTTGTTATATATCTTTTACGCCAATAAAACCAGGCGTTTTTTTCGGTCATAAGTCGGCCACGAATAATCTGTTAAAAGATGTGCAAAAGGTCGTCTTACGTTGCGTGTTGTGAGCGCGTGGGCCGGCATCATCGCAGCCCAAGCAGCCGTGTGTGGTCCCGCGTGTCATAGCTGTAACGAGCTGTCCACACTCCCTGGCTCTGTAACGAACACTCCACCCTCTGCTGCCCTTCTGCTGCCCCTCTCCATCTCCCTCACTCCACCCTCTACTGCCCCTCTCCATCTCCCTCACTCCACCCTCTGCTGCCCCTCTCCATCTCCCTCACTTCTGCTCCTTCCTTTCACTCCTGCTCCTTCCTCTCACTCCTGCTCCTTCCTCTCACTCCTGCTCCTTCCTCTCACTCCTGCTCCTTCTTCTTACTCTTGCTCCTTCCTCTCACTCTTGCTCCTTCCTCTCACTCCTGCTCCTTCCTCTCACTTCTGCTCCTTCCTCTCACTCTTACTCCATCACCCTCACTCTTACTCCTTCCTCTCACTCTTACTCCATCACCCTCACTCTTACTCCTCTCACTCTTGCTCCTTCTTCTCACTCTCTTTCTCTCTTCTTCGATTTTTTTCCTTCGACTTATCCTCATTTTATCGTCTCTTGCGTTGACCTGATCTCCTTCCTTCATTCCTCTCGTGCGATCCTGCTATTACGTCGTCACCCATTACATCATATCATTTCCACATGGTTCTTGATCATGTTGGATTCTATTCACTACACACCGTAAGTAACAGTATTAATTTAGATGTAAACCACATGACTAACTTGATATTGCGTGAACGTTATATCGCAAGAAAAAGTCACAGCTTTTTTGCTTGTCTTCTAATATATCGGTTAATTAGATCCTATAGTTGTTATAAGCAGCTATCTTGTGAAGAATTCTGTAAAATGACGTGGAAACTGTTATAACTTTGGTACATTTGCATATTTATTTGCCATGTAATTTCTTTAAACAATGTTATATAATCTACTTTTCCTTTGTTGAAATTCTACTGCAATATGTCTGGGATTTTGAATAATCCTATTAATTATCAGCTCAGTGTACTCTTTGTTGACTTTTTCCAATAGATTAAAAATTTTTCCATGAAATTTTGCGCCGTTCCAATTCATGGGAGCCTTATTGCATTAAGCTTGAATCTAGTGCACCTTCATAAATTCGACAACCATTAAATCGGAGTGTATCCATGGCTGCTATTCTACTGCATTAATCAAGAAATATTTGATTGGAGTACACATGGCGGCAAGCGCGCTCATGATGGAGCACTAGCTCACCTCTGCTGGGAGGTATCCAGGCCATGCCGTGTCGGAGTCCTCCATTACCCAGCTAATGGATGGGCTCATCCTAACTCAACCTATCATCGAAACGTGCTCGGCACTGAACCCGATCCACTCCCAGGCTCGATTATGGATTATCATTGGCTTCTTGACGATAGTTAAAGACGCGCCTTGCGGGTAGCCCTGTCACCTTTGTTTGTTTTAGAGGTTCGATGCCGAGACAGCGGTTCTGCCTCCTCCTTTGTGAGAGCTCGATGAGACCACCTCTCTATTGTGGAGCTAGGCGCTCAACAGCCACCACTTTGGCTCTAATTACACCTCTTGACAAAGCTAAACTTCCTAGAGACCGTTTGCGCGTATTTGTTCGGTTATCATTCACGCCATGGCTATTTGTCGGCACGATTTGTTGTTGTAGACTTGCTCTGTTCTGAACGTACGCCTTCTTCTTTATTGAGATGTTGTTCCCTGTAGAAAGCCTAATTGAAGAGATGAGAATTACCTCCCTCCCGTCTAATTGTTTGCGAGAGAAAAATCCTTTAGTCGTCCATGCACGGCTTTGTGCGCTATCCATAATTGGCTCTAAGTCTGACGGTAATTCACGGTTAGAATTCATCTTAATTGCGCCATTCTATCTAAATTTAATCCACTGTCCAACATATTGTAATTAATATATTTTTTAATAATGCTCGCGATAAATTGCTATGAAAGTATTCACAGTTTTCTTTATTACCTTTTACATATTTCGGTGACTTATGATGCCGTTAAGATTTCCATTTGAAAGTACTTGTACTAATGAATTTCACTCATTTATCGTCCTAGATATGTATCATTTGCTTGAAAGTTCTTCCAAGAAGATTTTATCTGAGGTACCATCTTTGAGAGACCTCGACGCCGCTGAAAGAACGATCTTTTGTTCGATGTCGCCGAGATAACTCGAGTGTGCCGTGCAGTTGTGCATCCGCCTTTCAGTGCTCTATGGGCTCCATAAATCGTTGTGCCGGCTACGATTGTGTTGCTTCAACCATGGCTTTTGAATAAACAATGTCACCCACTCGAATCTCTCTAGCATTATGTTGTTGTTTTTCTCAAGTTCACACACCTCTACTTTTAACTTTTAAATTGTCTAGGAATGACTCGCTCTAATAGCCGTGTTCCTAGTCGTGGTTTCGTTGAGGACCGTTTTCGATTGTTTAGGCGTGGGTCGGTAGTGAGGTGGGTGACAGCACGAGATGGGCTGGTATTGTGTCGCGCTCCAGGGGGCCAGACCGCCTTCTTGGGCTCACTGGACAATCGCAGATAAACGCCTAATATATGGCGGCACACGCTCCCTTGCGCAACCAACCCTCTTGTGTGCTGTGTCCTCCTGCTCCACGCAGGCTCTGATCTTGCGGTGCACTCGCTCTCTTATTCTCTTCAGTATGTGGGATATTGTGGGTCTCGACTGGGCCCTGCATTTTGGCTACCGGAAAATTTCTATTCAATAAATCAAACTTTGCATGTTTTGTTACTACCGAATTTGTCAACGTTTTACTAATTCCTTACATTTTTGTGTGATAGGACCTGCAATATTTTGCGTTCAAAATTGAAAACATATTTGTGTTAATTAATTTGATTGATTAATTAAAAATTGGAAAAAATTTAATCATTGAAACAATGGTGCTTCTTTTTCAAGCCAAGATTGACAATCAAATGTTAAACAGCCTCATACGGTTGTAGTTGGTTTATTAAGGTTTTGAGTAAGAAAAAATGAGTATTGTTTAGCTTTCAAATCTTTCAAATTTTTCGAACTTCGATTATCGATGTCATGGATGAACTCCCTAGCAAAATTCAATGCCTTGTTTTCATTTCAATTCGTTTTTCAAATCGTTTTAGAAACCAATTTTACACAGTTAATAATTTTTCTTTCCTTTGATTCTTACCGGTAAAGAGCATATTTTTAAACAGTTTAAACGTATGATGGTTTTCTTGTCAGAAGTTGACTTACACTGCATTTCGTGGCAGCTTGTGCGCATTATCTTTCTTCAAGGCAAACGAAAATATCGACGTCTTTTCTTTTTCATTTAAAATGCTCGTATTACGATCGAGTTGCTGCGGACAATACATGTTATTTGTCTCGGTTTGATTGACGGCATGTTCATTTGTGCGGTGCTGCACGTTTGTGTTCACGAGTTTCATCGCCGATTCATCTTTACGTGGAGGTACAATTTTGGTTTTCCTAGTGAATATTTTAATTATTCTGGACTTTGAAATCTTATTCAGATTTTACTAAAGATTGTAATTTAAGTGGGTGAATCTGGAATAAAACACATTAAACATTACGCATAACTTGCATCTTGTTTGTCAAGGCAATGAAATGCGTTTCGTACAAATTAAAATCCTTACACCAGTTACGGCATTCTTTATTTTGGCGAGAGCATTTCATGTTATGTTCACATTCTGGGCACGGTCATGTTGTGTTCTCGAATAGACAGCTCTCAATAAGTTTGTTCATTTTAATGCCTTTGGCTTTCTGTAGCAGTCGTCATATCTTAAATACATGATTCAAATGAATTTGATATCCATTTTTTGTTGTCCGTTGATTACCACACAAGCATTTGCGTATTGCTAATTAGCTTGTTTCTGACCAATGGCAGAGCTGAGTCTTGAACAATCTTTAGCCGTCAATTTCTTTGAGACGATCTCACCCAACATTTCCATAATTTTCAGAGGCCTTTGATGAAATCTGATGCCCTCAATATATTCTTCTGATTAGCTCTCATTACTTGTATAAGCCAATGCACAACTCATGGGCCTATCGCGCTGTGTTCGATCCCAACTTCGATTACTGGCTCGGCATCGCTGTCAATGAACATAAATTTGTGATGAAGTTCCGCGCTACAATCGCTGAATTAATTCCCTCTTTGGAATGACTAATGACACCACCTGAGAATTTGAACGAAGATATCTGCTAAATAATCCTAGCTTTAAAAGCCTCATTTTAGCTTGAGTCATTTGTGACTGGGGATAAACGAATACAATTTCCTTATGCGAGTTCGTTGTAGTTTGGTTTCAGTCTCTTTTTGCCAAATTCTTAAATTCTAATGTTATAGACATCTAAGACTTCCATAATGTCTTGTTTGTTCACAGCGGTTAGTTCATACAGAATTTCTCGGCAACTATTGTGATAAATTATACGCATGTCGATATTGAGTGGGGTTTACAATTAAATCTTGCTGATATGACAGCAAGTCGATTGAAACTTGCTATCATATGCTGCAGAGCTAAAGGCAACTCATCATCGTATAAACGAGCTGATATTATTTCCTAAATGCCTTTTTTTCTGATTTTAGCCGACAATGCAGAATTTGTTATATGAGATCGCCTGGTTACTGTTGTATAGTGGACGGAATAGCGGACATTTCAATGATATATCAGCCTATAATAATATTTATCTACAGTAAAAAATTATTTTTTTATGGCTTGATATCACATAGCTTTTGACAATGCATGCATGTACTTATATATACTCGTGTAAGTACATCCCATACAAACTATCTGTAACATTGCTAGATATTCCAGACTAACATTGTAACATTGCTAGATATTAAAAAATGCTCTAATTTTACCTCAATTTTTTACTCGCGGCAAAATTTATCACTATATGCCTTTTTCAAGAAAAAATTATGTTGTAAGGAAGGCAGCAAATGCGCTATTGAACTAATAACGCACTTAAAGAAGGGAGAGTTGCAACCAAGATCTTTGATGATCGCTCCCTTATAAGATATTTTGTACCTTGTTACATTTTCTGACTCTTTGACCTCACGTTTTTCATATAACTTGACAAAAAAAGCTCTTTATTTTCAATCTTATCTGTTGTTATCATTAAGGAATTAAGAAATGTTTTTAGTTTCTTATGAATTATTACTATTCATTATTGTTATTATTTGAACAATCTCGTATCTTACCCGTTCTTATTATTAGTCTTACCTACTTACTACATTTTCAATATAATTTTGACTATTGATTCCATTCAATAAAAATTATATGTGGTATATATCTTAATTACTATTAGATAATTCATTTAGCTCTTGCTAGCCTTTGATAGTTTGGCCGGAACCAATTGTCTTTGATCTTCCTTGCATGCTAACTTACAAAAGTGAATATTTGATCTTAAATAAATATTTAAATGGTGTATTTCAGTTGCATGGTTTCTATATAACTTTCCTCCATTAATGACTTTAATTAACTACAAATTACTCTTTTTTTGCATGAATTATTCATTCCACTCTCTCCTATATCTTTGCGAGCTCGCCGAATCATTCATTTTAATCAACGTATATGTATGTTCTGGCTTTGGCTTTTAATTATAAATTATATAGTATTATCCACGAATTATAAGTACTGAACAGTTAAGGTGTTAAATCTCCTCCTAACTTTAGTTTGCTTAATTTTCTTGCCGTCTCGTACTAATGTTAGCCGAGCATCATAGCTTCTTGTTCGCCTTGTCCCTGACCGAAGCTCCCGCCCCTCCATGCCTTGTATACCTCGTCTCTCTGCCCTGGCTTTGTCTCGTGGCCTTATCAGAAGATCTCGTCCTCCGCAGACCTGTTCCTTCCATGATCCTTCACTGCTGTCACTGGTGCTCTCTGTCGCCTTATCTGTCCTTATCCAGCCCTGAATATTCTGCTCTTCACCTCGTATCTCAGCTAAAATATTCTGCCTTCTATTTCAGACCGGATTTGCTAAAATATTCTGTTCTGAATTCTTTATTCATGTCTAGATATTCATTTGTATCGGTGTTTTTGCGTCTGTGTTTCGGATTAGTAAATATATTTGCATTTTCAACCAGCTTTTATCTTATTTTTACGTGTATGTATTTTTTTAACTTGCTCGAATTCAATAGAGTTCTTCTTATCAATCCTATTTTATAAACTGGTGATGGGAACCGAGTCCCATGCCCTAAAAAACTCTGTCCATCCCTATTTTTGTCGCCCTATCTTTTCTGCAGCATTCTATCAGTTGCCCTTGGATTGTGTTGCTTATGAATGAGGCCTTCAAGGTCCAACTTCCGACAGTCGTCTAATCTTTATATTGTGTCCTGCATACGAAATTCTTTCGGGGAATTATTATAATTGTTCTCTTTGGTGCTGAATTTTCCTGTTATGCTCTTTCCAGTTCCTAATGTAAAAAAGAGTTGTAAAAAAGTGGTAAGTATTTAAGACACTTTATGTTCACATTCTTGGCCAGCATTCGTGTATATCTACACGATGAGTTGCCTGGCCCTATCACCTCTTCAAGGTCCATAAACGCAGACTCTACAAATCGGGCGGAGATAAAACCAAGTTTAGAGTAGGATTAACTTCCTAGCAATTAAACCCAATGACATACGAAGGATCCAATTGCATCGTAAAGTCTTGCGAGGACTGGTTTGTTCACAACAATGGAAATTGTTGCGAAATTTTAACGGCAATTATTCATTGTGATTGTACGATTCTGGTTGCATCTTTGCTCTTATATTTTTTGCGAAACGTTGCAGTGTTTGTAGTTAATAAATTAATTTGTCTAATATTCCAGCGCTCCACAAATCAATTACTTTGATCAATAAAGTTATTCGAGTGAAAGAAGACGATCGTCTCATGTTGATCTTGAATGTATTTGTAAGATTTTTTCGCCGTTTCGTTCAGAGGAAAGGTTTAAAGTTTCAGCAGGGAAAACTGTACAAATGGAGAACTGCTCCTTGAAAGATAGATGAATTCAGAGCGGAATGTGGTGGTGGCAAGATAAGGCTAGTAGCAGTTATTCGTCTTGGCCACAGATCCAAACGATTGTTAGGCTTAATACAAAAGGCAATTCACACGAACGATTTTATTTCGAAAACGTCGCCGCTCGAAGCAGTTTGGCGCCGGTCACAGACGACATTTGGCTGCTTTCCACGCTCGCATGATGCCTCGTCTGGTAATCCATTTGAGTAACGTGATCTGGGCAATCGGCCTCCATGAGATGGAACCCGATAGCCCCCTTCAGACGGCTCTTTTAACTCTATTTTACCCTTACAATTTATCTTTTGTGCCTCAAGAAACCATTGAGTCGATGTGAACGCTGCTGAAAGTATCTGATAGACGCTTTGTGACGAAATTTTTCGTGCCTCTCTACCCTCCTTGTGTCAGAATTCTTTGTCGGTTTTTAAACATAAGATGGCCAATTTATTCGTTTGTAAATCATTCCAGCCGAAATTTTTTAAATTTTTCTCACCCAATGCAATGAGTTTATTTTTCTCTTCTTACATGACCACGTGTTTCATGGTTATTTTTTCGCATGGTGTTCTTTATTGATTCTTTATGAAGCCTTGAATATTTCACAAATAAATGGTTTTTCTTTCACTCGAACATAGAAATAATTTTCAAACATAGGTGAAGATAACTATTTCTTTGTTGCATAAAAATAAGAACACCAATTTTCTGCTTTTTTACTCGCTTCTCGTGCAGAGAATCGTTGACGTTGATCTCACCGCCATGAAGACGCGTGATCAGCACGCAGTTATTTCCTATTTAGAGCGCGGCGAGGTACGGGCCTGGGCTCGGGGTCGCGTGTGTAGTCATTAAAGGCCGGATAAGTGGCCGCCTCTGCACTTATTATACACCGTGAGCCTCCTAAAAAATTAGCCTAATAACAACCGTGCTCTTGGCTTCACAATAATGATCATTTCGATGACCCTTCATTTCCCTGATGAGGCGCTTATCATTGTGTCTCTTGTAGTGCATGATGCTCGACTAGACTTCTCACGCTTTCGTGCCCACTTTATATCTTTATTGTCTTCTCGTAAAAAATTGTGAACAATTTCCTGGGACTAACCGATGCGTTGTGATGTTGTTATTCCCGAAATTCAGAAAAGGTTTGTTCAGTGATAATGCCGTCATTGTTCATTATTCACATAATTAAATTCATCTAAAGCATATCTAATATTGCTGGCAGGCTCGCATTCTCCGGCACCCTCATTTGCAAAAGAATTACTAGCTCTTTGTGGCCTTTTGATTCTTCTCTTGTAGGTAGTTGTTTATAGTTCGAGTATTCTGAGAAACGCATGTATAGATATCCACGTGACCTTTTCTTATTTAGAAACATCTATGCCCTGACCAGGATTTTGTTGCACACAGATACCATTCTTGATGAATTAAGTTTTGCGCGCTCAAGACAACGCCCTTATAATTTTTAGTTGCGGTTTTACCAGCTATAATTGCGCACGTGAAAAATATCATTTGAATACTGGAAATTTAATGCAAAGTACCAGTTCTTTGACTGACTGAAAGCCTTCTCTGATTTTCATAGGTTTTGGTTCACATATTTACAAACATACAATATATTGATTTTAATTAAGTACACACAGTTTCCCTTGGCACGCCCTCTGAGTGTATACGGCTGAACGTCGTCGCCGCGATGGCTTGGCACTCATCACGCGAGCTAACGATACTTGCTCTATGTTGACCCGCAGGCTGATACTTTTTACGTTGTTGACGTTACGAATACCCAGCACTTCTCGCTAACATAAATTCGTTGCTATAGCGACACGTATCCCTGTGACACGCAAGGCCTCAGGTGACGTTCATTTTCGTGACCCATCGACTTCTTAGTGTACTTACTGTTCTCGTACTTACGTGGGATATTCTACGTCTTCGTCATTGTTATGACGAAGTTATTGTTATTGCGGTCGTTTCATTAGTAAAATCCTGGGTGCTTTTCATAAGAAATTATATTTAGTTTAACATCATTATTTTCCAGGCTTTTTGCAGAGTTTAATGTTAAAAATCTAAATGCCGGAACAATTCCTGTAAATTGGCCTTCGATCATAAACGAAAAGTTTTGAGACGAATATACATTTACTACTTGAATATATTTTTCTAGCCACCGGTTAGATTTGTTAACTCTTAAATTTTTATTTTGAACTAAACTATTCCCTTGCAATTCTGAAGGCTTTTTTTTAATTTGTATTGATATTATGATTTCATCATGTGTTGGCCTTCAATGACAAACAATGAAATATTCTTACTTTTACTAGTTCCCTACAAGCAGGAGGAGAACGTTTTTTGAGCACTCCTCAAATAATGCTCGTCCCTCTAGGATATTTCAGAAGTGTTTTTTAAGTGTGCGTGTTCTTAAGTCGCTCTATGTGATATTTCCCGCTGTGCTATTTCACTCGCGATGAGAAGCTTTAGCTCCTTGCCGTCCCCTTTAGAGGAGGGAACAAGACGGAGAGGAAAGGGCAAGTTTTCCCCGTTTTTTCCCTCACATTACGCGGGTTGTTGATGGTAACTGCGGCCCCGGCTGACGTTCCCTCGGAGAACGCTTCCCGCGATCGCGTTCTTTTAGCTTCGCAAACTCCTTGCACAATTTTCTGCTTCACTGGCAATGTCTCGCACTCGCCTGCTTGTTTCTTTTCATGCAGTGTTTACTTTTTATAAGGTGTCATCTGTAAAAACACTCTGGTTTTGAGTGTTTAGATAATTTGCGTTTTTCTTCCGTCTAAAGGATATTATGCAGTCTAGATTATTTTCATCCCAAGTGCAGTCGATTTATTGTATTCCATTGCTCACCATTCACGTTTTACCATTGATGGTCAAACAATCATGTTATGATATGTTCTCGGAATTTTACTGTGTCATCTTGTAATATATTAGTTGCTGCTCTTTTAAATTTATAGCGTCAACGTCTCCTGCCATACGAGTATTGAAATGAATGAACCGAGCCTAAGCTCTGCTTATTTTGTTCGTCGATGAACACCAGCCCGAAAAGTAAGTCAAATATTTGCATGGGTGTCTGTGAACCGTGGCCGCCTCTCTTAGTCGTAGTGAAGGGTTCTGGGGTTAGGGAGGTTTGGTGTTGCAGGTTTTAATTAGTAGCCATGCTATTACCTGTCTCATTTAGCTCGCTCTCCCATCAGATCTACGGACCTGCATGCTTGCGACTTTGCTTTCGTGCCAACGTAAAATCTTCACTCCTCGCTAAACAAGTGTAATGCAGACTAAATTTGACGACTTATGTCTCCTCTTAGATTCATACTCACGTTTTTCTGTGTATGCGTAAAATGATGGAATATACTGCAGTATTGTTTGGACACTGCAGTATTATTAATAATATACATATCCTCGACTAATGTACATACATATCCTCGTCGCACACCGAATCAAAATTCGATGTATGTATTGAGTTAGTTAAAATATTTTTAGCGAATTTCAAGGTTTTTCAAATATTTTTGCTTATTATGAATTTGTAGTTTCAATGTGAAATTTCATTAGTTTTTTAACCTGCTATTGGATCAAAGCTGCTACATGCTGGAGTAAATAGCAGAGCCTGTGCGTAGTCGTGTAAGAATTCTATTTATGTCGCAAATTGTACGTTGTGGATTCAGTGATTTGCATGGTGCGTTGAATAATCGTTAAGATGTTAATGAGCCTCATTAGTGATGACTTAAGACCCTTGTTATCGTCATCACTCGAGCTTCATGCCATCAATAATGGTGCGCTTTAAAATATTAGCGAGCACCGACTGGTTTATAGCAGATGGTTTAATCACAGGAACGCTTGCATGCGATAGCCTCCGCGATGCTCTTCTGGGAGCCGCCTGGCTTTTGATTTTGTTGATTGGATATGGATAAGCCTTGGTATAAAATAGCGCTTGAATTAGGGTTTTCCTTTTACTGCTTCACGACCGTGTATGGTTCATAAAACGACGCCCCATCAGAGTAAGTAGCGTGTAGCCTCAGAGAATGTATCGGACTCCTTCTTATTGATATATTTCCATGTCTAAAATCAAATCTTATTATAGCATAGAGTCCTGAGTGACGCTCAAGCAAACTTGACGGAGCGACTATACTTTTATCAATATATGCGTGACAAACTTACACAGTCACCTATAAAAACGTGCACAATTGCACACGTGAATTCAGCGAAAAATCTAGTTGCGTATGTGTGTGTGTATGCACTTATCGATTCGACTGTACCCGCGCAGTCTGTGTCGTCTCATATGTATCACTTATGTCGCGGCGTCTGTCCCGTGCGCTGCTCTTCCCCTTACGTAATCAAGTTATCGTGTCTCCGTCTCGTCCTCTCACTCCCTTGCCTCTCTAAACTTATCTCTCAAATCTGTCCTAATGCATCACATGATTCAATTTGACGTTGGAATTTTTCTCTTATTTCCTTGGTATTTCACCGCGAAAATATGTTATGTTATGCACGGAATGCATAACATATTTTCGATTAACGCACCAAAAAATGTCTGCGATCCATACATAAGCCTGGCCAAGGTTATTTTAACTAGCTATGAATTGTGTTCAATTCAAGTAAAATTTACATTATTCTACGTATTACTTGCTTCACACGAGTGCGTCCTTATTAAGGTCTTCTCGCTAAGCTACTAAAAGCTATCCGTTCATTCAACGACGTTAAATATAACGCCCATATGTCTGTGAATCGCGCATTAGGCTGAACAGTGAAGCTGCCAATCAATTTATATTCATGCATTATGAATGTCTCCTAAACTTTGATATGAAATATTATTTGAATTCCTTTCCTTCTGTATTGTACTTCTCAATTTTCAACCTTTTTTATGTTTCGGGCTCTAATTAATTGTTGAACAGAGAAGAAAGGCCAATTTTTTCTTTTCCCTGAATTCTACCTTTTCCTTAAGTTAATTTTTTTAATCAGCTGTTTCGAATAGTTATAATTTTGCTATGACTGAGAATGAAAATACTAGCTTAGGAACCGTGGTAAAGAGGCAACTGCCTGGCGTTTCTTAATTGGTGAGGCAGTGTGAGAAAAACTAGCGCTTGCCGAATGCTGGAATTTGTGGAGGCATTCATGTGTCGCGTCGCATCACATCGACGCTTCGCTGCTCTTCAGCCGCCGACTTCCCAGTAGCTCGGTCCATCCCAGACATTTAAAAACAATACAAAAGAATACCCACCTTAAGTTAGTCAGACTGATAAATAATTTTCCTAGCGGTCCTCGCCCAATTTTTGTAATTTCCCATGGCACGTAACTTGGTACTACTACTTTCGTAAGTTACGCAATAGAATTGAAAACGGTAATTTTAATATGTGTTCATCGTAGATTTAAAAAAAAGACCTTGATTACGAAAATCTGCTGGTATGAACAACGCAAATAAATAGTAGTGATATCAAATTAAACTTTTGTTTTATTCGAAATCACGTGGTATTTCATTTGAAGTATGTTCTTGAATCGAAAATGCGGTATCTCAATTAACTTTCCGTTAGTCGTTGATAATGTCTGTGAGGGAATGATTTCCATTAAACAGACCAGACCGTATACGGTCAGTATATCTTTAAAAGTATGTTATGTATGGTCTGATCAATTATGAGCTCGATTTCATGTGGTTGGCAGCGTAAGAATTTGAATGACGAGCACAGTCTATTGTGGTTTAGCCGTCAATATCGTACTTTGACGGCCTTGCTAGATAGTCTGTAGTGGTTGGCTTGATTAGGGCTCATGAATGCTTGTTCAATCGAAGGTCAAAAATTGTTTACTTATGCAGGATCTCAATTGTTGGTGACCCAGTCTAAAATTTTCTTTGAATTGATCTAAAATTTTGTTTGATTTGTTCGAAATGCTCTTTCAATATGTCCGGTACATGAAGAGTTTGATCACATTGACCATATCAACGTTCAGTGTGACAGGCCTATCTAAGAAGGGTCTGTTGAGACTCATATGATGCCGGCATGCCCGTGTTGAGGCCACCCATCGTTTACAACGTCTAAAACTATATATCATCTGCCTTGCTGGCACGTTAGACCAATGGACAAGCTTGCTAAAGTGCCTATCAGCTCCCGCTAACTACGCTCTGCGCTCTGATTGAGCCTGATCACACCCATGACAAGCCCTGTACTTAGCAATGCGTAAATTATTCGGCTTGTGTCAAGGAGTATCTCATCGGTTCGGGTAAATATTCCTGTGCTGTGAGAATTTGCTGCTTCATTCTGATATCTTTATGGGTGCCCATATAGGGATCGGATGCTGCTGCTTTCTGGACACGAGGAGCAAATGCGGTTCGCTTAGCCTAATTCCATGTTTTCACCCTACCTTAAAGCGTCTTGTTTTGATGTACTGAGGCCCTGCGCGATCACGAGTCTATCATTAGACACAACCTTCAAATGTGTACTTTATTTTTGTTTCTCGTCTTGTGTTGAACATTATAAGAGATTTTTCGATGCAGTTCACTGAGTAATCTGAGTTTCTTGAAAAATGTACACGTCTGAGGAAAAACTGAAATGTTGAGTGCTGCAGCCTCACCTGTGAAGCAAAGGTGTGAGTTCAATACAACAATGAAGCACGACATTTTTCTGGCTTCGAGGAAATTTTACCAGCAATCTCTCAGAGCAGAAGCTTTTCCTTTTGTTGTATTGTGGGAAAATTTAACAACGCCCTTGCACATCGTCTCTATATTTTGGGAGAGAATCTTATGTGTTAACGAAATTTCATCGACGGCCATGACAAAGACGCTCGCACGCTCTGGTCTCACGTTCCTTGGAGCTTTTTATTATGCTGATTGTTGTGTATTGAAGTATTAATTTTTCATCAAGTTTTCTAAAAATAGTTATAACTCAATGAATTCAAATATCTTGATTGATACTTCAAAAAAATGTTTACATGGTGTAAGCTAATATCGACTCGACATTTTTAGTGCTAAATAGATACTATACCGCGCATCATATTTTTTTCTGATGCACCCACAAGAAGATGATTTCTTCGTTTTCTACAAAATGCGCATTTCAAGTTCAAAGGAGCATTTTGAGCGGCTGGAGTTCATTACTGTTCACCATTGCGCTAGGGGACGAAGCTTTATAATTGTCGCTCGTTCATGAACGATAAAATGAACTTGAGGAGGCATGCACATGGGCACGCTTGTATCTCTGGCAATAGTATTTCTGTTTGAATATATAAATATGTATCGCGACAGTCTTGTATGTAAGGGCGCAGCAGTCGTGTGTATATATGTAATGTCGCAGCTGGTGTGTATGTAGAGGCCGCGGCGTTTGTGCGTACAACAGCAACAATAGTCGGATATGTTCGGGCCACGGCTGTCGTCTACGTGTAGGACACGACACCTGTGCTTATATAAGCTGCAGCGGTCGTGCTCATGCATGAAGGCCACGACATTCGGGTTTATGCGAAGTTCGGCAGTTGCGTTAATCTAAAAACTGCGGCGGTCTCGTATGTTAGGGCGTGGAAGTTGTGTATGTACGAGCCACACCGGTGTTGTGTATGCATGGGCCACGGCAGTCGTGTGCACACAGCCCATCACATATGGTACAGTTCCCTTGGGTCGCGCGCGCTGTAAAGCTCGTGGTCCTTCACAATGACGCGTTCAGACGTATACGTGAGGCCTGTTGTTTTGAGTAATTATCCCAGTGGGCGGTGCATTATCTTGGTCATTAATAATACTCGTGTGCTTGGTCCTGTGGTCCTTTGTAGTGCATCAAGGCACAAGTGCCCTACAATGACGCCACTCTATGTCCGCAGTCCGATTGAGGCCGCAGTTCATGCGTGCGTCTCAATCTCAGCTACACAGAGAGAAATCAGTTCTCGAACAACCCTACATGCCACAATGAATTGTCTGTTCGAATTAAAACCTTATAGTGCCGGAATCCGCGTTCATTTTTTCTGAACCTTGTTTTCATTGCAGGGAAAATAATTTTGTCAGCAAATCATTATTTTCTATTTTGGGTCTGTTCTAATTTAGGCATGTTTAACCCGTGCTGGAGGTACGTCTCCATTACTACAAAATTGAAAAAGGCCAATTCTGTTTATTCACTTCGACAGTTTGTTCGAGTTCATTGCAAATGCCATGTGATGATAGGTAAATATTTGATAGCTGTCTCGGTTGTAATCAAACCAAAATTGAAATTAATTCATTCCTGTTTGCTAAAATGAAATATATTATATATTATATATTAAGATTTATGTATGAATACTGAAACCGCAATAATGATGCAAAATTATGTTTATTCGAGGTTGATTTTCAACGATACATTTGTGATGGATTTAAGTTGGGATTAAATTTCGTGTGCTTAATTTCGAAGATTTTTTAATAATTCACTAATTGAAATGATGCAAATTGATTGATGAACTGTATTCACCAATTTTTGAACTAGTTTTCAAAACTTTACTTCCAAAAGGATATAATTAATTTCATTACTAAATGATAAATTTTTCATGCACATCAAAAGTATTTGTCGAAATTTTTGTTCTACTCTGGTATCTTTACCTTCATGACAAATTCGTGATGAAAATGATAGCGTCCAACTTATGTTGTCGCCACTGTAAACCCATCCAGGAAAACGGCCTCGTAATTCATATGTTCAGCCTCATCCTTCATACAAAAATCATTGAAGTGCTCCTCATTGCAGATCAATCCGTCCGATTGTTGGCTCGTATGACACTTGAAATGAGTGGGCCGACCGTATCTACGAGCAGTAACCTTTTTGCTGCTTTATGGGTGCCAATAATTACGCCATGCCCTTTGCACCTCGATTTGTCATTGTTAAGTTCGTAGTACGTTTCAATGACCATGACACTTCAGTTCCTCGATTGTTGAATTAGCACAAACAAATTTGGTGTAAACAAATAAAAATCTTCAAAATAATTATAGGCATGAATAGGAAAATATGAATTCCTTCAGTAGTAATTTGAATCGTTTCCACTTCTTGTTTCTATGAAGTTTAAATAACCGTATTGTTGTATGTGTTTGTTTCTTGGAAGAATGTAATTGTAGTCGTGTTGACGACTTCGTGAGCGAAATAAGAATGCTGTGCTGTTCGTAATTGCACGGTGTTCCTCGAGCTCATTGGACAGCTCTAATGACAAGTCCAGTCAGGTAAGCCGTGCCATTGCCGATTGATGGCTTGTCTCTCAACAGGGCGATGGCAAATTAATAAGCACCCGCGTCAATACCGAACACACAGCAACGACCCTCTTCCGCTCAGCCGATCCGCTATCGCGCGCTTACTTCGTTGACGACGCCGCTATAGCTTTCCCTTCTGAACCTTTTAACTTTGTTCTACAAATACTGTAGAACAAAGCTACATGACACAAGAGAAAATGGCTGTAAATTTCTATCTTTAATAATAACGAACGAGAACAATTCTTGCACATGCTGCTCTCTTTTTATGTTAATACCTAGTTGGATTTGTTATGTTCTTTATGGACTTCTGTTCTGATTTATTTTCCTATTATTGAACTTTGATGTCATTGGGGTGAACAGATCGAATTCAATAATCGTGAGAATGTGGCTTTGGTAAAGATCTGTGAAGAGATGTCCTTTTAGGCTGGCCTGATTTCTCTTTTATTCATTTTTATTTCCATCTGAAATTTTTGTTAAAATAAATTTTCCCTCGAGCGTTATGAGAATTTTTTGGCATCACCAGTGGGCAATGTGTATGTAGTCCACTGTTTTCTGTTCACTGAGCAGGAAGCTGTTGCTTCTCGTGTCGGGTATCCATTTCTTTGAAGAGAATTTTGAACGCCATCAATCCCATATGGAAGCGATCTGATAATTGCTCTATCTGTCCCTTGTTACCGCTCATAATTGCCTGCAGAAAAACCATCGCTGCGTATCGACTTCCTATCGGACACTATTCGTACGACCGCTTCCCATGCTACGTAGAGACTCTGCTCGCAGCTACGTATGGCATTATGCATGTTCTCTCTGGCTTCATATGTTGATCTTTTTTTGGGGGTATATGTTTGAAAAAGCAGGACTTACCTGCGAGCTCACTGACACTCGTTACAATTTTTATTATGTCTGAGGTGCAGGTTTGTTTGCTTTAAGCTTACATCAGGGCTGCGTTTTTTTTTTCAAATCAATTTGAGTACATGAATTCGAATTCTTTTTGTGTTCTTCATTCTTGTTTCTAATGTTTTCAACATATATACGATTCAACATATTACGATTTATATTGTTTCTCGATTTGTTACCTTATTAAAAATTGACGTCGTCTTTCTGAATGGCCATTTTGAATCAGTCCTCATTTTCGCACGCTTTACATTTAGTTCTAATTTTCGGACGCTTTACATTCGCACCCTAACTACTGAACAATATTCTCATATTCTATCATTAATACTAAGTAATATTTTTCCAGGTTATCTGAAAATTCGCTCATTTCGTGCTGCTTGCACTTTGCTGCTTCCCATTATAAAAGTTTTCCTTCCGTCCTGTTGCGTAACGTGACCACAGCACGCGATCGTCGAGTCCTCGCGACTGCGTGTGCGCTGGGCTGTAAATTGACACAAACATTAACTGAAATGAGACTATTAGCTTAACGATATTTCAATGCATCGATTTAATTAGAAGTGCTAGAATGAGATGAAGTTTTCCTTTTCAGATTTCAGATTCTCAAACAAACTTTCAACTTCACAGATCATTACTCTCATTAAAAATATTACTATTGTCATTATAAAAAACAGTTCTAAAAATCATCCGACATTTGTCTCGCTTTCAAGGCATGCTCCCAAGGATGCCGGTTTAGGTTCCATATGACGACTCGTAAAGCGCGCCTGATGTGCACATGGCAATGTGCACATCTTCCTATTTTTGCTCTTTTAGGCGACCTAGTCGAGTCTTTATTGTGGGCCGTAAAGGCGTAAAGACTAGCCGAGTAATTGGGTCGTGACTAGCATCGCTTGGGTGGTCGAGCACCGCTCATCGTTCCATGCCTGATGCTTGAGCTATGACGACCTCTGCGCTCAACTCGATTTTCTTTGATGGCTCCTCAAAGAATAATGTAAATAATTTTATCTTGACTTTTATTCGTATTGCATTGAGTGTTGTCACTTATCTTATTCGGAGCTTTCCTTTTCCAAATAATGATGTAATTGTTAATCCTATCTTATTTATCATCAAGTTATTCTGGTTTAAAAAATTTCGTATTTTCCTCTTCGTATTATTAATTTTTAATTTTTTCATAATATTAATTTTGTGTTGTTGGGCTTCACATTCATTTTTAATTTATTCAAGAAATCCACGTTCTTTGATCTCTTCATAATTATATTATAATTCTTCTATTCAGAAATCGGAATACAGTTTTGGCCACTTTTTAAAGTCCATATAGAAAGCGTTGTCGTGGTATTCGTTTGCAGCTCACCGATGACTTACTTAATCAGTGTTTGTTCAGTAGAAAAACATCCATTATCTTCGGCAAGCATCAAATACTTTAAAATTGTTAATTTTCTCGTAGGATTAATGATTCGCTTTTATTCTTGTGCCGTCTTAATTTTATGAAAATTTTTTAGATCTGGTTCGAGTTTCCCAGTCCAAACCATCAGTTAATTTTCCTGAATGTGATTTTATCACAACAATTTTTAAAAGTTTCCAATGTTAGCGTTTTGTCAACATTGTTTGCAATATCATGCTCGTCTACTAAAGCAAACAAAAATTCTTTAGAATGCGTACTTTCTAATAATGAGCATGTCTGTGTGTATCTTCTCCTTATTTAGTAGCTTTTGTCGTCGAGTTTGTTTGGTCTCACTTGAGAGGATCGGTCTCGAGATTTCCCATTGTATCTTCAACTGTAGACGTCCTTTTGGCAGCCCCTTAATTTGAGCTCATCCTTACAATAGGCGTGTGATCCTATACCCCTGCTGCTGCTGCTCCAGCTCTGTCATTTCCATGACTCTATTAACGTGTTCTCGATGCTCCTAAATAGCATTCCAGTCTCTGTGAAGCAGTCTTGGCTCCAGCTTCTGGTACGAGAAAGCCGGAATTGATGTTGGGTTTTAATACAAAAATTTCATGTTACTAGTATGTATGCACTGAAGAAGAAGCGAATACTTGCGACTTTCGTGTGCTTTTTGTGTGTGGCGTTAATATTTTCCTACGAGTGCTTTAAATTAGATCGTCTTCAGGGTTACTCTTTATTTTTCCTGTCTTTTTGAAGCTGTTCAGTTAAGGGAAAAGTTTCAATTCAATAATCTTTTATATCTCGTCAGCATTTATGAGACAATATTTGCGTAACCAAATTATTTTTTCCGGCAAAAGATTTTGCCTAGTCTAATTTTCAAGTTCTATTCAAACTTGCCTTGCATTTGTGGCTTTCAATCATAATTATAGATGAGCTTCACATGGGACCGCCTGCTGTCCATAAGCTATCCTCTGCCCGGTTCCAAGCCTAGCGTGTACCTTTTCCGGGTAGCTATTTTACGTTTGGTTTGACGTACACTAAAGCTGCTCTCAGTTCCTGACCACCAGCGAGATTTCCACGCCGCTCAAAAGACCCCCACAATTGTGGATGTTTCTGCACCGTATAATACGATAATAGCTTTCGGTACGCACAGTTCTGCATTTGTGCTTATTTAGCTCTTTGCTGATGAAACCTGATCTTTCTCATGTCCTTACTACGTCGAAACTATTCTTAAATTGCGGTTATAATATAATGACAATTTTAAAATCCGATATTTCCGTTATACCAAAATCCTTTATTTTTCTCACGCATTAATTACCATGTTCAAGATGAGTTTTGTGTTCAAGCATCTCTCCATATTATTCAATGAGATTTGATGCAAATCAATGATCTTTTTCATTACAGATGCATCTTTTGTCTTGATGACTGTATGATGCGAAAATGAACCTAATTTGTTCATCTTCATCATCATACGTGATACCGTCAGTCTTCTCTGCTCGAATTCGCCATAGTATAATGTGTAGTAATTTTTATCTGACGCGTTATGTTATCGTGTATTGCATAAAGTTTGCTTGCAGTGAGCTGTACTGGGCATATTCTCACGATACAGTGCCTCGTACTCTTACAATTGACTATCGCCTCAACTCTCCTTGGCCGTCCATCTCATGCATACCGCATTTTGTGCCCTCGTATGGTAACTTTTCCCCACGCAAAAGACTTGAGTTCAGCATTAAAGCGTGAGACTGAACTTTCCTGAGTTTGTCCTTCCCTCGCATTTTCTAACCCATAAAAGTCACTCGACCATCGACTCGACATTTCTTGTGTCAAGAGTAATCGCAGGCTGTAAATGTTTAATTCGGTCCTTCCCGCATCGAGTACTGATATGCGAGAGCTCGTTTTACTTCAAGGAATACGCAATATAATACCTAAATATCAAAAGAAAATGCAATAATGACGTATATTTTTGCAAGCATTTCTTTGGTAACCGCGTTTTTCTAACAAATCGACAGATTTGTCTTAATTCTAAGATAACTTGTCAGAAAAATAATTATTTGCCATCGACTGCTTTTTCGGGCAAAATCTAAAATTATTTTATGGTGATAAAATTACAGTATGGAACATCTCGGTACAGAACACTTGAATAAATGGGTTAAATGCTAGATGAATTATATATTCGTCTAAATTCTCGACACGAAATTCTTCCTGCATTTGTCACTCAGCCTCTCTTCCTGTTCTCTGCTGTGCGACAGCGTGAGCGCCCCATTGCGGTCACAGCCTTGCAGCCTCCCAAAACCTTACTCGCCTCGAGCTCTGATTCATGGTGAATCTGGACTTGAACAATCAAATAGCCATTAAGTAGATTAGAATATACTTATACCCGTTATTATGATATAATTAATGTGAACAAGTTATTGCTCAATACATTTAAAATTAGTTTTACCTGTATTTTAGCGCAAGTCTAAGTCAATGCATCGTGAGTGTTTAGAAATTCGTAATTATTCAGCAAAAATTTGAATCATGTAATTTATTGCAGCCCCGTATAAAAGTTATTTCCAGTAAGCAGATTCTAAATGCATCTATAAGCGCACCAGGTGTATCCATTTCACGAGCTCAGTACCCGCAACTTTAGTGGAGGGTATGTGTGGCCAAGACGCTGGCCACACACTCCAGGGAAGTGGTTGCGTTACATGAAAAGCATCTCAAAGAGACTGCCCGCAAACTCACATCGCTATTCAAAGGCACTTCTTGGAACCGCAGGCTTTTGTTCCTAACCAACGCTGGCTATGATCTGTCAATACAGCGCCATCTCTTCAAGAGCAGTATCGCCCGGTGCTATACTTAGTCGCATTGCTTACAAGTGCTGCTTATTAATTCTCTATTGTATGCGGTTGAAGTAATCAAGCATTAAAGATTTAAAATGTAGCGAAATTATTTTGTTATATATGTATTTTTCAATTTGTTAGGACACATCTCAGTTTGTTTTACCAATTTTTGCTAATTTTTTGTTCCTTTGAAAAGCTAATTTGTTGTCAGAAGAAAATCCTTTCTGATTTTTCGTGATTGCTGGAACAACGATCGGAACTAGTAATATTGATAATTTTGAAAAACAATATGTGGAAGCAATTGCCTGAAATCACTTGTAAATCCTCTGAATAGCTCCCGTCTAATTTCACTAAATGGTGAACTTAATTGCAATCACCTAATGGTTTTCAGGTAATCCTTTCGTTCTTTCTTTCTGTCTATAGTCACTATTTAGGTTTACGGCTTTTTGGTTATTACTTCAACACGTCTGACTACCATGGTATTTTAGATCGTTAAAGTTTCATTTACTAATCATATATTTAATGAATGAGAGCTTTACAAATATTGCACATGAAACTAAACATGAGTGGAAGCTGGAAGCGTCAAGTCGGATAGGATGAAGTCGTAAGACGCTTGTATAAGCTGTCTCTGGCTCGCAGCTCACTTCCTCCTATCAGAGAGCGAGCATTTGGCGATAACCGCCTCTTGTGCACTGCTTACTGGGAGTGCTTCCTTGATAACACACATCGCCAAGTGTTACCTATAGCATCTCTAGGGCCCGGGTTCTCTCTATTTTTCGCAAGAATGCCTGCTGGAAATTCCATGCTTCCTGATGAACCGGACGCAATTTGTTACGTATGAAATCACATCAAGTGTTTTTACTTACGAATTTTTTTTCCTTTAGGTGCAGCTCGTGATTCTACGTTGAAAAATTTATTTCAATTCATCTGCGTATTGCATTTTTATTAAATATGCCAAGTACAAAAAGATAGTTGAATTGTGGTATGCTGAATCGATTTTGTGCGAGCTCAATCGCTTCACCGAAATTCACGTCAGATTCATGGCCCGAATTTCATGCTGTTTGTGAGTTTTATTTGTTTGGTATAAACCGGTAGATTTTATCACTATCATGAGATTAATACCATACAATTTTAATCGAAGAAAGAAACTATTGACAGCATACAGAGCAAGCTTATTACCAACGTTTTTATGATCTGTATTAAATGGCTCGGTATACGTTACTATAACATCACCCTCTCTCGGCTCGCTCTGTCACCCTCACTGAGAGCCTTCTTTGTCCGCACGCCACTTAGGCTTTAATTTGCTTTGACTGTTAGTTTTCTGCTCTCATCAAGAGCTCGTCGCGCACAGCTTGGCCTTGTTCTTCACTCAATGTTAATATATTTACGAACGCTTTGCCTGTCCATTTGAATACTAAAGCACAGGCGTGAAGGAAACTTTACGATGAACTTCGGAGTTTTTCATTTATTTTTGCAAATATTTCATCATTTATTTTCTTCTTTAACTCCTATATTTCAATCTAAAACGTCTTTTCATTGTTCGTGAGCTGTTTGGAAAATCATTGTTTATGAGGTGTTTGGAAAAAGAACTTCAATTCATCGAGTTTTCATGTCGTGCTTGTACCAAATCGCTATTCAGTTCCTGTTGTGACGGCGCTAATGTTGTGTGTCATTAGACTGTAGTGAGTGTGGAGTGAGCTTAACCTCCAATTATGTGACACATCCCTCAAGACTATCCATCCATCAGCGCGGGTGCAACATGAGTCTTAGCTGTCATCGCCGATACGCCTCGTGGCCGGGCCCTCACTTCTATACAACCCTCGTCGTGCCCACACGCTATTGATCTTTTGCTTTCCGGCAGCGGATGCGATGTGACCCTCGAGGTTTAAACTGATGCTGCTGCGCGATACGTAAATTGTTCTCAGTTGTGTTCACAATAAAACTTTCCAGTTTCACTCGTCCATTTGACATAAGATTTCCCGGCGGCTCATCGCAATATATCTAAAAGAATAATTTCAGCTCAACATTTTTTTTGTTCATCAAATATAGACGTAACTTTAGATTGGTATTTGGCAGAGCTACTTACGCTATTATATAAGTATACGTTTTGATTATTGAATCGCCAATAATTGAAATGAAAAGAGAACTCCAAGAAAATCGATCATACCATAATCAAACTTACTATTTAAGTCAGACTAATTATTGAAGTACTCATTATTATATATTCTCGTTGCTTCCGCTTCATTTATATGGCTCACGGTCACATATTCCTTGTAGTCATTCTCAGCGAAATATTGTCGCACGTATACACGTTACGACTTCCACGTGCCCGTTCCGTCAGATCCGCTCCGGCAAAGCATGCGTGACAGCCAAGCACTCAGCTTGAGCTCGACTCCCCTCATTGAACGCAGTTTATCCACATGGCAATCGTCTTGAGTTGCGCGACACATGCTTCAACAATTACCTGCTCTCTTATTAAGTTTTTACAACGTGTATGCTCCTCGTTCAGAATTGATACGTCTCTTAAGTTTATTAGCCTGCGAACAGAATGTTGTCATTCGCTGCTCTTTTGTTTTCTCCGAAAGCGTAAGCCTGCAGTTTTTTAACGTAGCAATTTTTATGTCATATACTCTAGTACCGGTATTTATTTGATATTATTACAGTTACAGTAAAGTTAAAGATAAATTTATAACTGTAATAATATCAATTTTTATTTGATATTATTAAAGTTACAGTAAAGTTAAATTTTGACCCATTTTGTCATTCACTTGATGTAGATGTGTATAGATTCTGCAAAAATTGTTTGAAGAGAGTGTAGACATCTCAGTTTCATAGAAATCTAATTCGTATGCATGGAAAAAATGCTCTAGAAATTAATTGCCTCTTTTGAAGTTGAAGGTTGAAAAATTGTGCAGTTACAGCATATCGATTCCTGAAAAGTTGTGTTGTTACAGCATAACGATTCAAAAAATATTTAAGGTTATTTGGATGAATATCTAGAAAAAATGCATTATCATTCTTATTTACCACTGAAAGCGCTTATCGCTCCTCTTGAGCAAAATTTGAAATTTTGGACATTTCTTCTTGGGTACACAAAGAAAAATGCATATAATTGCCATGTAACCAAAATTGACATATGAAAAGAAATTGAGCTATGCATGTATAGAGCGAAGTTGTTGAGTGTGAATTGAAAGTGTTAGTGATTACTAGTCCCTATATAACAGATATAGGCTCTGTACAGTATTCAAGCTCCGAGTCGCATGCTCTGGTCCCTTGAGACACTGCGATGCCATGCAGTAAACCTGCGCGCCAAAGGCCTCCTGATCGCGGCGTTGCGCAAGTCATGTTAATATTTATTACCATTCATCGTAATCGCATATTTTGTAGCTTGAATTCAACAATTTTATTTTCATGGACAAAAAGAAAAAGATGGACGTCCGTCGTTTTAATGTATACTAATGTAATGAATGATACATTCATTTAACCGTTGACTGATATCAAGAATGATAATTTATGGTTCAACTATAATTGCCTTTTGTCACTTTTTTGTTTTAATATTGACACATTTAGCTAACATTTACGCCGAAATTTAACTAGTTTTTCTTCTCGCAATGTGCACTAAAATAACTCATTCACATATTTTCTTCAGACATGATTTTCTTGCACCCGAAACCTTGACTGTGTCAACATCGTGCATAAATGTATATTTATGAATATGTTACAAGTGAAGTTGTGGTTAATGCTTTTGTTGTTTCGGTGATTGATGCTCTCGTGTGCATTGCTTATGTATAGTTGGAGGCCTTGGAAGTTTATGTTTAACCTGATGCAAATTCCTGCTCTTGGCTTCAACATTGTTGATGTCTGTACTTGAGTTTCATGGTAGAATTTTATGACTGTTGAGGGCTCTAGAGGTTATTGCTAATTGTCGGGTTAAGGAGCGATTTGCGGTCGCCAAAGTGGACGTGAAACCCATAAAACTTGCGCGCTTAGTGGTGCGTATACACTTTCCGGGCTCTATATATATGCTCGCCAGGCTGGAGTCTGTGATCGTCTTTTCAGTTTCTCGCTGCCAGTCCGTGGGGAAAATTTTTGAGCACTTTTCTATAACCACCTTGTTTTCTAGGAACCTTGGAACGACGGAAAGTTTGGACCTTATTATTTTTTTATGAATGATAGTTTTGCTTCTATTTAATTTAAAACTTAGCTTCGTGTATACGGCAAGACCGTAATTAATGCGTGCATGCCGACAGGATTTAGACGTAATGATATTTTTGTAAGAGATTGAAAGTTAGGATTCATCTTTTGTTCATTTAAAAGTATACATTTAAACTACCACTACTTGCATTTCCTTGCAAAATTAATGGTCTCATTGTGTGCGCCTGCAATGATGCTTACGCAGGCATATGTTAAGTTATGGAAATGATAGTTGAGTGCGCGTCAAATTATTATGGAAATGTATTTTTTGAAATGTTGAGGCCTCTGCAGCTAGTCATTGTATCCAGTATAATTGTGGTTCTGAAGGCATCGAGACCGCTTGCATTATTCATGTTCTTCAAGATTCTGCTGCTAAACACAGGATGAGGCGGTGAAATATACAAAAATTTAGCCTAATGCTCTAAAAATGCTAGCTAATTCTAGCCATCCTGTGAATCTGCTGCGAACATTTATATGCTGCTGCAAGTTATGTGTAGTATGGCCTCTAGTATATCGTTTAATTTTCAGAATGCGAGAGGCAAAAATTAACTTGAATGTATTTATTCATTCTATTGATTTAAGTAATTTAGCATTGAATTTTTTCTTTTATTTAGTGTTTTTAGTTCCACATGTTCTGTCAACAATTATCAAGTCGTTGAACATACATTATAAAGATAATATTGTCAGTAATTGCATTACTTGACCGTAAGGTATTATACAACTTTGGGGAGAAACTCGACAATAAAGCGATTTACTATCATTTTAAATTAAAATCACCCACTCTGCTTGGTGAATTTTCCACGATGTTACACCTGCTTGCCGGGTGTTAATAGGCTGGAGTGCAGCGCTTATTCTAGGGAGATGTCAGCGAAGACTTGTGAGTCAGATGGAGATGTCAGCGTCTTATCAAACCCTATAGATCACAGCGCTGCCTCCTAGACCAGCCGTCCTTTACCAAACTGCCTGCCCTGCTACTGCGCCTATACCTCTACTGCAAGATTTTCATGATGTTTCCTTCTTCCGATGAATTTTGATTCTGATTTTCATAAATTTATTTTTTAATTGAATCCTTCTATGAGCTGATAATTTCCACGTAGTGCTACAAGTACAGTTGAAATAATGAAGAAGTTAGATATATAATTGTTCAGAAGTTGATTTGGAATGTGTTTTAATAATTTTTTATTATTATTAAAATTTATTCCTCAAATTAGTATCCGCATTACCGGCATTACAAATTTGTTATTAACTGCGATGATATAACCGTATGAAAATTATTATATTTATGCTCGGGGTCTTGTTTACTGTGATCATTTTATAATTTCGATGATTCGCTGTATTTAAGGCCCTGCATGCATGCGTGGGACAACACTAAACCAAATTATAATTCCGGTTATTTCAAATTTCTTAGACTGGGGAATCTTTTTGTCCGCTATTTTTACTGTTAGTATCAAAATTTGCTGTCGGTTACCCTAATAAGATATATGCTTTTATTGACTTCCATTTCGCAACTGAATATTAGACACTCCATGCATGGTACGCTTGTCGCATTGCATTTTCTTTAATGTCGCGTTTCTTCTATATTCGTGCGCTCACCTCGTCTCTAATTCATGGAAAATAGACATGTACACTTCTAGGTAGAATAATCAATATACATCTGCGGTGATGCAGAAATCCATCTTTTGTGTGTTATATCGTCTGTCCGCCATTTTATGACCCCATCCGTTACTGCCTCTGTCTGTTGTAACCTTTGTGCTTGTCGCTTCTAGTAAAAAATCGTTGTTTGTGTAGGGTTCAGATCGGACCAGTAATGCTGCGTCGTGCTGGGAAGACTTTGAATTATTCAGCATCGATCGTTCGATCTTGTGTTCAAAGTCACGTTGCCCTTATAGTATCCATTATAAATTTATTTAATTGCACGACTCTTAATACCAATTACATGGTTAATTTCGTATTGCAAGTGAATTACGAGTCCTTGGCATTGATATATCAATGTTGGTCAATTACAAACTTTTCCATCCTTCGCTAATTAATTCATCGAGGAAAGTGGCATTTGAACGCACTCGATTTTTTGATCAACCGCTCCGATGAACGGTTACTTAATTATTTTACTCACCTTTTTTATCTTCAACGGTACATACATAAATCAACGTTCATTTTCTGACATTGTTTTCCTGGGACGTGGAGACTCAATTAAGTATCTCGTTGAATATTTCGTCGAATTTAAGACGCTGTGATAATTAATTTTCTCATTCAGTTATACAATATAACAACTTTTTGCGCTGCCCAATTTAATTGAGGAAAATTTCTACAATATTTGCCTCGCGTTATGATAATTTCGTTGAAGTCCGGCTTCAAGAAGACTTTTTAACTTCATAACAAGAAAACTTTCTTGTTCAATATTATAAACTCATCAAAACCGCAGCTTTCTGTGTTGATTATTATTATTCTTTAGCTACAAACGGTCGTACGCCTGCAGCTTTCTTGTCCAGAAATTCCTTGTCTCTGTTGGTCCCGGAGTTTACAATACTGGCCATTACAAACTGCCATTCCTTCAAGCATAAAATGTACTGAATTTTTTCTTTGATGGCCCACAAATATGTGAGCGGTAACGTGAATTCATTATTCTTTTCAATTTATCGTTTTCCTAGTTTAACTGACCTATTCAATCACTTTTAAATTCTTTTTCCCATTTACGATTCATAAGAAACAAGAAACAGGACTTCAGCGCTTATGATTTAATTTGATAAAAAATTTCTGAATTCAGCCTGTTGAACATTTGTATACTTCATCGAAATAATTCAAAGCTTTGCCGTGAATATTGTTGGTGAGTTATACTAAGTTAAACTTTCTACTGATTTCAACAACATCTGTAAGTATCTGTTCTGCCATTCGGCTGCTATCAACCCTAAACATCTCAGGACCATCGTCTGACTTCATAATCAATTTAAATAATATCGAAACCTCATGTGTGAGTATGCTGAGGAACGTTTCGTGTATGCTTAACAATTATTAATTTACATAAATCAAAGCACGCGGTCATTGTTGATAGTGAGGAAAAACGCGGAAGGCTGTTAATAGTTCAACAGAGGAGCCCTAAGCGTGCATGTTCGCTGCCTGAATGTCCGTCTGATTAGCACCGGGTTGGCTGATTTGCTGCTGTCGCTGTTACATGGGACGAGCGACACATTCCTGCGTGTTCTCTCCTGCTTATCTTGTTGCACACTTGCAGCTCTGCTCGTTTTTCTCAGCAGCCGTTTTTGTCGTGACACTCCATTCACATTAGCTCAATTTCAAGCGCATTGTGTAATTATTCGACAATTTTCTTTTGCATTTAAACATATTGTTTTGTTTTTTTAAATTTTGATTTACGCCAAAAAATTCCAATTAACGACTTGATTTCCGTTAATTTTTTTGGCAATCAAGGCAAACTATATCCGAGAATTATTTTTTTTTCAGTGGTGACCAAACCATTTTTCTAGTATCTATATCTCTGCGACACTGAAGAACCTACAAGCTAGGACTATTTGTATTTTGACATCGACACAAACTTTACGTCTTTATTGAAATGTCCCCATAATAAAAATATTAATATGCAGCGAGTTCGTGGCTATCTATCGCCGGCTCAAATTCTCGAGAATTTCTTTGCTTACTCAGTTACCTCTAATGATAGACTATATAAGACATGTTTGAATTCTATTATTGATCAAGTGTTGGTACAAATTATCTTAGTTGATATCACGAATGTTGACAACAATCAACAGCGTAAATTCTACATTTCGCTAATAGCAAAAGTTAATTTCAAATCTGTCCCAATGAAACAGTACTTCATTTTAGGCCTGCTTGTAAATGAATAAGTCGAACGATTCCGTTGAAATTGAATAAAATGCTCACAAAATATATCTAAATAGCCATTGCCAACGGTATCTATAATTTGGTAATTTCGAAGCGCTTGGACATTTAAGTTACGAAAATTAATTGGATTCAACGTGAAAGATAATTGACGTCAAAGATATAGGCGTTTTGAAATTTCTTTAAATTTATTGATAATAAATGCGTTTGAATTCCATTGAAAAATTGAGTTGAATATAACCGTTGTTGATTATATATATCATAATTTTTAAAGGGCACTTCCTTCTGAATTTAGTAGATTAAATAGACTCATATAAAATCGCGAAAATCTTTCATAATTGAAATTCAATTTTCTCATTATATATGGAAGTGTTTGTTAAATTAGTCACACGCAATTATTTCCTGTTTAGCTTTCTGAATAGTGAGTAACAATTTTCCCGTTAATTATTATATAGTTCATGCTTCGCTACATAATTTAGGATAATGAAATAATTGTTAATGCGCTAAAGTCTGTACTTTACACGCCTACAAAACAATTATGTTATATATAATAAGTTAATCGTCATGACTATTCAGTGATGGATAGTTATTCTCAACTATACAATGAAGCAACTTGAAATACTATATGCTTCGCTATCTAATACAAAAACTTCTAAAATAAATCAAGGTAAAATTCGTCAAAGCTAAAGGTTTGGCATCGCAGATATATAGCCTTAGATTTTCAAATTAAATTCAGGGGAAAACACGTATACTTCAAGTTCCATCATAATCATTGGAAGAGCGAATTAATCTAAAATGAACATTCATGAAATAAATCAAATTTTAATTTCTCAACGTTTACGGTTTTGGCATCGCAGTACGTATCCTTAAAATTTCGAATTAAATTCAAGGTTGAATGCGTATACTCCGAGTTCGATCAGAATCATTTGAAAATGGAATTTCTCTATAATGAACATCTTTAAAATAAATCAATGTAGAATGCATCATAGCAAAGGTCATCGCAGTACGTAGACTTACATTTTAAAAATAAATTCAGGGGTAAATACGTAAAATTTGAGTTGCACCGCCTAATCATTTTAAGAGTGAATTAATCGTCGATTCAAATATTATTAAGGTGCTATAGGTACGTAATATTTCTGCACACTACTCTACACAGTCGAATATTTGCAAAACTTATGTACACAGATACTTGGAACTAAGTATATCACAGCTCTATAATAGAAACATAACAACTTCACAACGTTAGAGCGCCTTGTCAGCTTTCCAATGAAAATGCACTGCTAGCATTGCATGAACAAAATATAACAAATTATCAACATATTTCAATCTATACATGGCTTCATTGATGAGCATGAAAAATTCAAATGAACTTAGCGACCGTGCGTCAATTTTGCAGTTAAAAAACACTATCTAACATTAGTTTTTAAATTCTAAGATTGCTATTTCACTGCGTTATGACTCTTATGTGTATAGGGATAGTATTTCATGAAACGAATTTTTGCAGTCTCTACATCCGAATTGACAATTTTAATCATGCATTGAATTTGATTATAATTTTGGTATTAGTACACGTTCACTCACATCTATGTGGCTCTTCACGAATCACACGTTCTTTTAAAATTAGAGTTTTTCAATTCCTTTGGGATTCGTGAGTAGATCCCGTGCAAGCTTCCAAGCCTGTCGAGCTGCAGCTTCTAAAGCCGCTGGTGGCGCCTTTATTAGGTTTATTCCAGGTAGGAAATAATGAGGACACCTCCGACACTGTAGACACGTGATCAGTTGCAGCATCACGCCCAAAAGTCGCTCTCCTAAAGCGGCTTCAACCCATTCGCTCTCACTGGGGTGCTTCTCACACTCATGTAAGATAAGGGCCGTCAGGACTCGAGCAGGAACTGGGTCCCCCACCAATGCCAAATGCCTGTCTCTGAGCGCCTTCAGAAAAGACAAGCACTTGCGTCTGCTGCCCCCTTGCAGAAGTCTCTGCTCAGCGTCCGTGAAGGCCATCACCCAGGCGTCCGCCTCGAGCCCTCCGCTGCCACGGTGCCCCTCGCGGCTTACCAAGTCGAAACCCTCGGCCTTTACCTCAACTACGTGCTGAGGGTTTGGCCATGGGATATGAGGTGTTGGCCAGTGGGCGGCAGACCGAGGCCAGACGCCGGAACACTTGAATGCCGGTATTAATTGCACTGTAAACTTGTCCCTTATACGCAATTTCACTTCACTATTATCGGAAACAACTTTCACGCCATTACCAGCTTTTTCAACTGCTGCAGTCACTAATGTCTGTAAACGCGCTCGCATCTTTCTCGCAGATAAATAACCTGATGCGGTTATAAATTCTACCCACAACGACATGGAACGCTTTCGTCCATCACTGAGTTTTAAAACTGCACTTCCGGGAAAACTTCCGTCATCGACGAAATTGAACTCTCCCATTTGATTGAGGTAAAGAATTGCCTCGAACTCGGTAGGCGATAAAACATGCAATCCTTCGTAACGTCCGTTGACTTCAGCCAATGATGAAATGACGCGCGGCTCTTGCAATTCAACCTCCCGAAGGATTTCTTGCAAGGCTGTCGCCACCTCCCGAAGTCCCCTCATAACAGCCGCCCTGCGGGCAGCTACTCGCTCTCCGCAGTACCTGCCCAGTTGGGGAACAAGGCGAGCTCCTTCGGTGGGCACCAACATCGTTAAAAGCTTTTGCAAGTGGCGCTCCTGCAGCCTGATGCTCTAATTATCGAACGCCTGCAGGAAGATAATGCCAGGCGGGGCCAGAGGGCGCGCAGACCCGCCTTTCGCTATCGCATTGCACTCCATCTCGGGGACCTTTTAAAGCTGTCTTTCCCTCTGGTTTATTTCATGGCTTTAACATTGCTGCAGGTATTCCGTTCTTGTGAGCAGATCCCTTGTTAGTCGCCAGCATTGCGAAGCAGCTTGCATTAAACTCTGCCGAGGTATTCCTCTGAATAGGTCGACTTGCGGAAGAAAATAATGCGGGCAACGACGGCATAATAAACATGAGATCAATTGTAAGAGAATTCCGTTGATTCTATCACCTAAGCTTAAGGTGTCCCATTCCCACTCATGAGGATGCTTCTCGCACTCGTACAGCACGAGTGTCTTCAATACAAAGGCGCTCACTGGGTTGCCTGGCAATTCCAAATGACGATCACGAAGCGTTTTCAAAATTCCTAAACATTTTTTACGACATCCTTGGGTAAGCAGGCGGTCTTCAGCCTCCGCAAAAACCATCACCCAAGTGTCTCCTTCTGCTGTGATCGCAGCTTCTTGTTTGTCCTTCTCCTTGTCTCTGGCTAGGTGTGAGCAATCTCTGGACACAAGCGTGAAGCCAGACATTTTGACTTCGGTTGCTTGTTCTACTCCCGGCCACGGCAGTGTTGGTTCAGGCCAATGAGCCGCACTGCGAGGCCATATTCCGTAACATTTGAATGCTAGCACCATATCAAGGGTGTATGTATCTCGTATTCGAACTCTGACTTCAGACGTTCCTCCCACCATACGAAGCTGGTCGCGATATTGTGATTTTTCTACGGCTTGAGCAACCAGAGTCTGGAATCTTGCACGCATTTTACGCGACGATAGGTAGCCTGAGGCGGTAATAAATTCCACCCACAATGACATTGATCGTTTCCTGCCATCGCTGAGCTTGAGCACCGCGCTCCCTGGAACTGAACCATCGTCGACCAGATTAAATTCGCCCATTTGATTGAGGTATATGGTAACTTGATATTCTCCTGGACTGTGAATTTTCAGACCTTCCCATCGCCCGCCTGCCTGTGTCAGGGTGGATAGACATCGGGGCTCTTGAGCCTCGACGTGTTTCATGAGATCGTGTGCAACCTGAACCACTTCTTCAACTCGCTTGCCTACCACAACTCTCCTTTTAGCTACTTGCTCACCGTAGAATTGTTCTAAGGCAGCAACCAGCTTAGTGCTTCCACTGACCGATGCATCAGCCGGAACGAGCATTTCGAATAATTTTCTCACCACTGTTCTGTCTTTACGAACTTCACCACTATTGGTTCTGCACTGTAGACTCTCACGCTCGGTTTGTGTCACTGCACTTGAAAAAGAACCGTGAAATTTTCATATTAAGTTCAAGAAAACAGAACACGCGCGCAAGTCTTACTACTGTGCTCCCCTTAGCAGCTTTTTACGGCTCTCCCGTACACACTTAGGGATTTGAAATTCGATTTAGAGCTTAAATCTTGGTGAGTAATTACTTTGTAATATCCATTTAGCCTGCTGATATGTTAGCTGGCCTGAGCTACGGCTCTGTCTGACACAAGACTCGAGCCGCTGCGCCTGCTGGCGAGAACTCAGCGTTATTGGCCGCCTAGACCGGGGAGGGGCTCCTCATTCACTTACTTCTACCAGCCCCCATTGGAGCTCTGCTCACTTCAACAATCTGCTCTCGAGCTGCTCCGCCTTGTTCTCTCGTCCATTGGAAGCGCGGCGCTCCCGCTTCGCGAATGCTGCGCAGCTGCGACCGATTATTTGCTCCCCTTGAACATGATGTTTCTCAAGGCACGCCTTCGGACATGGCACCAACTTGAAAGCTTATTCCCGATCGCGATCTGTAATCGCTTAGTTATCAAAAGTACCGTGATTTTTATGTGGTTTACAAGGCCTTGGTTTCGTAAATTATCTCCTCATCGCGGGTAACGGCCCGTATGCGGCTTGATAGCTGGAGCCAGATGCGATTGTCTCTGCTAGTCATGCCCCGCTTCGAGTCACATTCTCGTGGCGACGCTATCAATTGCAGGCGAGTCGAGGATGTTTGTGTGTCACATAAGCAGCCTCAGTCCTGATGAATAAATGAGCGGCTGGACTGCGCTTGACGTATCGCCTCATAAGATCTGATTTAGCTGCACTCGTCGCTCCTCCGCATATCGGACCTTCCCAATTTACTCTTTAATATCTGATGGTTGGGGTCCACCTGCATGCAATCCACGTGCAAGATCTGCTTGGGTTTTCTTGTCTAATGCTTGTGATCCTAAAGTTCCGTTACTATGTAAATGATACATACAATTAACGATTGAATTACCACAACTCGATCTCTTGAATTTCGTTGTTACATTATAATTTGATGCATATAAGTGACGATTGAATTACCACCATGCGATCTATAGAATTTCGCTGTTGCGTACGTAGATACGTACAATTAAAGAATGAGTTACTGTCATGCGATCTCGTGAATTACGTAACACACTTTTATAGACACAATTAATGATTTAATATTCACCATATGATAGCTTAAATTTTGTAATTATCTGTACTTTGATACGTACAACTAACGATTAAATTTCCACCATGCGATCTGTTAAATTTCGTTGTTATGTACTTAAATTGATATATACCATTGATGTGTACCTACATACATTAAAATACGATTTTTCAAGTGTACGAATATTTATTTCCCCCCACTGTAAGTAAAGATTGAATTACCACCATGCGATCTATAGAATTTCGCTGTTGCGTACTTAGATACGTACAATCAACGAATGAGTTACTGTCATGCAATCTCGTGAATTTCGTAACACACGTTTATAGACACAATTAATGATTTAATATTCACCATATGATAGCTTAAATTTCGTAATTACGTGTACTTTGATACGTACAATTAACGATTGAATTATCACCACTCGATCTCTTGAATTTCGTTCTTACATTATACTAGCTTTGATGCATATAAGTAACGATTGAATTACCACCATGCGATCTATAGAATTTCGCTGTTGCGTACTTAGATACGTACAATTAACGAATGAATTACTGTCATGCGATCTCTTGGATTTCGTTACACACTTTTATAAGCAATTAATGGTTTAATTATACACCATATGGTACCTTAAATTTCGTTATTATAATCTGTACTTTGATACGTACAACTAACGATTAAATTTCCACCATGTGATCTGTTTAATTTCGTTGTTATGTACTTAAATTGATATATACCATTGATTGATATATCTCGCTTCGAGTCACCGACATGTGGAACAGCCTCCCTGAATATATTGTTGATATTGTATATCGCGTTCAAGAACAGACTATAGACAAGGCCATACGGGAGCATATGTTTAGTCATGAAATGCCTCGTATCCTATAATGGAACAACTGATATCTTAGAAGCGATTTTAAAGCTACCGTCCTTTGAAAAGATTTGATCAAAAGGCCAGTCTAGTAAAGAAAAGTACAAGAATCGGCGACAGGCATATCCATGCAGGCCTATTCTTCAATGCCGAAGATACTATACTATACCATATATACTATATGCCATATAACCGCGAGTGAATTACCGCCATGCTATCTCTAGAATTCCGGCGCTATATACATGTTCTTTGATACATACAATTCTGATTGAATGACCACCATATGCGATCTCACCTCAAAAATTTCGTTGCTTTTTTCTTTGATACAAACAATTACGCACAGATTTCAATTTGTTCTTGAATTATGCATCTCGAATGATTTTGTTGTTTTCTTGGTGTTTATCTTGATTAGTTATTAAATATCTCAATGAAATGCTGCCAAATAAGTGCCTATCTAATACGTGCATGATGTTTATGGGTACTTAAATAATGCTAACATGTGTTATAATTAGAATTGTGTTCACAAATTAATGCAAATAATGGAGCAACTATAATACTTGGGATTAAATTATTTGGTGTAATATTATATCATCGCTTAATATTGCGTTATTTAATTTTTTACACTTTGGATGCAAATATCGATAACAATCTATACATGCATGACCCAGACTCGCTGCAGTATGAAATTTGTAAAGCAGTGAAATTGGCAATATTTTAACATATAATACAAAATTATAGTCTATTTATTCATTTTCCTGTTGATGCTTTCGGCGGAAGATTTGAATGTCAGTTTGATGATGAAAGGCCTTACCTATTTATGGATTTCGTTCTATTTCTAATGCTTTAATATCATTAATAAGTTAACTAATCTGCTTTTATAAATCATTGATCATAGCAACGAAACTTCTTGAAATCGAGAATTAAAATCTTTGTATAAAAACGAAAGTCCTTATTTTAATATGGGAAATTTGTCTTGTTTAAGTGAATTTTTCTAAGTTTAAGTAAAGTTTCAATTTTTTCATTTCCAGGTAAACTGTGATCTATATACTCTTGTACGCTGATTCTAATCTAGATTTGATTTTAGTCTAAAATTATAAAATTTCACATCTAAACGCTTACATATTTTGTTAACTATCAAGTCACCAGACATTCCTGATAATGTTAAAACCAACATGTTGTAAAAAAAAATATAATTTTCGATTTACCAGTGCAAACGAAAAATATTGTTCGATCGATTGAAAAAACTACTAAGAAAATTGTCAATGAAACGATTCTCCGGTCTTCAATGGAACCTGCTTAAAGAAACAAATTTTACCAACCTATACTAAAAAAATATGAACAAACTTATTCCAATGCCACTGTCATTTAGTGCATATATTCTGTTGAGGATGTGCATGTGTTTAAATACACGTATACGTCGTACTGCAGCTCGAGGACTCGTCTGATCTACGGAATGCTCTCTCCGTGCTTAGAAATTTCGGTTTTTCGGCTGTAAAGCGAGTCGATTTTTCGTTTATTTCACGACTTTTGCATTGAATCCTTGCATGACGCATGCATCATTTTAACTACGTTAGAATCTTATAATCCTTCACGTAGATGTGATACCTTCAATAATTGTTGTATGCGGATTTATATACGTAACTCGCAAATCATTCGTGTACGTTTCAATTGCCACTCGCGTTTCACTTCAAGCTTATTTTGGCAATATTTGAAATGTTAGGATATCTATATTAAGCCTGCACTCCTGCCCCATGTTATTATTCAATATATGGCTGAACATTTGGTGAGTTATAATGGTGACTTGAAGCCTTTATAATAACGAGTCTGTCGTGAGGCCATTAGCGTGCTGGAGTTTGTGTTAATTGTTTGGGAGTTGCTCGTCATATCCTGGAGACAATCAATTATACGTCTGATATGGCCGGGCCACACGCTAGTCCAGTGTCACGCGAGCCACTTATATGCATACCGTATGTGTGGATGTTGACATCTCTATTTCCGCATGCGTAACTAATTTACTCATGCACCCTGTTTCAATTAATGCACTAGCCGTATTCATACATGTACGCGCCAATTTTTTTACTCATTCTATAGTACTGAACTATTCATGCATGCTATGTACAGAAAATAGAAATAGTTCTGGACTTTCACTTGGATACCATTTCTGAACGTTTGCGCGTTTTCGTATTTACCTTTTCTGCCAATTTACCGAACAATGATGTGTTCCTATCACAATGAATAGCTTCTGGAACTATTTTCCGCCTGCTATTGATTGCAAGTTTTTATAAGTTATTAAGAGATCGAATTTGTAATGCCTTGCGATTAAATAGTGTACATGTGTGTACGCGTGCATTTGCTGTATGTGTGCACTAACGTAATTGTTGCTACATTTCAATTTGTCGAAAATAATTCCAACCAACAATTTCAAGGTCCATACCTCAGTTATATAGATGCTAATTCACATTCATTGGCTGATGTGCTACCACAGTTTATTGCTTCTGCCAAGCATAATGTGGCAAACTTTACACTAATTAGTATACAAGTGTTCAGATCGATGTATTTAATATGCAGTACAAAATTTAACAATATTGGTAAATAAATGCCCATGCGAATCAGTAAATTTGCCCGCGTTCTTATCCTATTATGTTGTTACTTTCATGCAGGTACATTTTCTCGTCAAATGTATTTTTTCCTGCAAGTGAATTTTGTGTTATCAACTATTTACAGTGTAAATGAACGAATTGCTATAATGAACTTCAACTGACTGTTCGTTCATTCAAGTGAAAATTCACTGTTTAAAATTATAGTGTTGCTCAATTATATGCAATGGATGACCTGGCTGCAGCCAAATATTCTTTACTGACAAACATATACGTTCCTAATAACGTAATATTTGATCGACAGGGACCAAAAGTAACGATGAATTTTCCTAAGAATAATACTTTGATGTGAGCGTCAGTCGCTAATTGGCCCCGAACGTCGTTAGGTTAGCATTAGTCGGCGGGTGTCGCTTCTCATGTGCGCTGTCGTAAATACTTTTCTTGTGGCTCTCCCGCGAGTTGCGGCTCATAATTCACGTGACATTTCGTGCCCTGCCTATCTAACTGTTTTGAAGAAGAAATCCTCTGCTGATTCGTAGTGCGAGTGACTTTGCCTGTAGATTTATCCCCTATGCGCTCCCAGCCAGCGTTTATTGCGACATTTGTTTTAACTTGTTGCCGTTTTCGTACGCAAGAGGACGCGGCTGTCGCGGTGATGGTCGAAGGAGTCGAGTTTTGTGCTGAGGTTGAGTTTGTGCTCAGAATCTTCTCTCTGTGTGGTCTTGTGTTTGTGTTCATTACCTTGTGTGGCCGCCGTTTAAGTAATTGGCGACATCATGTGACCCATAAGTGACTTCTTTTCCGGGTCACAATTGACCCGTTAACTTTCTCGGACTTCCGTCGCCAACAGGCTTCTGTTTGGTCAATATATGAATATGTATTCGCATTCGCAGCATTTAACGGCGTTTCTCATATATTCTACTGAAACTAATTGTTTCCACTCAGTTGTATGACACGGACAACGACATCACTTTCTGTAAAACACAAAATAATTTGAATGTGTCTATTTAATGATAATTTTATAGTAAACAACTAGTTAAGTGTATAAAACTATAATGTGTAGTTCCGTTCTGCGTTCTCAATAACGTTAATAACCTATGATTTTTTTATTTAATTATTTTATATAATTAAAAAAATTAAGTATAGTTTTTAAAAAATTACCTATGATTTTAGCCAACAATTTGGTTAAACTCCATTGCAAAACTTCATTATATTACCATTTGTCATTAACACTGAGCATTATTATTCTTATAGTTATGAAAATTAGTGCCCTGGACATACTTGAAAACTTTCCGTGCAAAACTGGTATTTATTGTATTGGAAGTATATTCTCTGGTGCGCATGTTTACCCCTGCTTCGTGTCCTACGTATACCTGGTGTTCGTAGGACCTGACGGCGCCTAAATTTACGTTCATCAGCTAAATGCTTCGATGCCTGGAGGGTGTCGGCGCGCGGTGTTCTCATGCGCGTTTTTTTCTGTCTATAAGAAATGTACTCTTTACGGCACCCGAGGGAACGCTCAGTTCTGTTGGCTCTCCTGTCTCATCTGCTCAAGTGCTATTCGTCGCTAAGTTCGCTTTTGACACAATTAGTCTTTTACGAATAGTGAACGATAACGTATTCAATTATTTATAATATTTCCGAAGTTTCTTCTGAAGATGCAGGCATGCTTTGAACATCGTACGCGATTTTACGCCAGCAGAAGTTCATAAATAATTTGTGACACCGTATGGCGAGACTAGCCGTGATTATCTGCATGGGTATAGAAACCGCTGCTATACTATGAAACAATTTTTTTGCCGTGTATTTTCCGTGTGCTATTACATCTAGCGCTGAATTACGCTTGACATTGTATGATCATCCGACTGATTATCTTAAAACGAATGCTTTAATTGAAACACTTCTAAGTTAACATTATTTTCAGTGTAAATTTTGCTTTGTTAATTTTTTTCGCAAACGATTTTATGAACTGCAGATATAGTGTTTGTGTTTTGTGAGGATGGTCAGAAATGTTCATGAAAACGAGGGCTGCGATTTTTGGCCCCTGTTTCTCGACCCAGGATATAAGTTGTGTTAGGGAAACTTTGTTTTGTGAGCGTGAGCCGCCGGTCTGGCTTAGGGTAACTCAAGAGAGGTAATCCCTAATAAGAGACAAATAAGAGCTACTCGGGAGGGGAGATTCTACTCCCAATGTGGGGCTCTGTTCGTTGCTTTGCAGTCAATTTTCTTGTGATTTCTTACTCAATGCACTCCAGGAAGAAGTGTAAATACGTATAAAAACTATGTGACTTTTATGCCTATGTTTTAATTTGAGCTGAGTTTAAAGTGCGAATTAAATTCTTCAAAAAATTGCTTAGTTTTGGACAATAATAAATTTCTTGGTCAACAATTTTTTCGTGAGTTCTGAAATTTTGCAGTGTTCTCGAGCTTTACTAAGCTTTACTATTTACTATTACTAGGCTTTTGTATTTCTTTTATGAATATCTATCATATTCATTTAAAATGCACCACTTTCATTTCCTGCTAATATCCGAAATGCGTTTTTTTTTCTACTCAGGCTGTCTTTTAATCATGCTTAGACTTTCTATGTTTCGGTCATTCATGCACAGTGCAAGCTTGTATGGTTTTCATGTTTGGGACCACGGAGCCTCCTTCCCTCCGTTCGTAATCTCTCACTGATGACTCTGCGGATCAGCTTTCGGTGTCCGTCTGGCGGTTCGCCTCCGTCCCAACTCACGAACCGTCAAATGACGGCTCAACCGGGCACGTGTGCCGCCTTTGTTCTGCCGTCTGCCGGTTAAGATCGCACGAATATTTATCTGATGCGCGGGACTTGATTGTCTGACATCGCTTTTTTAATATAAATCATCCTGAATCAAATTTTCAATGCATTGAAATTTTACCGCGGTTTTACCGAAATATACAGATTGGAAGACCAAATTCCAACCTAGTTAATTATATTGACGGTGCCTTTTTTCGTTTAATCTTGACTATACATTAGTGAAATTCTTGAATAAATCCCATTATGGAGTTTAATTTAACTTATTTTGCACTCATTTAAGACTCAGTCTAAATTACGTTAAAAATCTTAATGTGGCTTTTTTCTCTTATCCATCATTTATTCTATTTATGTAAGCGTCTAGAGAAATGGGTAGCCCAATTTACAGTTATCATCTTGCACCGAACTCACATATTCAATTTTCAAAAATAGATTGTTTATTTGTGTGTCGTATGAGCTTGTGATTGCGGATACAGTTGCGTGGGACGTTTCTGTGGGTATTTGTAAACTGCAATTATAGAACTTCCGGCCAGGCCCATGGTTCTCTCCTTTTGGCCGTTCCCACGAGATTTTGAACTGACGTGCTCACTTATCAGATTTCTGAAGAATCGTTAGGTTATCTATCTATTACCTTGTCGAATGTACTCTTTACGTACTTCTTTAATCCATGCGCACTTGTTATTTATTACTTTAGCTCATTGCTATGTACCTCAATTATTTTTAGCTATTATTTTATCTGTACGCGGAGTCGTCAGAAGTTTGTCGTCTATCGAGGGCTCTTGACGCTAATGTATACAGATAGTTCCCTGGCTCCGCACTAATGTTGGTGTAATCAAGTTACTATAGCGCACCCGCTATCCGGGTCACCGCGTCGCCAGGCTGGTGCTCTTGTATACATGCAGTGTACAAGATACTGCATGTGGAGTCGTCAGAAGTTTGTCGTCTATCGAGGGCTCTTGACGCTAATGTATACAGATAGTTCCCTGGCTCCGCACTAATGTTGGTGTAATCAAGTTACTATAGCGCACCCGCAACCGGGTCACCGCGTCGCCAGGCTGGTGCGCTTGTATACATGCAGTATAGAAGATACTGCATGTATATCCTGATGTATATACTGATGCACGCGCGGTCTCTGCGTCCGGAAAATAAACATTACTTTTTATCATGTTACTAGTGGCTTCTCTTTACTGTTATTTCATTCAATTCAAATATTTGTTCAGTTAGCATTTCCATTGCCACTAAATATTAGTTTCTTTAGTCCATTGATCGTTATTTCGCTTCAACTTTAATGTTCATTCCCGTGTTCACAGATTGGATTCACAGATATTGTGGATTCATGAATCCACAATAGTTTCTTCAAATCTCGAATATTTTTTCGTGATGGTAAAGTATCTTATTTGCACTATGATCATTCAGCAGCAACGGAGATTATATATGGGTCAACACAATTTTTCGACACATTCGGCACAGCACGTTGATGCTGAGTTACATCTATATCGTGTTTTTTAATGCATTAATTCCTGCGGTATCGACTATAAGATGTCCCATTGCAGCTTACGTGTTCCCTATTTGCGATCGCATGGCAAGATAAGAATTGCTCTTATGAAGACAATCTGGTGACAGGACATCGTTGTATTCAGCCACATCCCCTGAGGGTTGTGTGTGTGGGGACCCCACACCCATGGGAGATGTTCCCTCTTCAGGGAAGTGATTTGGAAGATTTACCTATCGAAGTGTAAACTAATGGTGATGCAACGAAATGGGGAACTGTGTCTATACAAATGGAGAGCTTATCTCTTTCAAACTCTTTCTTCTTTTAATAATGGATTGATAATCGTTTTTTATTGGTTTTGTAGGACGTTAAAATACTTGAATAAAGTATGGTACTTTTTTAAACTGTGATCGGATATATCATTCGAAAATGTGAAACCTAACTTGAAAATCGAACCTCAAGATAAGATTTCGTATCTTGAGGAAATAAGTCATGTATCTCAGCGAATATTTCGTAAGTTTTCGTTGCATCCGCTCCTAACATTGGGTTATGAGAACGATCTAGTCCGATCGATCTATATACGGAGTGCTATCACAATAGTAAACGGCTATACTATAAAGCGCATATACAGTTTATCGTGGCGCACCATCTACGCAGTTTACTTCATAATCCTTCAATCACGATTCATTCTCGTAACGATCATTGGCAGGCCTTTCTTTCTGCGCCACTGGAGCGCGATATGAAACAAGCTGGCGTATCGCGCCATGCCGCTTCGCTCGTTCAGTTGTGATGCATTTTGTGTTCTTATTGTTTTTTTCTTAAGTCAGATTCAAGTTAGTTATAAATAAATGTTCCCGTAATAGCACAATTTATTCTGATTTTGTTTTTGTATTAGTTAGTTTAATTCAGTAACTATATTCAACATTATCTCGGATTAGTGATTCCTATTTGCAGGCGAATATTCTCTAATGTTTTATTTTCCGTACATATTTTCCGTGTCATTTGAAACGGAACTTCTATACCCCAACGGCTTTTCTATATTATTGCTTATTTTTTAATGAATAAATTTAATAATTAATTAATTTGGTCTTTACCATCATTCTTTTATAGAAACTATAAGATTGGCAGTAATGACACCATAGTTCTTACCGTACATAACTTACATGGATGCCGAGTGTGCGACGAATCCCTTCCTCGTCCTGAGCCCATTTGTCGAGCGCCTCGCTTGCTTGCTGACGAATTGCTCTCGGTGGGGTGCGTTGCATGCATGGTCCGGGCGACCAGGCCACTGACAATACGAACCCTGAATATGTAGCAATTGTGTTAGCCGTGATTATAATTTCTTTGTCCAATCTCACAATATAAGGTAAGCAAGAGTTGGCCGTGATTATAATTTCTTTGTCCAATCTCACAATTTAAGGTAAGCAAGAGTTGGCCTTGATTACAATTTCTTTGTAAAATCTCACAATTCAAGGTAAAACAGTTACTATTATATGTTCAAATTCGATATGCGTGGGTAGTTGAAAACCCACTTCGATAAGTTTTTTTCACGTTTACTCTGCTCCTTAGCATTACTTTACGAAACCTCTTGTAACACAAATAACGCAATTCCCATCCAATTAACTCTTCGTCAACTTGACATATTGCAAGGTTTAAGTATTGCTTGCACTTGGCACTTTCTTTTTCATGTGATAGTACTTTCCTCTAGCTAAGTAATAGTTTGTTAGTACTTACCTCCAGCAATGCCTCTATTTCATCAAATGTATATGCTTCTGTCTGAATTGATGCTCATTATCTTGACTGCCATGCTTGATTACCCAGTTCTTTGCTGCTGACCTCCGTTGATGCCGTGCTGCCAGTCACCTTAAGATCACAATACATATACTGATCTAATGTCTTTTGGACAACGACGATCGCGTGTTATTTTTTTTCACTTTCACATCATTATTTTCCTCTGATTGTTCAGTCGTAATTTCATTTAAGCGGCCTAGCATCGTACTACCGGTAACTTAACGTCTGACATTTATGTTTTTCAGCAAAATCTATGCGCTTCCGATTATTATGGAAATAATTTAAAAATAAAATAAAACGAATATTTTACATGTAACAAATTTTTACGACTAAAGGAAAATGTGTTCACCTGAACGCAACTTAATAACCACGCATGAATTTTTAGTTCTGACACTTCGGTGGGTTTTTCTAGTGAGTGGCAGTGTGGCCCTGAAGTTCACACTTGCTACGTTTTATTTCTTATAAAATCTAAAATAAGTTTATAGAATGAATAATTCATGTTGACGCTGATTAAACTCGTTTGTCATCAAAATTCATTCATCAAGTTTTATCACATAATTAAATTGACGCTACCGAATGGCATGGACCTTGTGCCTCCCTAACCAATTTTCCGCAACATCGCCTTTCTGCGCGACCAATAAGTGCACCAATTACTTTAGTGCTCTCTATTTGACCTGCAAATTCATTTTTGATGCTGGATACGATATTTATTTAGTACATCAACACACACCGAGTTTTTGATTAAGTTATATTGAAACGTTTGATAGTTGATCTAGCTTATAGGGAGGTCATGGTCTATATTCGCATTTCGAATATTATATTTCAAGCCAACTTAATTTGGCGTCTTGGCTTTCAGCAGATGCTGGTATGTCAATTGCTATGAGGTGATTCTATTAGATATATTTATTTTATTTATGTAGATTCATTGGAAATTCTGCTTATTTTTCCTCAATAATGCGCTATACATTTGGCTTTCAATGTACTATTTTGTATTCTCAATTTGTCGTGCCTAAATCTCAATTAGAAATCATCAACTAATATAGGGCAGTCAAATTGCCAAGGATAAGCAGAAATAAGATTCTCGATAGGCATGGGCATTCTGGGAACTGCGACACTTTTTCTGCGCGTCTGCTGCCCCGAACCCTCGTGGCCACACCACCAGCCTGAGTGCAGCGCAAGGCGTGCTGGTGCGAGCGCTGATGACATCGTAATGAGGTTTAGGACGGGTCTGGAGGGTGTCCGGTGACGCGAGGGCTGTTCCCATTCAACTCTTCGCCCCCATTTGACTGTCAATAGTCCCTACTCTGTTGATGTTGAAACTCTACCGAGACGTGAATGTCTATGAGAAGTGTTCGTCTCAACGATGTTTTCATTTTAAGGACGTTACTATGACCAGCACTAAATAGTTGCAATAATCTTTGATGCTTATTAATTGGAAAGGACCTTTATAAATGCACTGTGGGCTGCTGTTTGTTATCAATAAAGATTCCGTTAAATAAAATGTGCAGCCATGCGCCGCATCGTTCGATCGAATTGAATCAGCAAAATCTGAGCAATATTCTATGTTATCAACCTTGAAATTAAGACCTGCTATCGTAATAAAATATCAACTTAAAGCTATATCAATATTTATCGCGTCAGTTACTTAAATTTGTTTTGGTTAAAATTTACGACGTTCGATGGAACTTTTGAGCGTACGACGTGAGTAGGATTGTGGTCTTCGATAGCAGGGAATTATGTAGCGCGCGTGAGCATCAGGATGTAAGGGCTGCCTGCTGCTGCGGTGCTGCTGCGATAGAACACGCAAACCTCCGCTCCGACACGCGACCTCGGCTTGCCTGGACCGCCTCCCCTCTCCCGCGCTCGCATAGCTCTATACGTGAACCATAATTCGGCTTCGTCAGCCGCAGATAAAATACTCGGTTATTATTTTGTTTTTTTTTTTTTAATTGTATGCATAATTTGAAACTGTTAAAGCTCATTTTCAGCGGCACACTGAAATAAAGAAAAAATTACGAAGCACTTAAAAATATATATGCCTGTCGGATAATGCTTTTAACTCTCATTGGCCTCAGTTGCATGTTGATGGAAGATAAAAATTTTAACGAACTGTTGATAAGAAGTTTTTAAACTTAAATACTGTGTACTGTTAAAAAATATTAAGCTATTGTTAAATTTCTTGGTGTTACGCCTTCTTGAATTGATCGATTCCGTTTTTATTCCATATGTCATAAAAATTCGTTTATTTGCTATAAATTGCAACCCAACAATTTTACTGTTTCTGTCAGTCTGATTGACTTGCTGTGATTTTTTTCGAACAACGTCATAAACATTAAGATTGCTGAAAGGAAACAAGTTATCAATTTTTTTTTCATTGAAAACCTAAATACGGTATCCCATTTTTGCTTCTCGCAAAACCTTGCTGGCTTATATCATTCTTCAGTTGGCATGTTTTATCGCGTTTGGGAGCAGCGTTATTCTTTGTAAATTTGCAGTGCTTTGGGGTTGAAATAGCTTACCGGATGTTTGTCGAGTAAATGCAGATAAGCCTATATAGTTGAATTTTTAATAATTAGCCTATATATATATAGGTGAATTTTAATAATTATAGTTGAATAATTAGCCCAAAAATTTCATTCCGTGTTTCGCTTGCTCTTGGAATCAAACAATTTCAGGAGGGCGGATATGTGAATGGCCCAAAAATTCAAATTTACAGCATGTAGCATTGTAACTTTTTGTTTTAAAATTAAAAACAATCAAAGACTTACTTTACAAGTGATATACTTTATGTATCATCATTTGCTACCAAGCACTGGAGTTTATGATTCTTGTACCGGTTTAAAAAAATATATAACTCAGTACTAACTGCAGTGAGTGACAGAGAGCGCATTTTCTCGTCGACGGAAACGTGAAGTCACGGACGGACAGACAGACATGGCAAGCAGAATAGTGCATTTTTTCCATAAATGGGAAAATACGCTAAAAATTTTAGTGTTTTGAAACTATGAGTACGATATAATATCCTCAAGTTCACACTTCGCATGTTAATATGTATTGCTCAAAGAAGACCCCATTTCATATGTTCCTTCTGATCGGTACGGTTGTTTTGTGCGTCTAAAATGTTGCAGCCAGTTATAAGGTGTGTCTCGATTTGCTCCTGTGGTCAGCTGATACAGTTTTGTGGCTCGATCTTCGTGTTAACCTTTACCAACTTCCTCCCGTGCAAATAATACAGCTCATGATCTCTCGATCAGATTTCATTTCCATTCTATAGGGCAAGCATTTGTGATTCTTCCTTGATTAGGAACAGCTTCAACTCCTCTCTACATTATGCTTGTTATTTTATTCGTTAATGCGTCCTTAAAATTTTCAGGTAAGATTTTGTGCATAGTTTTACTTAAGTTTTGGCTAGTTCAATAACCAATTGTATCGAGTATCTCTGCCACGACTGATGGTCTTTCATGATCATTATTTATTTGTGAAGGGTAACCACTATAAAAGCAGCGTGTGTTGTGCAGATGCTGCGTTGGATGGGAGATGTCCAGGTGTAGAGATGAGGCCTCCACCTTAATGTACAGACCATCGATTAACGCTCTGCTGGTGTTTTATTGCCTCCATGACCCGTTATTGACAGTCTGTATCCCTTGTGTCACGTGCGAGCTGTCATTTCTTAAGGATTTTTTGGCCCATTAGTGGATTCAACACCGCTAGGCAATGAATTTGTTAATGGTCCTACTGGGTGCCATATGTCCCGTTATATAGATTTTCTCATAATTTGCTGTATTTTTCATATTTGTATTTGTCAAAAATGACTCATTCGTTTTAAAGTGGTTTAAGTGCTTAACGTCGGATTTAATAAACGTTCATCCGAAAAATTATTTCAATCTTTATTATATATAATGTGCCCAAACAATCTAAGATGGAATTATTTTAGTTTTTAAAGATGCAATACTGCGACAAAGTTGTATTTAGAATATCATCATTTAATGTTTAGTATGTTAATAGTTGACGGAATGCTGTTGTAATAATATTGCACGCAATAATTTATACCCAAGCGTTACTTATAAAGCCGATACAAATTTTTTGTTTCTGCAATATTATTTCAGTTATCGATCGTCGTGTTCTATCCTGTCTGGCTTTCGTCATTCCTGTGCTTGATCATGGCAGTTTTGGTTGACGTAACTTAATTGTCAGGAATATATTTCACGCTTACCCGTCTACTCTGATGGGGCTCCGTGAATTACTCGGCGCCATAACTTCGTTTGGTCGAGGGGAAAGCTTGAGGCCAGTTTTCATTTGCTTGCCATGCCGTCGAGTGCGTATACATATATGTCCTGCATGATGACTTTACATCTCAACGATGCTTCAAGATGTTGTTTCTTTCGTCTTCTAAATTTCGTGTATTTTACACTCTTACCTCATTTATCGGAAAGATTTGTTCACTCACATGACGCCATTTGTTAAAATTTGGCTGTCGACTCTGTTTTTAAAATGTTCGTTTTTTTTATTGTGAATTTCTATGATCGTGACCATTGATATTAGGGAAGTCTCGACTAAAAGAAGTTATAGTTTTACGGTTTCCAATACAAGGTTTTTGTAAACGCTCCAGAGTGGTCTTGAATTATCTCAAAATTTTCACTCTTACAAATGAACCTCGGCGAAAACTGGAATTCGAGGAATTTGCAAAATTGACGGAGTATAGTTCTAAATTTGTTGGAAATATGCTTGCCATCCAATTTGTTTTATTCGGCAATTTTTGTATGCAATTGTATTTTATGAAAATGTACAGTATCGTATTATTCGAAGTTATAGTTAGCCTTTTACCATCCCGCAACCTCGCTCTGCCGCTGCTGACATATGTTGAGTGCAAAGTTGTTTTGTTACCCGAACCGTCTTAACTGCTCGCTTATCAGCTCGGTTGCCAGCAATGGTCTGAACTGTGATGTGCTCTTGTGGCCCACTAAGCCGTTTGTTTACTTTTTATAATGGGCGAGTGCACTCAATGTTTGTTTTAAGAGGAACTTGAGTGCGCTATCTTCTTCTCCCTTTCAACCTCTTCAGAAGCACCGCTGGCATCTCGACCGGTCTTGTTGTGACGGCTCTGCGTACACTCGCGTTTAGAGATACTTGGGCCATCAGGGTCTCTATTTTCCGGTCGACACCATAAATTTTCAACTGTAAATTGTAAATAACTGTAAGCACAAATATGAAACAAACTTGTGATATGACTATCACGAGGTCATTTTCTCCGATCAATTTCTGAACGCTTATCATAAACGTAGAGTGTTTTTAGCGCATTTTCTCATTTATAGAAAAAATGCACTATTGTGCTCGTCATGTCCGGTTGTCCGTCCGTGCCTTCATGTTTTCGTCGACGAAAAAATGCGCTCTCTATAACTCACTGCAGTGAGTACAGAGTTTTTTTTACGAGTATTTGAGTTCATATTTGCTTGGGCCATACCAGAATAACCTGGTATTAGATTTGCACAGTGCAATAAACTAACGATAAAAAGATGAAACTAGCAGCGATTCGGAAAATCACAGCTAAGCTTGATTCGTAACTAATACGAAATCTGAGTTGGAAAGATTAAAAGCGCGGAAAATAGATATCAGACAAATAAAATGTTTTTGAATAAATTACATCGACATTAGATACGCTTCAATTTTTTTCCTATTTTTGCATGCAGTACGTTCATTCACGTTTTTATATCTCTCATTTCCAAGTTTGAAAAAAGTTTTGCCATTCTTCTTCGATAAGAGCATCTCGTACACTGCAAGTTCTGATGTTTGATACGTTATGATTCTTAAAACTATACTTTCTCCTGATGTTGACATGATGTTGACACCAAAGATACTTTTGTTAGTTCGCATAGTGATGCATATATTAGTGCGCACTTTTCAATATTGTTTTACAAAGTGCCTTGGTGTTATTTTGATAGTTACAGCAATTCTGAAGTAGGCAAATTGAACGGAGAGTCTGGGGATCAGCTGAGAGTATGGCGAGCAATATTTCGTCGTGTTTTTGGCAACCAACGGTTGTTGTTTGTGAGACTGGGTGTGTTGAGATGCCACCATCTTGCTGGCACTCGAGCGACACCCCACAGACCCTCTGCCACCCTCCGTGGCACAGCCGCCCAGGCGCAGTCGCTGCTCTATTGATCGCACCCGCCGCCACCACCTCGAGCCGTGCTCGAATGGAAGGCTCGACCCGTGATGCCGTTTACTTTCTTTTTATTGCTTATGTTTCTATTCCCTTCTTTATAGGATAAATCGAAGGAATTGTGAGATTTTTGAAAACTTTATGAATCTGATCACGTAAACACATTTTTAAAGAATGATTTTTGCAGGAGTGTCTTTGTGCATGTGGTTGTGCGACACGATGCCTGAATTTGTGACTGTTGATGCATTTTTCCGATGAACTGATATTGTGCTAGTGAAATGAAATAATATTTTGATACGTATTTAGTTTGTAACTACGTGAAAAACTATATGTAACACGTAGAAATTTTCAGATAAAATTTTTAAGTAAGACGCTCATTAAATATGAGGACGAAAAATTCCACCATGACTAATGGAAATTTAAATTTACAAAAATTTAACCATTACTGATATTTCCTATGAGTGTTGAGAGTTTCGAAAATTAATGTGTTATAAAACTTTTATTCGCGTGTTCTCCACAAAAAAAAAGTTAACCCTCCACTTGATACATTCTATATAAAGTAAAATTTTCAGGAAATTGTGAATCTGTTATTGTCGGTTGTATAAAAATGATGTATTTTTCGTGCAGGTCCTGGCTTACTGTGAGCATGTACACGCCAAGTGGCACTTTAGCGAGGTACGCGCGATATTCTCGCGTCGCTATCTCCTGCAAAACACAGCTCTCGAGATATTCCTCGCCTCCAGAAGTAAGTCTAATGATATTTCTCAATATTTTATTCTAAGACATTTCCTACTGGAAAATATTATTTTTTAATATTTGATTTTTATGTTCAATTTCGTTTTTATGTACCTATTCATTATACTTACGTGTAACTCGTCTTGATCGTTTCAACAAATTTTAATTCGTCATCTATTCTCGTCCTTTTATTGTTGACATTTTGAAAGTTCGACTCGAATATTTGGCATAACGCTAAATATTCTGAGCACTACTACAAAGCAATTACCATTAAGGGCGTTTATAAATTCTCAACTATTGAGCATATTATGTTGCAAAGAAAATTTATCTCGCGTTTGCAGGAGTTTGTGTATGGGATTTTGGGGTCTGATCTTTGGATGCATAAAACCAATTAATGTAGAATATTTTGCCAACATACGTAGGGCGGCGACCTCCTAACCTATTAATATTTATATACTCAATGTCTCTCGAACTATAATAGTATATTGAATATAATTATAATCTGTCATAATCCCTTGTAATCATTACTGTAATGACCTGTTCATCTTAATTACTTAATTTTCTTCCCGTACTTTCTATGTCATGCTAATCAATATTTTATCTTTTTTTACAAGCTACGTATAATATTTTTGCCTTTAAAGAAATACTGTTGTTATTAGAACAAATTATTTTTTGGGGGAGCAACTGTTTATAAATCACCCTCGGTGGCTGCAAATTTATATTAAATTCTATACTGCATTACAGTGCTGCATAATTTTGGTAGTATTTTTCAAATTATTTATATTGTCTGTATGCAAAAATTATTTACAGGTGATCGTATTGCTTATCACATCATAATCTGAATACAGTACAGAATGTGCACTTTACGGATTAAGTAGTGATCCAATCCTCACATAAAATAAATTTTTCACATTCATTTCACAGCTAGTAAAGATACTTCCTTGGATTAAAATAGATTGATTAATAACATTTTTTTTTCGCAGCATCCGTATTTTTCGCGTTTGCGGACACGGCCACAGTTCGGCGTGTGGTGAAGGCTTTGCCGCGGGTTGGCGTGGGGATAAAGTACGGCATTCCTCAGACGCGACGCGCGTCTCTCATGTCCCCGCGACAACTTTTCCGAGCTGCAAACATGACCCAAAAATGGCAGCGTCGGGAAATTTCCAACTTTGAGTACCTCATGTTCCTCAACACCGTCGCAGGTGAGGTTCTTCAGTTAATTATTATTCGCTGCAACACGTTATTTTTCAGTTATTCTTCGGCCGCTTCAGTATATCGGGAATCATTTAAAATTGGCATTTAAATTCATAATAGAGGAATTGTGTCGCCGTTACCCGCTCGCTGCTAAAAGACAGGAATGCCCTCACAGTTCAAGATTCGAGTCTGCGATTGCCTGACTAATTTTAAAGAGGAAGACATTGAACAAAAAAATAAATTAATTGGTCAGTATTGCGGAATTCAAGCGCCATATACGCGTCTGGTGCACGCCATTGCGAATAGAACCAATCGAGGGCTTCCAACTACAAATAAATGAAGGCATACCCGGCCGTAAAACTGCCTCATTTAGTATCATTCTCAAAAAAACACCAAGATAGTTTGACTATCGTAATTTCAGAATGGTAGAAACGAAATTCCTATTCAGTGTGGATATTGTATTGTTAAGAAAATGTTCGTCGCGATCTCTTTATAGTCGAATATGTCGGTCTTGAACAATTCTTTAACGTTCTGACGGTAACTATAAGGCACTTTCAATTTCTTGGTATAGTTAGAAGTATTTCTTCATACAGGTTTCATTGAGGAAAAATGTGGAAATTGTTAATAAGAAGTATCATCTGGTCTCAAACTTAGCCAGCATTGGTTGATTTCATGTTCACATATTGATGTTATGTATTCGAACATAATGTATGAATGTTAAAAAAAGACGGACCGTCATTCGCGATTTTTTGCACATCACGGTAGAATAATGTTGACAAGTGTTCAAGATTTGGAAATAACTATTAAATTCTAGATAAAATTTAATCTGTCCAAATATTACTAATAAAACTCAAATGAATAAAAATGTAACAAAATTCAGTCGTGAAAAATAGTCACCACAATAAGACATTAAATTCAGATACATCTTATCGCCTAGAAATGGTGTAATTATTTATAAACTGAGACTAATTTTCACCCCAGGTCGCACCTACAATGACCTGAATCAGTATCCCGTATTCCCTTGGGTCGTCACTAACTACGAGAGTGTTGAGTTGGACCTCTCTCAGCCCTCCAACTACAGAGACTTGTCCAAGGTGAGCAGGTTCTTCACTTCTATATAGGCTCGTCGTGGTTGTGGGCGCGAGTCTATGAAATAGTTTCAAAGTAAAATTTGTCCAATTAAAAGGTTTTTCTTACTGGCAAGAGTCTATGAACGATTTATAAACAAATAAATGTCTTATAAAGTGGTGTTTTAATTCAACTTTTTATTGTTTAAGGTTCTATTTCATTCATGAGATTTGTGAATTATTCGAAGAAAGTGAAAGCAAATGTGTGTGAAGTTAATTTGCCAACTTTTCCTCGTATTAATTGTTACGTGTTTACGTATTTAGATCAAATTCAAGTAGAACTACTATAGTGTCAATAGTAGGTCATACAAGGAAGGCAAGCCTTTATGCCTCAGTTGTATACCAGGGCCTATACTTTCAAAAAAAGTTAAGAGATCGTAAGTTCATCAGCCAATCATTGACGGCCTTTCGAGACTAATCCACCAATCATAGACAAGAAAATAGAGCGCAAGTACTTACGTTTACTCAACCAGTTTTGAAAGTATGGCCCCTGATTCCACCAAATACAGTTCCCCAAACCAATAGTTTCGTCTCTGCCCATCTTCCTCCTTAGCTAGCTTGGACTTTGAAGTCATACGACTAGCAAACGTAACACCAAATCATTTTTTTACGTAATTTTTTCATTTTTACTCAAGAAAAAGTTTATTTATAAAGCATTCCCCACACAGCCGATCGGTGCACTGAACCCCTCCCGCCGCGCGTTCTTCGAGGAGCGCTACAGCAGCTGGGAGCACGACCATACGTTTCATTCTATACTGTTTGTACAACAAATCCTCTCTGATTATCAAAGTTAATCATTTTTACTGACATATTTGAGTTTAATTATTCGAAGCAAATCTCAGTAAGGATTTATGTAGTTCTATTTCATGCCATTTAATGTTTTCAGGAGCTGATCCCCGAGTTTTACTACCTGCCTGAGATGTTCAGCAACTGGGGAGGCTACAAGCTCGGCCTCAGCGAGGACGGACCTGTCGATGACGTCATACTTCCACCCTGGGCCTCCACACCTGAAGAGTTCGTCAGAATAAACAAAATGGTGAGAAAATCTGTATAATATTTTAATACTGATAGTCCTGTTAGCTCACTTCTAAGTTTAATGACAAGGATCTTTTTTGTCTTGCTTAGATTTTTTGTAACAAGTAATTGTCGATTTCTCAAACAATGAAAGCTCAATATCTTATATTTTTATTACGCCTCTTTTATCTCCGAATTCAATCATTAACTTGTAATTCATCTTGGTCTAGATATTTTTTTATTTTTTATCATGTTCGCAAAGATTCATGGCATTCCACGCAGTTTTTCTAAGCCTTAATTTAAATGCAGGCCCTGGAATCAGAGTTCGTGTCGTGTCAGCTGCACCAGTGGATTGACCTGATCTTCGGGTACAAGCAGCGCGGGCCTGAAGCCGTGCGCGCCTGTAACGTCTTCTACTACCTCACATACGAGGGAGCTGTTGACCTCGACACTCTCCATGACCCAACCATGAGAGAAGTGCGCTGTTACTTCCCCAGTGAAAATTTACAGACGCATCAGTTTCTGATTTGGATTACCAGAAGCAGGAGCGACTCTAAATTTTGTTAGGGTCTATTAGGCATCCTATGCTTTGTTATATTATATAATACTTATTATGCAATAAGTATTATATCTAAATATAATAAATACCAGCTGTTCTTTGAAATCTCATCTATACCAAGGCATATAAAATCATAAATAGTGACTATCGTTTCTGACTTATTTATTCGAGTAATTTCTAATCGTTTTTTTCTACTCTATCTATTATTAGCAAGATATTATCTATTTACATCAAAGTCATTGCTGTCATTACTGTACGTAACCATAATTAAGCTAAACTAATAAGTCGTGTTCGCCTGAATTACTCGTTGTTTGTGCTCATACCTCAAATTTATCGATCTTCCTTACGCCGTAAATATGAGTAAATATGAAGATACTTATACGTTATTTCTCAGGCGGTCGAGAACCAAATACGCAACTTCGGCCAGACGCCTTCACAGCTCCTGATGGAGCCGCACCCTCCTCGATCTTCTGCCATGCATCTCGTGCGTAACGCTGCTTACCTCCGCTCTTGTTTTTATTTAACTTGATTTAGATTTATTCCCTTATAATATCTGTATTTTTCTCATGATATTTCTAGCATTCTTCATGCAGTTGATTGTGTCTACTTGGATTTTAATGAGACTTTTTGTCCACGCTGAAAACTTCTTCCTTGAACTCTTCAAGTTAATGCCTACTTAAACTTCTCAACCAAAAATACATATCTTCGATTTTTTCTAAAAAGTTCGAAAAAATCTACCCAGAAACGCGTCGCTCTTTTCTCTTATAATAACAATTGAGGTTTTTCTTAACGGTGCAGTCACCAATGATGTTCTCGGGAGTTTGTGAGGACGTTTGCATGGTGATGAAGTTTGTGAGCAACTCGCCGGTGTGCCACATCTCTGCCAACACCTACCCTCAGCTGCCCCTGCCCTCTGTGCTCACCGTCACCAGCAACCATCAGTTTGCCCTCAACAGATGGAATTCTAATTATGCCGGTGAGTTATTTAGTAATCGTTTTATCGCTATGCGTATCGAATAATACCAAGGAATGTCAATATAATTAACATTCATAATAGCATTCCTTTTCTACATTAGCAGTTTGATATTAGCTGGATTGTGCCATAACAGTATTATAATTTTTTTATGCTGTATTGAAAAGAAACAAAAACACCGATTTGATTACGGTCGATTTAGAATTATTTAATCAATCCGAAAGTATTTACATTTATTGTCGTCCGTTAGAAACTGGTGGAGCTAAAATTACTCCTAATTTTCAGTGACGGTACAAAGTCCAAGCTACAGCGAAGGTACCCAGTCTCCTTCAGCGCTGTTGCCGCTCTCCATGGATCCTGTCCTCCGTACGTGACATTCATATTGCTCTATGTATTGCATTAATACTAGAATATGATAGCATGCCAATAGTAATGTAACATTTTACTTTTTCTTTAGGATTTGCGATGGTTATATTGCTTCTAATCGAACTTGAATGTGTTTAAACTATCCTCGAAGTCTGAAAAGTATCGTGCATAAGTGTTAAGTTGAATTTTATTGTTTACTCAGATTTTGATGCGCGTGACCATGATATGATTTATTTTTTGATATTTTGTTAATTATATCCACAAATTATTAATTATGTCGTACTGATGCATATACGTTTTTGGTCAATGGAGTAGAAAAGTAAAAACGAAATTAAAATCATGTTTATCTAGCAATGTATATCTCTGCGTCAAATTTTTGCTATTTTTTATAGATAAATAGTATTTTCCCACTGTCATTGTCTCTGAACAAGTTCCATCGTGAATTTTTTGTACTTTTTCTAGATAAATTACTACTTAACTCCATGTCTCAGAACAAGCTGGTGGCGGCGGAAGCAGCGGCAGTAGCGGCAGCAGTGGCAGCGCCCAGCAAATGCGACGACATCTTGGCGATAATTTCAGTCAAAAAATCAAGATTCGCAGCAACTGCTTCGTGACGACCGTCGACTCTCGCTTCATCATCGCCAGCGGCTTCTGGGACAACAGCTTCAGAGTTTTCTCCACCGAGACCGGTGGGTCAAAGCAACGTTCATATTCACTGTAAAATTCGAGTGATGTTAAACATTCTTACCAACTTTGAGCTGCCCGCGAAATTACATCCTTATGTAATTACCTACTAAAATAATTACTCAGTTATTATTGTACAATATTTTATTATAACATTATTAGTAAAATATTTCTTTGACTTAAATTATTGTGTTTACGTTCAAATTGTTCGCAATCTTCGTGTTGTATTTGCCAGTTATTATTATAAGTTGCAATCGATGCATTTCAAGAAATTTAACATCAAAATTAATCCTCAGCAATTTAGAGTCTGCTTCTTGTCGTAAAATCGATTTTAAACTTAATATTGAATTAATATTTTCTCAAACTAATTACTTTCTTTTTTTATTTTTTTGAGTCTGGCGTGATATTATCTCTTCTATTCGATGCGCTTCATATTGAAACCATATGCAATCGTGATGCATTTTTCCATGAAATTTAATGCAATCTTATGCTTCAACATTTCCAGCATTTCGGCAGTAATTCTATGTGTTAATTGATCACTGTATAACTAATGTGTCTCTGATATGCATCACAACACCTGCAGTCGTTGGGAATTCTAAATTTGATCTCGCTTCTAACTTGAATTTTCATAACTTTTGAGGCTCAGTGAACTGATTTGAATTTAATTTTACATTGAAATTTATACGGACGTGCAGCCAAGATCGTGCAGATCGTGTTCGGTCACTACGGTGTGGTGACCTGCCTGAGCCGCAGTGAGTGTAACATCACCAGCGACTGCTACGTCGCGTCAGGCTCCCAGGACTGCACGGTCATGCTGTGGCACTGGAACGCTAGGACGCAGGTTCGTGCGTGGACAGAAAAAAATATAAATCAGTACTCACTGCAGTGAGTGACAGAGAGCGCATTTTCTCGTCGACGAAAACGTGAAGAGCCACGGACGGACAGACAGACGGACGGACGGATAGATGGACATGGCGAGCACAATAGTGCATTTTTTTTCATAAATGAGATAATGCGCTAAAAACCCTTTTCCATCATCAAAAAAACGTTGAGATAATGAAAAACGACATTAAATAACATTGAATTAACATTTAATTAACGTTAATGCAACAACCAAACAGCGTTTAATTTAATTTTAATTGAACAGCCAAACGACGATTAATTTGATGTTGAGTTAACGTCAGATCTCTGGTGGATTAAAGTTGCCATTTTTGCTATAACCTCCATGGTAAAGTTTTTCGTTGAGTTTTATGATTGAGTCCAAATTCCAAATTTTTTTCAAAATATGTGTTGTTCGTAACAGTTTTCAGTTTACTCTGTATAACCTTCTTCTTTTGCTGGAGATAGACGATATCAATATACCGATGAATCTGCTGCGCTTTTTAACATTTATATTTATTTCCTAATTTTATCTGACATCTTCCTTTCTTATTTATATCTTCATTCTTTTCAATTGCTATGTCTTCCTTCGGAGTGTCAAGCTACACGCCGCATTCTGGACGAATATTATTTGAAACTATTTACAGCTAAGCCATTTAGACGGTTTTTCAAAAAACATGAAATTTCGATACTTTTCGAAGATATTATTCCTGCTCTACATTGCTACGTTATATTGAAACAATATTCTGCTTTTTCTGGATTACACTGGACTGCCAAATATCTTCACTCTGTTTATTTCTGGTTTTGCTTAATTCTGTACCAATAATTTCTTAGTTCCATACGACTATTCAATACTCGTTCAATACTAGTATTCAATACTCGTTCAATACTACTATTCAATATTCGTTCAATACTACTATTCAATACTCGTTCAATACTACTATTCAATAACTATTTTGCCCGCCTAGATGATTATGGGGGAAGGAGATTCGCCCACTCCCCGCGCGACGCTCACAGGTCACGAGTCAGAAGTGACAGCCGTGGTCATCTCTGCAGAACTCGGCCTCGTCGTGTCCGGGTCACAAGGTAAGCTAAATTTTGGTTTCCTTACAAATATTGTTAAGCGTCATGTTTTTTACACGTTTCCACGAGTTTAATAAATTTTGCGCTTGTTTAGTTAATATTCTCTCATAGTTTTTTTATTATTTTCACAAGCTCCATTGCGGTGCATTTGATATTATTGCTTAGATTTTGTTAGTTGCGTGGTTATTAATTAAGCAAATGACTTAGTATACTTGGTCTTGTTGTTTAGTTTTATAATAAATTGTAATTCAGATGGTCCTGTGCTGGTGCACACCACTGGCGGAGAGCTCCTCCGGTGCTTGGATGGCGGGGACGGCGCCCCTGGACACCTGGCGCTGAGCAGGGAGGGGCTCGTGGTGGCCGTGTATGGCAGAGGTCATGTCACCGCCTTCACCATGAACGGCTGTAGACTGCGACACCAGCAGCACACCGATAACATCCAGGCACGGTTACGCTTCTTGTTCGTACAGAATTCTACGGTTAAATAATAATAGTAGTATAATATAGTGATATCAACTTTAATTGGGCCTTTTTGGCGTTTGGATTTCGACGGCTGCCATGCCGATATTTACCATAAGTTTCACAAATAGAAGCTCCAACTCGCGGATGATCTTGCCAAAGCTTGGTGATCTTGCCAAACGGCCACTCCAAACATGGTATCATAAATTATATTAAGTGATTGATTTCAAACTATCGTTAGCCATCCTCCGTGATTTTTGCGTGGAATTGGTGCAAGTTTTTTTCGTATAGGTTATTCTTCAATGTTCGCACAAATCGCATCATCATAAAATGTAACGGATATGTTATCTATCAGAAAGTCTGGTTTTTCATAACGCCGGTTTTTTAAGTATATATGCTATTTTGTTAATCCTTTATTTCCGTTCCGTTCCATTTCTTGAATTCTTTAGCCTCTAAAGAGCAAGTTACCTTGTAAACTACGAGTATATCTTTAATGTGTTTTTTGTGCAATACCATCATTGACTTCGTTTACTATATTACCAATTTCATTGGAATGTTTTGTCTGCACTGAAGAATTTCAGTGCATAACCTGAAAATAATTTTGCTACTTATACTATTATATCATTTATAAAACTTGAGCTATTAGTCATTGCTTGGAAGTAATTTTTAATTTAAGGTAAGGTAATCTTCTCTTGAAGAACAACTTTTAAGGCAACAATTCCTATCTTGGCAAGCATATACGTTATTTCCTGCATAGCCCTACGTTATTTTCTAAATAGTTATTCGTTATTTTGTGACTAATGGTAGGTTTGTTGTGCAGTGCGTGATCCTAAGTCGTGACGGCGAGTATATGATGACGGGCGGCGACAAAGGCATCGTTGAGGTCTGGCGGACCTTCTCCCTAGCGCTGCTCTACGCCTTCCCCACCTGCGACGCTGCCGTCCGCTCCCTCGCCCTCTCCCACGACCAGAGGTTTCTGTACTGAGAATGTGTCCTAATCACGATATAAATCAGGATCTTCTAGATTAATACAAAGGATATGCATACAGTGAAAATCAGATAATATCAATGCTTAGTGTGTTTTTTTTTTTTTATTTGTGTTGCCACTGCAATTTCTTTGTATTGCTCTCGAAGTTAGCAATAAACTACTGAGATTCAACCAATCCTATTTCCCCGTACCTAATGTAATTCTTTTTTTTTTAATATTCTCAATTTCCATCGCTGGTTCATTTCCTTTGATTGGGCACGCTTGCTCACTCATCATTTCTCACATTAAATACTTTCATTTATTCATATTTTAGGTTTCTTGTTAGCATTTTACATTTTTATGAACAATGGTTGAATTTTGCAGATTTTTAATGGCGGGCTTGGCGACGGGATCGATCGTGGTGTTCCACATCGACTTCAACAGATGGCATCACGAGTTTCAGCAACGCTATTGACTGACTGTGTAGGCGTCGCGCAAGCGACGTTCTCACTCATCTCCTTTGTGAGACGCGCGGACCACTTGCATAATATTGTTGTTAATAAACACGTTCTCTTCATTGATATACAGTACTTAAATTAGGTGGTAATGAAATATTTTTACGCTGCAATTTTACCCGTAGGTAATTGTTGATTGCTTTTTCCCCTTTATCTGGACTCATTCCATAGGATAGTGGGAAGTTCGCTTCCTAAGAAATTTGCAGTGAGAAGTAATACGAAACTTCCATAGTAAAATGTCCACGAGATTGTCTGTTAATCACTTCGCTCATGTGCTCGCATTCTGGGCATCGTTTAGTTGTTAACTCGAACTATTGGGAGTTCTGGTGTTTCTATTGGTGATTGGATGCGAGCTCGAAAAACTAACTCGATTAACAAAATTTAAATTTATCTCTCAAAATTCAAGTTCAACGTCATCATGGCTAGTTTGACTTGCTCCATTATATGCACCACTTGTTGAGGTAGCCTCCTAGAATGATCTAGAGATCTGACGCAGTGCAGAAGTTTACTAGAGATTGGTGCGTTTTTGCTGACGGAATCATACAGGACGAAATTTTGTGTCAAGTTTGTCGTTGTACTCACATGTACCTGGTGAATAATTTGCATATTTTGGTCCTGTCATTGTATGAACATTCCCAAATTGAGCGGGAGAATCTCCCAGAATTTTTAGGATAAGGAGCTTGAGTAATTTAACTTGTAATACAATGCTTTGAAAAAGGGAACAGTTCATGCGGTTAATCTTAGAAAGCACTGTACAAAGCCTTCTAGCGGTTGTGTCGGATGAATAATCCTAGTGTAAAATTTGATGATACCAGTTGCAGCTTTAGCGATAGGAAGATTTTTGCATTTTGCTATCTATTTGCTCATTAGCTTTGTGATATTCTTTCTTTTCGCGAGGCGAGCGGGAGACGCTAGATGAATCTTGCAAAGCCTTCTTCTGCTCCTGCTTATGCAACAAAAATTTGAAGCATTGCTCCTTAGGAAGCATGACGTGCTAAATTAAATACTGCTTGTATCCCTCGTCTCGATGTACGTGTGACGTTGCGCTTACATCGCCCGCTGATTTTCGCCTGCCTTTTTAACATGAGTGACTGAGTGACGAAATGCTTATGGCTATGCCTCATTGCCCTGATGTTTCCATACGAAGTGCTTTGTTTTGCGTTATGCAGAACCTCTTAAGATTGAAACGCGTCTTCTTACTACTAGACTTCAACTTGTCAGCCAGTTGATATGGAGGCTGTCGACCTCGTGCTTGCTTGTGATGTGATACAACAGGTCTCGCTTAGGCTGTCAGAGGAGGTCTCTTTAGTGACGCTCTGCTTGTTGTTGCGCTATTATTGCTGCTGCTGATAATGTTGCGCATTTGTCTGCTTGTGCCGTCCTTCTTATTCCCTCCAATCCTTTTTCTATTCCGTGCTTGGAAACCTACTGCCTTCTGTGTTAACTTTGGTCTACGAAACAAGCGCTCTCATCAAACGAACACACTAACATTCTTTGAAAACGTATATATAACGTATATATAAATTACTTGTGCAAAGAATACTCTACCATTGAGTTTAATGGTTTTTCTAAATTTCAAAAAAATTACATTGTTGGTGCTAGTAACACTTCGAAACTCATATAAGACGGGATTCTTATAATCGACTTTTCTGTTAGGTAATGATTTATAATTTTATTCTAAAGCAAGAAGGCAGAGGATTATTCTAGCAATCGCGCGTATTGCTTCGGTCTTCGCTTTTAGGATTTAATATTTTTAAAGCAAAGATTTTCTTCAACATATTCATACTTTATTAACCAGATCCAGATGATTCAATCTTGCTTATTATGCACTGACTTTCTAGATCTAGGTCTTTTAACACCTCTCAAATATTTGTTTCCCATTTTCATCTCTATGAAATCAATCCCCGACCGAAAATACACAATTATCTCTACATATTTAAAGGCGTTTGTCATTTAAGTGATTCTGGCTCTCGACGTGTATTCATTTTTACGTATCAAAATTATTTAATTCGTGCATAATTCTTAGGATTTGCAATTCAATGAAGACAGTACTCTTTTTTGCATAAATGCACGATTGAATCTTATTTTTCGCGTTCCCTGTTAGTGAAAACATGCTATTTTCTTCGCAGAAAACGATCGATAATCATGCAGTGTGTATCTGTCATTTCTATGTAAATGCATGGCTGCTGTAATAATATTCTCCTGTTTAATCTAAAGATATTCTAGCTTTTATATATAGCTGTAAAGATAGTCTAAACTTTTCTATAGGAAGCCATTTGATGAGAAGATCACTTACACTGGAAAGCAAGTTCTGCTGCTGTAGTTTGTTAACAATGGCTGGTTAGTATTCCATTTTATAGCGTGTGAGCTCAATCCTATTTAGCGTTTGAAGATCGTAATTATGCTTGCTTATTTCTTGAATCCGCTATTTAACCTTTTTCTTTTCTCCTAGAAGCATAATTTATTCGTTTGTTACTAGATGGTTTCCTGTAGGTATTTTATTATAGATATTGATACGTTTATTCAGAATATTGTTTGCAATAGTAGAATTTAGCTCTAACACCCTAGGGACGTCGCGTTCTTGCTGTACTAGTGTTGATGCCATGCGTTTCGGTAGTAATAGTTGAAATATTCTGCTGCTTGTTTACCGGTTTTTAATTTAACAATTCAGATCCTTCATTGTTGCTACATTGCCATGAGCACGAGCTTGTAAATCGATGCTGAAACTTGTCTAACTCAAAATCATAACATTAACGCTTCTAAAAAGTGGGTTCCTTGTTTAATTTAACCTCACGATAGAAGCAAACTCCAGCGAATGTCTAAAAGTTGTCATCAAGTTTAAAAAAAAAATATTCTCTCTGTTAAGCATTTGGAAACGATTATCTCAATAACCTAAATGGTCGTAATCGTGAACAACCAATTTTGGACACCTATCAACCCTGCAAGGAACACCTAAAAATCTAGTCGTTGCGTTGGGCCACCAATCTGCCGCAAAATGAGCCTGCCTTCTCTAACTGACCCACGATGCCATTCTCTATCAAAATATTTCGATTTTTGTACCCCAAATTACAGGAGCTTATATTACAAGATTATATTTCGCGATGTTATGACTGTCTAGCACATCAGATGGCAATCATTAGGTGACGATGACACGATGTACTATCGATGTTATATCGCCGATTATGCATTGAAGCATCACTTCATACCCGTAACACCGCTCGAATTGTACGCAATTAACAAAGTACTGTGACCATGCATCATTAGAAGTTACATGAATGATGAATCTGGCCCAACCAGACCTCAGATCAAACATGCCATGGTTGAAATATATGCTTGCGGTACAAACTGGCCTCCTTTCATGTCCATAAAATATAGCAAAGCAGCTTCTAAAAGTTTTTCACAGTAAAAACCACGACTTCGTTGAATAACGTTACTAGTATTAGCAAATACCTGAGTTTAGGTTACGGATAGTGGATAGTTTAGGCTTCGGATAATCCAATAGCCATAGTCGTTCTCAAGTATTACCCGTTCATGCAAGAAACGCGCAATTATAGATCTACAAAAATCAAGAAAAGAACGGTGGTTTATACATACGTTTGAATTATCGTATGATAATTCAAACGATTATAGCTAACGGCATTATAGAAAAAAAAACAATATAAAAAATTATCGCAACATCAAGAAACGTGCATATATTAAATGCTAAAAAAGACGTTTTCTCGACTAGAATCTGGAAGAGTTTGTGTTGCAAAATCCGTAGTCCACACTCCGCATTCATGGAGTTCCGGTTGGAGCTGCGGTCGCAGGCGGAGTGTGTAAGCAATATGCGAAAACTATTTCCAGAAATTAATTTTTTTAGTCTAATTCTATATTTTAGTCTATTGTACGTTAGTAGTTAGATATTTAGGTAGAATTGGAATTTCCTTCAGTCTCCATTGGTCACAATAATGGATTGCCCATTATTTCCCACTTCCCAGGTTCCCATCATTGGCAAGGTAGGTATTTGGCTTTGGAGAATGACACACCCTGTACCCACCGTAGAGTTTTTTAGACTCTATCTTAAGTTCATTTTTGAGTCCTATAAGTAGACCAGTAAAGTATCATGGATACCAGCATTATCATACATAAGAAATTGGTTCAAGTTGTGAGTAAATGAGGAAATTAAAAATGAACTGATTCTAAAAAATTTCTGGTTTGTCACTATTACTACCCAGTACCTACCCACTACCCAGTACCCAGGCCAGGAATTGAGGCAATAGAGGTGATCAGGTGAACTGAGGCTTGGAATATTTGACAAAATTTTTCAAAAAATTGCTAGTAAAATTAGTTTTAATGCCGATCAACGATAATTTTTGAAATTATAGTGATTGTTGATGTATTCATAACATTGTTAATTTGTTATATTATCATAGGGTAAACGCGGTATATTCCGACATCGTAGGTAATTCCGTCACCTCTCCAGCTTTTCCTTTATATTAAGCTTTGTTTTAGTTCCATGCGTTCTATCGGTGCACTGAACCCCTCCCGCCGCGCGTTCTTCGAGGAGCGCTACAGCAGCTGGGAGCACGACCAAATCCCTCCCTTCCACTACGGCACTCATTATTCTACATCTGCCTTCACCCTCAACTGGCTACTTAGACTGGTTCGTTCTTCAATGTTTCCATTTTTTACTCGTAACTATATTTTATACTAATATATATTAGTCTGATTATAGAAACGTCAAGTAGATTCGCCATACATACATCGAAAACGTTGCTAAGTCATTGAAAAATCCGCAAAAAAAAACTTTACCAAGTTTGTTTTACTCTCAGCCGAAAAAAATGTTTAATTCAACACTGGGGTAAATAATATAATGTGATTAAAATTGTCACTATAATTTAGAAATATTAATGTACAAATATTTTTCGGTACGAAATCGATTTTCACACATTTTTGCCATTTTTACAAATAGAGATTGTTTGATTATTATATATATTTACAACGTACTGCTATATTGCGAAGAATCAGATTTTAATTACCTATTATATCATAAGTGATAAGACGATAGTAACCGTATTCATCATTTAATATGGCCCAATGGAACTTCATTAAGACCTATCGTAATATCCATATCTATAACTTGAGGAATAATTAAAGATTTAGAGCGGTCAGACTGCATTATCACATGTTCAGTTGACACTTGCTGTACAATCGGACTGTTTTTAGGATAAAATTAGCTATTTGGGGTAACACGTGCATGCAACCTTGTAAATAAGTTGGTGGCTTTAAATAGTTTTTCATTACTCAGCGTAAATGGCTTTTCATTAAAAATTACCTGGCGGTGCATCTTAAAATTACCCGGCAACGCTTAGGGCTTAAAAACCCATATATTGGCAACGCTGCATCTACCCTCTGCACCCTAGGTCTCACAATGTGCCTAATTTAGTCACACACAGTGTCAGAATTCAGGGATTTTGTAGATTTGAATTCTTAAGGCTTTTAAATAAATATGGCAACAGTTTGTGACGTTTCATTGCTGCTGGTGCGTAGTGTGGTGTTTTGAGAGTGATGTAAAGCAACCAGAACTCAAGTTGCGCTTACGGTGATCTTTTTATAGCCATTCATTTCTTGGTACACCCATAAAGTGTTGGAATATGGTGTTTACCCTACCTAGTGTAACTTCAACTTTTATGATGCTTTTTTTCCCTTTGTAGCATAAAGGCAGTGAAGGAATCATAAATTTACTACTATTAAGCAGGTTTCATGGAAGACCAGTCAATTCATTTTATTGATAATTTTCTTATTAGTTTTTTCAATAGATCAAACAACGTTTTTGTTGGCACTTGTAAATCGAAAATCAGACTCAGGGTACCTCAGTACTGATGAACCTTTTTTATTTCTTTAACAACCTTTACTTTTTTACTGATGAACCTTTTTTATTTCTGAATGTATCAATCATTCATTATGATTACCGTAAAATGGGGTAACTTAGACCGGCGGGGGAACTTAGACCACTTTTCGTTTTTTTAACAAAAACCCCCACAACTCAAAAATTATTTGACATAGAAAAATTTTGTCAATGGGCATTAAAGGCCTAATACCGAGGCTACATAACACAATAGAAAGATTTAAAAAGTTTGCATATCTAATAGGTTAAAAAATTAAAAATGTGACCCACNCCCTGCTTGGTCCGAAAAAATTGTATCTGTATCATTGTAGGAGAATTTCTGCTGCACGGTAAATAAGTATCGTTTGCTGTAGCTGTGGTGGTGCAGTGGTGAGAGACTCAGTCTTTCGCACCCAGCTCCCGGGTTTCAAGTCCCACTGAGGACAAGTTCTTCCGGGAAGCTCAGCTCATAGTCAACTCAGCCATTCATCCAATTCTGGTTGATAAATGCGTACCTGGCTTGTCCAGGGTGTTGTGTAATACAATCAAATGGTTCTGGCGGGTCAGCGAGCCAGTGATGGTCGTAGAACTACCAGTGGTACCGACTACCGAGTGCCCGGAAAAACTGACCTATCACCCCCCCTCCCTAGTCGCCACTACCAGGATGGGCAATTACGACAACAACAACAACAATGCGCGCAATTAACAATCTTGCATGTGACCTTCTCTGTGTTGCCTGACTTGACGTTCATACGATAAGCTAAAAAAAATCCCTGAAAAAAATTTGAAAAGTGATAGGGTATTTTGAAAATGTTCTTCTGTTAAGTTCTGCACTCTAGTAGAAAAAGTTTGCCATATTAAAAAAATTCACTTAAAAAATTGCTGAAAGGTGTTGACTTTAAAACTTCAATGATGGAATTTTTGTACCTTGGGCTCAATCAAAGAGAAAAAATTGAGGCACGGGGGTAATACGGGGCACCCATAAATAAAACAGTTATACCATTATGGTAGAACCTCGGGTAGCTAATGCTCCAATTAACAAAAAAATTGATTAATGGCAAAGAATTTTCATTACCTTTACCTTGCCCAATGAAAAAAATTACTTGATGAAAATTTTATGCATCATAGGTCATTACAAAATTGTTCATAGAATGTCATAGATAGAATTGTGCACTGGGTCCGGAAAATATGGAATGAAAAATTATTCACCTAAACTATTATTTATTTCTTCAAAAAATATGATGGTTGTCTCTACAATGTTCCTTTCTTTTTCAGTTATGTTTTTACAATCATTTATTTGTTTTAGTGAATTCGCTTGATGCAATTGAAATGTTTTGCAAATTACCAGCCAAGTCATGTAATCTTATGAAGGTTATGCTATACGGAGCCTCAGGCATAGAATATATCTACTTGGCAGTTGGCAACCCACAATTGGATTTTTTGAGTCGTGGTTAAATGGGTTTGCCAGCTGTGATTCAATTTCTTCAAGCCGTGATTCAATTTCTTCAAGCCGTGATTCCATTTCTTCGAGCCGTGAATTCCATATCTCAGCCATGAAAAGCCATTTACGAGCAGTGAACTTGTTTACAAAGTCCCATATGCATGTTACCCCAAATCTCTAATTGGTATACCATCAAACGGGGTAAAAAGGGACGGGCGGGGTAAATTGGGTCGTGCGTCCCACATTTCATAGAAATGTTGTAGCAGGTAAACTAATCAAAATATTGCAAAACTAAAAATAGTGGCATAAACTTCAAAATTTTTACTATCTATTATGTATAAAGCTAGTCAAAAAATCAAACATTTACTATCTCTAAAAAATCGCTGAAAAAAAGTGTAAAAAGTGCGATTTTGTAAAAGTACTTCTGCTAAGGTCTGGAGCAAAAAAATGTAATTAAGTAGTGTTCAATATTCGTTAGTGTTCTAATTCAAAGCCGTGTTGTATCCCAATACAGCTCACACAGCAAACGGAATTCGAACACGTGGATGTCGGCAATACGTATCAGTTAAATTTGAAGCGCTGACGCAATACGACTCACCACGTGTCGGATGTTGCCATACAAAGTGACGGAATATAGGGATTTGGTAGGTTTCCATTCTAAAGGCTTTCTAATAAATATGGCAACATTTTGTGACATTTCATCGTTGCTCACGCGTAGTGAAGTGTTTTGAGAGTCATGTGAAGGCAACAGAACTTACGTAACGCATACGGTTTTTTTATAGTTTTTCATTTCTCGATGCGTCCTTAATGTGTCGGAATATACCGCGTTTACCCTAACAATAAAAATACCTAGTACCTAGGGGGGTAAACACACCATACTCTGACAATAAATGACAGTAACAAGAATCCAATCAGTGCCTTGTCTACATAGTGGCAAAGCAGAGAGTTTTTTAGACTCTCCCTCAAGTAGGTATGTGCACAATGTACCCTCAAACGTAAAGAATGCTGGCAAAATGGCGGACAGCCACTTTCCGCATCGGCGCGCGTAAGGTATTTAATTTTTAAAGTCCCTCCAAAATGTTAGCTTAATTTGATCGACTTTTGTTTGGAAACAAACTAAAAAAACTTGAACTATGACGACATCTTTTTTTTTTTCGAGAAATGTCTATCAAGTACCTGCTTAGCTGGGATGTGCAAGAGGTAACATTTGGGCGGGAAATAAACATGGATATCGTATTTTGAAATTATTGAAAGATAATTTGAAATAAAGATTGTAGTTTTTAGAGCATGCTCTCGAAATTTCAGAGATTTGCAGCCATTCGGACAGTTTTTCTACCATGTCCTGTCGCGCTGTTTATGTTCAGTTCAGTCATGAGCCAGTGAGGTACGCTGGTCCTGAACTACTGCCGAGACTGAGACATGAGATGAGACAAGACATGAGATGATGAGAGGGTACATGAGACAATATATGAGACGAGATGTGAGATGAGACGCAAGACAAGACATGGGACGAGGAGATGAGACACGAGACGAGACATGAGATTGGACATGATATAAGGCATGAGAGGAGATGTGAGATGAGACGCGAGACAAGACATGAGACGAGACATGAGACAAGGCATGAGATGAGGAGACAAGCATGAGATGAGGAGACAAGCATGAGATGAGGAGACAAGCATGAGATGAGGAGACAAGCATGAGACGAGACGTGAGATTGGACATGAGACGAGGAGATGAGACACGAGATGAGACATGAGACGAGACGAGACATGCAATGAGACACAAGATGAAATGAGACACGATTCATTTTTCAACCTACTTCACTCATACTTATATGATAATTTTCTAAATTTTTTTCTCTTTTCAGTGGTGTAATTTTCATTACGATCAAAGGAAAAGAATTTTTTTTTGCACATACCTACCTCAAGTTCATTTGTGAGTCCTATAAGTAGACCAGTAAAGTATCCTGGATACCAGCATCCAGCAGTATCATACATAAGAAATTGATTTAAATCTTGGGTAATTGAGGAAATTAAAAATGAACTAATTTTAAAAAATCAAACTGTTTTTAGGATAAAATTAGTTATTTGTGGTAACACGTGCATGCAACCTTGTAAATAAGTTCGTGGCTTGTAAATAGTTTTTAATTACTCAGCATAAATGGCTTTTCATTAAAAATTACCTGGCGACACATCTTGAAATTACCCGGCGACGCTTAGGGGCTTAAAAACCCATATATTGGCAACGCTGCATCCACCCTCTGCGCCCTGGAACGCGTCCAACCATCCAACGTACTGTCACAGGGATCCAATCATCGCTACTTTGCTAGAACATGTGCAACGTCAGAGCCACTGGATTCCTGGAATCCAATCAGAAATAGAAAGCTTGAAGGGACCGCCTCAAATGCACACAATGTTAACACACTGATGCTAACTTGATGCATAATGCTACAATTCTTATTTCAAGCGCGTAATACAATAGTGTAGTTATGTCATTATTGATGGAAATCGCAAAGAATAACATCTTCACTATGTACACCCACTCACAAATACATGAAAAACTGCCTATGATTCAATCCACAAATACAAAACTGACCACCGATGCAATCAGCTGAGACATACAATCTCCTTTCGTTGCGATCAGCCGCACGAAAAACTTAAACAAAAAAGGTAGCAGGGATACCAACCTGTCTCTTATACACATCTAGATGTGTATAAGAGACAGACATGCATCTGCGCTTAGAATTTCCGATCGCACAGTTAGGCGAATTCTGCACCAAGACTTAAAATTCCACCCTTACAAACTGGCAGTGGTGCAAAAACTAAATCCACGTGATTTTGTTTCACGACAAAGGGCATGTGAAGCCATCGTTGAAAACTTGCCTAACAACGCACTTGTGTTTTTTAGTGATGAAGCACGTCATGTCAAAGCGGTCAGACTGTATATTAACTGTCTCTTATACACATCTGGTGTGAACCCCCGAGAACTTCATGAGAAGCCCCTTCATGCAGAACGAGTGACTGTTTGGTGTGCCTTATCCAGGACTGGCATCATAGGCCCATGGTTTTTTGAAGAGAACGATAGGGCAGTTACAGCTGTCTCTTATACACATCTAGATGTGTATAAGAGACAGGGGTAATACGGGGCACCCATAAATAAAACAGTTATACCATTATGGTAGAACCTCGGGTAGCTAATGCTCCAATTAACAAAAAAATTGATTAATGGCAAAGAATTTTCATTACCTTTACCTTGCCCAATGAAAAAAATTACTTGATGAAAATTTTATGCATCATAGGTCATTACAAAATTGTTCATAGAATGTCATAGATAGAATTGTGCACTGGGTCTGGAAAACATGGAATGAAAAATTATTAACCTAAACTATTATTTATATCTTCAAAAAATATGATGGTTGTCTCTAAAATACGTATTCCTTTCTTTTTCAGTTATGTTTTTACAATCATTTATTTGTTTTAGTGAATTCACTTGACGCAATTGAAATGTTACAAAATTACCAGCCCAGTCATGTAATCTTATGAAGGAAATGCTATACGGAGCCTCAGGCATAGAATATATCTACTTGGCAGTTGGCAACCCACGATTGGATTTTTTGAGTCTGGTTAATTGGGTTTGCCAGCCGTGATTTAATTTCTTCAAGCCGTGATTCCATTTCTTCGAGCCGTGAATTCCATATCTCGGCCATGAAAAGCCATTTATGAGCAGTGAACTTGTTTACAAAGTCCCATACACATGTTACCCCAAATCTCTAATTGGTATACTGTCAAACGGGGTAAAAAGGGACGGGCGGGGTAAATCGGGACGTGCGTCCCACATTTCATAGAAATGTTGTAGCAGCTAAACTAATCAAAATATTACAAAACTAAAAATAGTGGCGTAAAGTTCAACATTTTTACTATCTATTATGTATAAAGCTAGTCAAGAAATCAAACATTTACTATCTCTAAAAAATTGCTGAAAAAAAAGTGTAAAAAGTGCGATTTTGAAAAAGTACTTCTGCTAAGGTCTGGAGCAAAAAAAAAAATATTTGCCATATTAAAATATTTCACTTACATAAAAGTTGCACCCAGGTGTTGGCTTGAAAACGTAATTGACGGAATTTGCCTATCTCATTCCAAAAAAAAATGGCAGCCATTTCCACATGGCGGGGCTACTCGGGACACCCCCCCTCCGGGGTAATTAGGGGCACCCTTAAAAATGCATTTACAGTAGAACCTCAGTTAGCAAAGATTCCAGTTAACAAAAAAAATGATTAACAACAAAGAATTTTGATTACATTCACCTTGCTCAGCGAAAAAAAAAATTCACTTGTCAAAAAATTAGTGCATCATCGGTCATCACAAAATTGTACATAGAATGCTATACAGCAATCCCTTGATTAGCACGGTTTTGAATACCGCGGTTTTGATTAATGCGGGAAAAAAATTTGCGACCTACCCTTAACCCATTAACGCCGCTTGGCAAGTACACTTGCCACTTGCGAAAAATGAAATTACTACAAAACAACGAAAGTTGAGGTTTGAAATGGAGTCTCACGGTAACAAGACGAGTACCGAACGCGTTCTGAACGAGCAACAGCGGCGTCAGGCGCTTCATGCCTGCTCAGTTGGCCTTGGAATTTGATGGTGTGAGTCATGGCGCTACTACGTCATAAAACAATGTAGGTTGTCACTTGTGTCAGCAAGTTAGAACTCACTACTATAGTGAACAGTTTTCTTAAACAAATGTCCTAATGATATATATATGCAATTTTTTTATTCTTATATAATATGACTACTATATTGTGACGTGAATATATGTGGCAAGTGTACTTGCCACTCGGATATAAAAGTAGGGAACCACCCTTTTTCCAGATACCAACGGAAAATTAGTATTCATTTGTTTAACTCTTATTCCAGGTTGTCTCTAGATGAAATTCATGACTTCTTCTCATTGCAAGAAGATGCAGACGACCAATTTGAAGTCAAAGTAGCAATAGAGCCCCCAGAAGAAACGCCTGAAGCTGCAACAGATCATGACAGTGATGCATCAGATGATGAAGTTATGTGCGATCCCAAGCACCTTCCGAGGAGAATTTTGCTAGCTAATGTTCTATATAAATCTGTAAATAACGGTCAACTCGAAATTGTATCTAATCCAACCTCAACATCTACCAGCCATGGATCAAAACGTCGAAAAAGGATGATCTACACGTGGCATACAGATAAAAGCAAGATTGAAAATCTAGTACCGGATTTTAGCGATGCACCTGAGGAACAGTTAGTCAACGCCGCTGAAACAAATCCATTGGAGATTTTTGAGGAACAATTTTGGACACAAGATTATATTGAATTTTTATGTGAACAAAGTAGAAACTACGCTCATCAGAAAGGAATCCCTTGTAGCGATGTAAATGCCAAAAACATGAAGGTATTTTTGGCCATTCTTATTCTCTCAGGGTACAATAAGGTTCCTCACAGGAGACTGTATTGGAGTGAGTTACCTGACACTCAAAATAAATTTGTTATGAATGCAATGAGACGGGATGCCTTTGATCAAATAATGAGATGCTTGCACTTCAACGATAATACGAAAATGAATGACGATCGATTCTACAAGGTGCGTCCGCTTTTTGAACACTTGAACAATGCTATCAAAGATGAGAAATGTTGTGAATACTACAGCGTTGATGAAATAATGGTTCCATATTATGGAAGACATGGTGATAAGCAGTATATTAGAGGAAAACCAGTGAGATTTGGGTTCAAGCTTTGGGCAATCAGCACGTCTGATGGGATTCTGCGGCATGTTGAGCCCTATTGTGGTAGTCATTCCAGAATTTTGGATAGGGGTTTTGGTTTAGATGGTAACGTTGTGCTAGACCTGTCTCTTATACACATCTAGATGTGTATAAGAGACAGGGTTTATACATACGTTTGAATTATCGTATGATAATTCAAACGATTATAGCTAACGGCATTATAGAAAAAAAAACAATATAAAAAATTATCGCAACATCAAGAAACGTGCATATATTAAATGCTAAAAAAGACGTTTTCTCGACTAGAATCTGGAAGAGTTTGTGTTGCAAAATCCGTAGTCCACACTCCGCATTCATGGAGTTCCGGTTGGAGCTGCGGTCGCAGGCGGAGTGTGTAAGCAATATGCGAAAACTATTTCCAGAAATTAATTTTTTTAGTCTAATTCTATATTTTAGTCTATTGTACGTTAGTAGTTAGATATTTAGGTAGAATTGGAATTTTCTTCAGTCTCCATTGGTCACAACAATGGTTAATGCCCATTATTTCCCAGGTTCCCATCATTGGCTTATGGCTACGGTAGGTAGGTTATTTGGGTTTGGAGAATGACACACCCTGTCCCCTGGAATTGAGGCAATAGAGGTGATCAGGTGTTTTGAAAAAATATTGAAAATAGTTTCAATGCCGATCAACAATAATTTTTGAAATTATAGTGATCGTTGATATATTCATAACATTGTTAATTTGTTATATTATCATATTAAAAATGTCTTGTTGTGGCCTGATTTCTGATATGCCATAATGCCAACAAACAGGGTAATGGCTAATGGGTTTTGAGGATAATAACTAATAAGGGACAGGCACTCAGGCAGGGTAAATTGGGTTGGGACCTTGGTGGCAGCCTGGCAGGGAATTATTGTGAATACTTATTGGTCCACCGCCGTGCGTTGGTCTTAACCCTTCGCATGGCCCCATGCCCTTGGCCCTTGGGCCCCTCTTGCAAGTTGTAATGGTCTAAACTCAACAGTTCGACCCCTGGCCCCATCCCCATGGTCTCATCAGTTAAATTTGATGTATTGAGAAGAGTAATCATGAAATTGTCAATAATATTAATTCTGTGGTCTGAAATCAAATGTAGAGTTAAATTTTGCATTCAATAAACAATTGAATTAGGACAGTGCCATTTTTATGTGGTAATTTAACTCAAAAAATTTCATGTCTGAAATTTTACCAATAGTAGATACCATCAAACAGGGTAATAAGGGACGGTTTTGAGCATTTTTTGTTAATAAATTCTTAGCATGAAACATTTCATATACAAGTTTAGGCTCATTTTATACGTACCTAGCGCTTTGCAAGGGCTATCCTATGGCATCTTCAAAAAAATTCCATATGCTATTTGTAAGGTGCCAGATGCAAAATAATAGCATCCTGAATTACCCCTGGGAACAGGGTAATCTGGTACACTTGAAATAAAACTTGATTTCAAAACGCTTGAAGCTTGCAGAGTGTACTCTGCTCTAACATTACTCTATTACTAACAGTAATCTGAAGTCCACCTTTTCCTTTGTAGATGATATGATGATGCTGTAGATGTAGAATAAATGACATTTTCTGTGCGTTTTCTTTGTTTTTCTTTATTGGTATGATATTACCGTATCAATACCTTCATTACTGTATTTTTGATGTGATATTACTGTATCCATGAACATGCCATTGAGCATTTATAATGACCTTGTCCACTGCAAGCTTCATATCAGCAGCTGTATCTGTAAGCTTGCAATTTTCTGTATCTGTATCACTTTTCTGTATCTGTAAGCTTGCAGGATGACCTGTAAGTTTGCACCATTTTAATCGAGTCAAGTGAATTCACTATAACAATAAAATATCGTAAAAAACATACCTGAAACAGAATGGAATATTCTAGTGACAACCATCATATTTTTTGGAGAAATATGTCATAGTTTGGGTTAATAACTATTCATTTTATGTTGCCCAGTGCACAATTTTAGCTATGACATTTTCTGCACAATTTTGTGATGACCAATGATGTATCAAATTTTCATCAAGAAAAATTTGTTATTGCTAAGCTAGGTAAATATAATCAAAATTTTTTGTTGGTAATTGATATTTTGGTTAACTGGAGCCTTTGCTAATCAAAGTTCCACTGTAAATGCATTTTTACGGGTGTCCCTTATTACCCCGTGTTGCGGAAATGGCCGCAATTTTTTTTTGGACCAAGATGCAAATTCAGTCAATCACATTTTTTAAGCCAACACCTGTGTGCAACTTTTATGTTAGTAAAATTTTTTTTTATACAGTGAACATTTTTTTCGGCTTCAGACCTCAGCAGAGGTTGTTTTCCAAAATCTCACTTCTCCAACTTTTTCCACTGATTTTTTAGAGGTTGTAAATGTATGATTTCTAACCTTGCTTTATGCTACAAAGATGGTAAAAATGTTGAACTTTACTCCTCTATTTTTAGTTTTGCAATATTTTGATTAGTTTAGCTGCTACAACATTTCTACAAAATGTGGGATGACTGTCTCAATTTACCCCACCCATCCCTTATTAATACCCTGTTTGATGGTAATCAAATTTTAGGGTAAAAAAATTTGTGCTGCAACATAGGGTGAATGGTACATTTTTGAATCACTTATGTGCTGCAAGATCAAAGTTGAAGTTGTGAACTTGGTATTTTGAACTTTTGTATAAAACTATTGTTGATGATCATCAGATGATGACAGGATTGTAGTGAGAGCAGAATTCTAGTTAAATACCTCAATTTCCTATAGTGACAAAAAGTATAGTATTTAAATTATTCAATAAGGATGTTTTATTACGTTTGTAATTGAGAGGATGTCAAGAGATAGAAGAAAGGATGTTCATTAAATTACCGCATGAATAAATTCAAAGAGAATGAAATTGTGTAACCACTTTCACTTTTTCAGATTGGAACTGGATTGTATAGTTTCTTTTTTTTTGCAGGAGTAGATAAAATCACATGCTTGAGTGTTGGATTAAATTATAATCCATTCTTGGAACATGATATCATGCCTGGTAACTTGCATCAGGAAACTTATGCCATTCCTGTTATTGGTAGTCAGCTGACAGTGCAGCATGGAGTGGAGGAGAAATTTGAGCACCCAACACAGCCTAATTACCCTGCCATCTATGAGCCAAGCAATTCAGACTTTTCTGGTCACAATGGATCAGCCATCAAAAGCATCTTGCCTAATACGCAGACGCCTGAAGCTTCATATGTATCCGCAGCATATTGCAGTTATGCATTTTCTACATCATCCAATGCAACTGATGTTGGAGATCAGTTCAATGCATCAAATTTTCCACCTACAGTCCCTTCTCAAGTAGTGTATAATTCACAAAATTGGTCGTCTGGTGATTTTCTTCCTTCACATGTACCACCAAACCCAATGGAGTCTTGTGAGTATGTCCTCCAAAGAGACAGTGCTCCCACTTCTTGGTCATCCCAAGATAAACAAAATTACTATCCATGCGAATCACAACATAGGTCTGATTTTCCTTCAAACAATTCCTCATCTTCCAATTTGAGAGACAATTCTGTGTCACAAAGGAAGAGGAAGGTTGATAAATTACATAAAAGCAACACTCACAGAAGCCTTCACAATACTTCCCCTAAGGGCCATGAGAAAATCTCTCGCGCAACTGCACATAGTAAAACACGCAAATCTCATCATTCTGAAAAGAGTCTGCAAAAACGGTCTTGTCGGAAAACTCCAGTAGAATCCAATTTATCTGATGCAAACGAGGACTACCATCAAGAATGTTTTCCTAAGGGAAGAATTCCACGGGAACAAAGGCACTTATCTGACACCGCAAGGAGCAACGTGCATGGTGCATCAACCAGACGTTCTCACAAGAGTGATAGTACAAGGTATGATTGCTTGAAAATTTACACTGAACATATTGACATTATGACATGCATATAATTTCCTTAGTACATAGTTAAACAAATGTGACAGTTGCCACAGTTTTATTTATAATTGAGTATATATGTGTACATCATAAGTCCTTCTTTAATCGCATTATTCCTATTCTAGGTCAGATAAATCCGAAGACTTTGTAAGTTACAAAGTTTTGCAAAATTCTCACATTCGCCATCCAAAGAAGCAGGAACATGTTTTTTCTAAATTTCGATGCAATTCTGAAGAAATGGCTGATTCTTCTGGAAGTATGAAACGTGGCCAATCGCCCCCAATGGCTCCAGGGAGTGACTTGGAAAATAGTTCATACAGGAAGAAAAGAACTAGTGATGATATGCATCACGATGCTTTTGAAGGTCGGATTTCAGTCAGAAAACAAAGAGAAAATGATCAAGTGCCATCAACTTTGAGGAATTTGTTAGAACCTCCTAGTAAAAGACATAAGATTAGTGAGACACATTATTCAAGTAAATCCAAAAGGATAAGTACAGGTGCCAAGTATAATCCAAGCCCAACGTTCAGTGAATGTGAATTTGAAAAGGGTGAAAATTTTAATTCTAAATTCCATCGCAAAAAATCAAGTAGACAGGTGTCTTCAGAAAAAGGGAAGAAAACACTTCTTTGTGACCCAATTTCACAGCATGAATCATCTCTAGAAGAATTTCATATTAGAAAAGCAAAAAATGATAATGCTAGCCCAAGAGAAAATGCCAAACAGATGGGGACTGACAGCCCTGTTGAAAATCTCATGGATGTTCTAGATATCGATCTTTCTGAAGCAGAAACAAATATCCTAGAAAACGATTCAAAGGTTGATGATGATAGCTCCATTCCTAAATGGACACGTTCATCCCCTGCAGACTTGTATTATGTTCAGGATGAGAGGTAAGTTATCATGTTAATTATCTTTTTGAAATACGTTCTATTCTGAAAGTAACATGATTTTTTAAATTGTTATCTCTGTGATGAATTTGGTGTCAGAATGAGCTACTTTGATGTATATTTGATTTGCAAGAATAAAACTTTATGAATAGGTTTTGAATAGGTCATCGCAAGCTCCCTTTTTATCCTAACCTACTGATTTTATCTATATTTTTTGCAGTGCACAATTCACTCGAGCCACGAATCGCGCTAAGAAGATCTGCCAAGAGTTTCAAGTAAAACTGGTGGACAGAGGAAAGAGAGCGCGAGACAAATTTGCCAAAGAATTCAATGTTCAAAACTCGCAATGTTGCCATGATGGCCATAAAATGAAGACTGTCATGGATCCATCGCCTTGTGCCTCTACTAATAACAAAGCTTCATCAACCTCTACATCGCCAACAACTGATCCACAGACGTTGGGCCAAATTACCGAGAGACGCGATGGGCATAAAAATAGGAAGAACTCGAGTGAAAGCAACACTAGCAGCTCAAGTGATTCTGATGCTAGCAGGCAACGAACTCGTAAGAAAAAAAATAGATCACTGAAAAAAACTGGTCGAGAAAAGCGATCTAATGGCATGTGCTGTGGAAATAAAAGTAGCAGCAGTGACAGTAACTCAGACTCAAGCACAGACTGTGAAGAAAATGAGCACCCTTTTGGTGAACGGTCCCATCTTGAGTTGGAGAGGAAGAGGAATCATCCACTACGTCTGCATCCCGAGCTGTGGCACAATGATCCTGGCGAGGTAATTAAATAATTATTTACATAATTGAAATTGCTTCTTTAAATGTATATTTTTCTATTTACATGTGATAAAGCATCCTCAAATGCTAGACAACTGTAACAGAATTTCATTTTATGTGTATTTTTAACCTTCAAATGCTGGTTACAATGCCACGAAATTTTGGTTATATTGATGAAGATTTATATTGAAATGTTTAGCGCGAAGGCTTGAATTAAATCGATAGATGTATTTCAAAACAATCTTATATCTTTTAACATTTCATACAGATAAACACTGGCCCGCTGTGCTTATGCAAAGCGCGCGCCAAACGCAGTGGCATCAGACACGGTTATTACGTAGGTGAAAGTACCGTGCCAGCTTGTGATCCTTGGACCAACAACGCTGATCGCCTTCATCACTACCGTGTCACCATCGCTCCGGCGACCAACTTCATTGTGAGTAAATTTGATGACACCAAAAGTTTTTTAATTTAGAAGTTATTCTGATCGTAAAAAATTAATTAATAAAAATCGTTTGACTTCCATTTCTAGTTTAAAATATTTATTATGCTCAATATTTTCATACTTGCATATTTTATTTGATAAATTATTATTATAAATACATTTTCTTGAATTGCTGTCAGACAATAGAGTTGTTAAAATTTTAATCAATGTAAATTGGATTAGAGATTAGCATAATCCTAAAATCGTTCCTTAATTCTAGTTTTGTTTGATTCTAGGAAGACATCTTTCATTACTAATTCAACCCCCCGATTCGTTCACAGATCAAAACTCCAACACACATCAAGTATGATGGACACGAGTACATATTTGAAGGCTTCTCGCTTCTGAGCCACGAGCGTCTAGTAGACGTGCCGGTGTGCCGTGTGATCCGCTTCAATATTCACTACTGTGTTGGACACGAGCCTCAGGAGATGCTCGACAACTTCTGCATCCGAGAACTTGATCTCTTCTGTTAGTTCTTTATTTTGCTATAAGAAAATCAATCATTTCAGATTCATTATAAATTTCAATATATCCTATTGAATATTGATCACAAAAATTGATTTTTTTAACTGCTGTTCTGCAGTAATTAATTTGCCAAGTTTTCACATGTTAAGTTAGCCAATCCTGTATTTATCATCTCATGTGTTTATATATATATATTAATCATTAAAGAATACTTTGGTGCTTGCAGACGAATACCTATTCAAGGAAATTCTGGAGCTTGTGGATTTGGACCTACGACCTCGGGGAGATACATCAGGCTGCCCCATGTTTCATCTGTTGCCTCGCTTCGTACGCCAGCTGCCCGGTATTATTTATTAGCGTTTCAATATCAGGCACAATACAACTGCGTTAGGTAATGTTTCAGTATCACTATGCAACTTCCTGGATTAGTGTTTAAATGTCAGGCGCTAAACAGCCTCGTCAATGCGTTTTAATATCAGGCACTATGCAACTTCGTCAAATAACGTACCAGTCTCCACGCAAATTGGTCAATTGGAATTTGACTCCGAAGTGGTACATATATGTCACATTTCAATTATTTTAATGCTTTTTTAAAATAAATTTTACCGTGCTATGTAGTTCGGATTTATTAAGACATTAAGACATTTTACATATTATTCTGGCTGTGGAATGCTTAGGAGTAAGGACCAATGAAAAATCGTTATAAATCCTCAATTTGTGTAGTACCTATTTCATAATAGTATAAAATTAAATAATAGTACAAGATGAAGCAATCTGAGTCAACGTGTTAGCGTTTAATAATACATTTCTTCCTGTGTTGATTCAATTGCGAAGTATCGAAATGCAAACCTTGTTTTGTCCACTATAAAGAATGCCTGATTTACTCCATATAACCATTCAAAATCATTAGCATGGCGATAGATCTGCGAAATCTTGGGGATTTAAAATTGGTAACCATTTTTGAGTTGTTTCTAATGTATTTTGTGTTCTTGTGTCCGTCAAAATCTCAAGTCTCTCAAATTTTTGTTATCTTAATACGGTGTGAAGCTTGAGCTGGAATACATTGCATTTATACATTAACGTGCGACGCATCATAATGAAGTATGTATGATGGAGTGATGGAGAACCTTATTAAATTTCTATTAAACGTATATGGAAAGTGAGGTTATTTGGAACACATGTGAAATATTAAATAAAAAATTTTATTGTGTGTGAAGATGATTAAAAATTTACAAAAATTTTATGGTGATGTATACAAAATACGGAAAGCTATGGGGAATATCCAGTAAATCAACAAAATATGTATTTAAATTCATGGAAACTTCCTAAAAAACTGATGTAACATTATCTACATTCTGGAATCTAGAAAATAAGATTATAGTCTATTTTAATATTCATTTCAATCTATGAGAAATGAATTATTTATTTACAATTATTTAGAAATGAAATTTGCAAATGTGCCATATTGTTGTATTTATATATTAATTACGACTCTTTTATATTTTCAGACAATGGAACAGAAATTCTTGCCATGACGGAGGTATTGCGTTACTTGTTGCAGTCATCTATCCCTCTTGTTGACAAGAATAACTTACGCGATGTCATTTCCATGTCGCAGAAGGAGTGGTTAGATTCCGTTGACACTCTCAAAGGTAAATAGCATCTGATGTTTTGTTTCAACTTTTGGAGAATTGAGTAGCCTTGCTTTCTTTCCAACTTCTTTATTATTAGTATTTTTATCATATATCAATATGTTAAATTTTACTTGCTGATCATTTCATTCCTATGTTACATACATGACTTCTCTAATTTCATTTCATCGGTCAATATTTTCTAGTTTAACTGCTGATCTCTGATCCCCACTTTTCAGGTATGATCGTGTGCAACCCTGGGATGAAGCCATGTTCTCTGCGCGTTGACCAGCTTGACAGAGAACCGCTCGTAGGCTCTAATGGAGAAGAACCTAAATACTCTCAGAAAAGAGATGCAAAGGAGCAAGAACTTCGCATTTCGCGGTCTTCCTCTCACTCTCGCTCGTATTTTCAAGATAACATTGATCATCTACAAAAGCAGCGACCAGCGGTTAAAAGACTTTCTAGTGAACGCGAAAGTAATTCCTGCCGTAGTCGTTCAAATGAACCTGAGCTCTACAAGCAATATGAAAAGCCTGGTAACATGAATTCTCGACATCGAACTTCAACTTCTTTGAAATATGAAGTTGGAATGGAAAATTGTGACTTAGACGAACGAGATTATCGTCGTAGCCAGTCTGCTTCGCGTATAAAAGATCCTCGAAATAGACGAGATCGTTGCGACGAATGGCGAGAAAATCATGAGTTTGATGGCAGACGTGATGATCAGGACAGACATGCTGCCAGTAAAAGATATCGGCTTGACTCTGTGGATAAAAGCCTAGAATTTGGTCACGACGGTGAAACGAGCACTCGTAACTCAGCTGCTGGTACGCGCACGTCACGGCATGAACATAATCGCCGTTCACCTAAAAGAGATCATACTGAATTTGACCAGAGAAAGGGCCAATGCAGAAGCAGATCGAGAGACTCCCACGAATTGAATAGGAAAACTAGAGAAGAAAGTTCAACGAGGAATGCAAGAATTTCTGTCCATGAGCGTCTCTCTTTTGGCACAGAGAACCTGTATCCTGGAAGGCACATGAACTTCAGGTCAAATAGCCAATCGTATGACGATGATTATTACTCAAGACGCGATGACTCCCTTGGAAAAGATGTTCTTTGGACTCGTAAAAGTTCACGACATCAAACGACAGAAGACCGTTATGGCGACCGTGACCAAAGTAGGGTTCGGTCTGTGACGCGAGTTGAGCGTCAACAGCAACGCCAAGAGAGATCTCATATTTCCCGGTCCACTGAATCATTGATGCTACATCAAAGCCTTCCCTTGGGTGATCATGAAATTTCCTCTGAACCCAACACTAGAGAAAATTCAGAAAATGAAATGCTCCGTTTTCCAATCATTGTTCATTTTGCTATCAGACCTTCACGTCTCTCATACGCTGGCAATCCTGAGTGAGTTATGTATCATGTGTTATTGGATTAAGGACATTTGAGATACAAGATCAAATCTATACATTACTCTAAAGTTCTAGATTTCTGCCTCTAGTTGATCATTTGGTGTTAATAGGTCTCGCTTCATCCAAAACTGACGTATCGCTTTTTACAACACTTCTCTTTAACTTCACTTCTTGTTTGTCTGTCTGTCTGCCTGCTACAAATTTAATAATCAAAATTTAACACACTTCTACTTATCCTATCGATCTGAAATTTTGCACACTTGCGTAAAGTTGGAGACGGTGCATGAATCAAATGACAACATAAATAATTTTAAAGATAAAAGAAAATTTTTCTTCAATATTGAAAAAATAATTTTGTCAGCTACAAATCTTATAACTGATATTTGACACACTTTTACCTGTCCAATTGATCTGAAATTTTGCACACTTGTGTGAAGTCGGAGGCAATGCATGAATCAATTGACAGAATAAATAATTTTGTAAGAAAATTTTATATATTAAAAAAAGTGAAAAATTAATTTTTGTAGTATTCGAAAATAAAATGAGAAATTTGTCTTACATCTTTAACATTGGAGACACTGGATTCTTTGGAAGCGTTTTTTTAAAAAGTATTTTTTAAACGTATATTATTACATGTACCAGTTTTGAAGTATTCAATCGCTGTTTATCATCATTCTATGTGTTTTTATTCTCCGTAATTTTTGGCTGGTCAATTCATTCACATTCTGACAAGTTAATCCTATTGATGCATATTTTAAGCATCCAACCGTAATTTATTCGTTGCAGCTCAATTCTATTACTTCATTGAAACATCTCACAGATATCAGAAAGTTTGGCGGGAATACGTCAAGCTCCGACACTTGGTTGCAAACATGGCCCGTCCAACGGCCGAGAACAAAGCTCGTCTCATGTCCCAAGACATGAAACTGCGAGCCATGCGCACCAGTTCTGATAAGAAGAGGGACGTCACCGTGGCCGTGTCTTCGGAAGGCTTCATCAGAACTGGCATCATGAGCGACATGGTACAGGTAAGAACAGGCATCATGAGCGACATGGTGCAGGTAAGAACGCGCATCATGGGCGACATGGTGCAGGTAAGAACGCGCATTATGAGCGACATGGTGCAGGTAAGAACGGGCATCATGAGCGACATGGTGCAGGTAAGAACGCGCATCATGGGCGACATGGTGCAGGTAAGAACTGGCATCATGAGCGACATGGTGCAGGTTAGAACGGGCATCATGAGCGACATGGTGCAGGTAAGAACGGGCATCATGAGCGACATGGTGCAGGTAAGAACAGGCATCATGAGCGACATGGTGCAGGTAAACTAGCGTTCAACGAAAATCCTATTATCTTGTCTGGCTTTAATATGTACATTATCAAAATAGGGGGCGAAGATAATTTGCTGGATTGTGGTANCAAACAAACGCGAAGCTAAGAAAAACGTGTTAAATAGGGGGCGAAGATAATTTGCTGGATTGTGGTAGCAGCCTTTGTACAAGCTAATTTTATCGACTTACATAGAACGTATGCCTGTGCCTCTAGGCCCTATTCATGTGTTAATCTAACCTCTTAGTTATAAGTTACGTCTGCAATTCAGAACCTACACGTAATTCTAATCACCAATTTCAATGCCTAATCTTGCATTGTATCTCAATTTCAGTTACATTAATACGCAATAAAATTTACGAACGTTTTTAGGTCTTCCTTATATCGATATGCTAAGTGTTTCATCATTGACCATTTACGCCGCATTGGCTTTCACATTCAGCTTTTTTATCAGTTATTATACGTTTTCGGAGTTTGGCGCATTGAGCTCAATTTAATTGTTTTTATCCGTTTTTTCAGCACGCGTTGCTGATGCCAGTGCTCGTGTGCCACCTACGCTTCCACAGATCAGTGGCTATGCTTCAACAAAACATTGGCTACGAATTCAAGGATAAATACTTACTGCAACTGGCCCTCACTCATCCTTCATTCAGGTGAGTATCCGTCTTCTTCCAGGGAAAATCAAAGTGAACTACAGTTAATAGATACTCGGATCTTAATTAACACGAGAATCCAATAATTATGTTTAGTAAAATGAATCGATGAACTATTGGTTATCACTATTGTAGCAAAGGTCGCTTTTCAGCTCGTAATATTTTGTCGGCAAATTTCAGATGTGACAATTGACCATCATTTTGTCACAATGTGACTGCAAATTATAATTTCTTCCAAAATAATGACCGCCACCATTCCCTATTGCCTTATTTTGACGACATTCACTTTACAGGGAGAATTTCGGGACGAATCCTGACCACGTGCGCAACTCTCTGACCAACTGCGGTGTGAGACAACCCGAGTATGGCGACCGCAGAGTATTGCACATGAACACCAGGAAGAGAGGCATGTGTCAATACTGACCAACCATCTTGAAGATAGTACCGAGAAATTAATGCAAAATGTTCCACACGATTATCTCTCAATCCTCAACCTTCCATTATGTGCTAAGCATTTAAAACGTTCCATCTACATTTGGTCATATTTGGTCTTAATTATCTATTGCTTTTTACGTTATCTCAATATATAGACTTAATTAGTGATTTTTATCGTAAATTTCATAGATAGCTGTGCTAATGTCTCGCTCGAGAAGGGGTTATGTGCTAAATTATAAGTTGAACAATCCCTGGCACCAAGCGACATTTCATCGTTTAAGTTTGTGTGCTCAAATTTCAGAATTCAATAGTGACATAACAAAACATGACTTTAAGCTTATAATTAATGCAACCTGTTACTCAGATTCAATGAATTTTTCATTAAATTTTCATGAAGCGTAAACAGTAAAATGTACAGACAACAGACGTTCAAATATTCGACGTGAAAATGAAGCATTTTCTTGCCTTATTAAGACATCATGAGTGTTGATCATTTAATATAAATTTACCTGGTTTATTAAAATCTTACTGCTTTAATGTGTCAAGTTAATTTATTTCCAATGTCCACCTGACATGAATTTTTTTCCAGGAATCAACACCCTAATCAACATCATGGCTCGATTCGGCCGCGACGATGAAACCAACAGTCAAATCATGCACTACGAAAGACTGGAATTCTTAGGAGATGCCGTCGTCGAGTTCCTGACTTCAATTCACCTGTACCATGTCTTCCCGGACATGGAGGAGGGTGGACTGGCTACCTACAGGTGAGAGGATTTCTTCTTCATAACTGATTTAAAGATTTGTGATGTCACAACCACATCGTTGCCTGATCTCCGTCACGGGTGAGCGGATATACAATCAAATGCGTGCATCACAGGCATTGCTCAAGAATTCAACCTAGCGATGAATTATTGCACCTTTGATGTTGGTGTTACTACTCCCTCTGTAAACTTTAAAATAAGTACGTTTATTGCGATTTTGTCCGTCACTTTTCCATATCGTCACATGACTTGGCGTTTCTACTCACCCGCTTAGTGAGAACTTTTTGTCAGAAAGAGGGATTATTGCGTCAATTGAGCCACCATTTTTAGCACATTTTCTCTTTATAGAAAAAATGCACTATAGTGCTCGCCATGTCCGTCTGTCTGCCTGTCCGTCCGTGACTTCACGTTTTTGTCGATTTTAAGAAGCGGGCATGCCTGTATCAAAGATACGACATCTCTTGCTCTAATACACTGTACTAATCGCAATGAAAACTGATTTATGCACGAGAAAATGCGCTCTCTGTCACTCACTGCCGTGAGTACTGAGTTATATTTTTAATGTATACTTTTAATTCATACTTGTTCAGAGCGGCGCTGGTGCAGAACCAGCACCTGGCCGTGCTTGCTGAGCGCTTGGATTTAGACAAGTTTCTCCTGTACGCGCACGGGTCAGATCTCTGCCACGACTACGAGCTGCGACATGCCATGGCCAACTGCTTCGAGGCTCTCATGGCCGCCATTTTCCTTGACTCAAATATTGGGGTAAAATTTACTTTGATTTAATGTCATGAATTGAAAATGAAGAAATAGAATCGGTTGTAGGTAAAATCTAGTTTGATGTAGTTTCGCATTACGTAACGCTTTGTTTGAGATGAATGATTGTGCAAAAAATTTATCTACTTATATTTCATGATTTTCAAATAGCGTGCAATCCAATCATGTGCAAAACTTCCATGATATTCATTATTATGGAATTCTCGCACGTTGTCTTTTTAATGGTACTGGTGTGGTTGCTTTTTAGCGCATTTTCTCATTTACGGATAAAATGCACTATTGTGCTAGCCATGTCTGTCCGTCTGTCTGTCCTATCCGTCCGTGACTTCACGTTTTTGTCGACGGGAAAATGCGCTTTCTGTCACTCTCTGCAGTGAATATTGAGTTACATTTTTTATAATCTTTTGGGTCATGAAAGAAGCGCGTTGTCCTAATCTAATCGCAACTTAATTGACGATTGTATTTGAACAGGATTGTGGCAGATTCAGACTAAGTGAAACATGATTGCCATTAAGTAATTAGCTATTCAGGTAATCACTTGTTGTTCGACTTATTCTTGTTGGTGTCACTTGATATTTTATTCGAGCAGCATAATTTAGTTTACCAATCGTCATATTAACTTTATTATACCCGTTTAGGAAGCTGACATCGTGCTCACTCGAACGCTCTTTAAAGACGAGCCTGTGCTGCAGAAAATCTGGCACGACTATGCCCCTCATCCTTTGCAGCAGCAAGAACCTCTTGGTGATAGGAAATGGATTGAGAAATATCCATTTCTGCAGGTACGTTCCTTCTCATTTTAATGCTCGCAGTGGATTTTTTATGCTGTGTCACTGTTTTTTATTATTATTTTTTTTCGGCATGGATACTCACAATGCAAACGGGAATACCATCCAAATTATGAGCTGTCATAATTTGGGCATACATATTTGGTTGATTTTTATTACAACATTGATTGAAATGGGAGTTTGGCAAATAAGGTAATTTTGCAATAGTTTGTTCAGTGTTTCGTGCGCGCGACATTTTATATTAGGGTAGTCTAAATCTTTAAAAATAATTACATTCTTTAATTATATCTCGTCATTTTCAGCGCCTGACGGAGTTTGAAGATAGCATTGGCATTCAGTTCAGGCACATCAGAATACTGGCTCGAGCATTCACGGACCGCAGCGCTGGCAGCAACCACCTCACTTTGGGCTCCAATCAACGTCTCGAGTTCCTCGGCGACACGGTTCTTCAGCTCGTCTGCTCAGAGTTCCTTTACAAACACTTCCCAGACCATCACGAGGGACATCTCTCGGTAATAAACTTTAACATGGGCCTCACTTCATTGATCTTAGTCAATGTGACATTCCTTAGTTGTATGTGACATTCCGCAACATACCTGGAAGCAATTTTAGGTCTCTTGCTAAATATATTCCACTGGAAGGTATAGTTGTGAATTAATTCAGCAGTAGGTGGCTTTGAATGCAAGTTTACCTCATAAATATTATTTAGTTTAGCTTGGCTATTGGATGTTTCAGTTGCCAAAACTTTCTTCTGTAAGCATCATTTTTTCCAGCTTCTGCGGTCATCTTTGGTGAACAATAAAACTCAGGCTGTAGTGTGTGACGATCTCAACCTCACCAGCTTTGCAAACCACCGCAAGACAGACATCACTTCCAACCAGAAGCACAGAGCAGATCTACTGGAAGCTTTAGTAGGCGCCATCTACATCGACAGGGTTAGTTAATAACTCAGAATAACAATAAATATTAGTCATTTATACATTTTATTCCTTTTTGTTCTCCAGCGCTTATTTTCAGCTTTATTCGATTCAACATGAACTGCCTCGTAGTATAGAGAAATAGTAAGGATGTGTTGTCGGATAATTGATAATTATCATTACTGAATTGGGTCTAACTTGTTGTGAAGTTTCTGAATCCTTTTTTTCGGCCTTATGGCCTGGTCCAAGAAGTTTATGATTGAATTCTGGCAGGGATTGTTGTATTGTCGACGCTTCTGCGACGTGTGCTTGTTCCCGCGCCTGCATCAGTTCATCCTGAACCAAGACTGGAACGATCCCAAGAGCAAACTGCAGCAGTGTTGCCTCACGCTCCGTAACATGGATGGCTCCGAACCTGAAATTCCTGAATACAAGTCAGTAGCTCGTGTCATCAACTAGGGTTTTTATTTTGTACTCGTTTTTTTACTGGATTATTACTGTTAAATCAAATTTTGTGTTACAGAAATCGTATAGGATTTCGTAAAGAATTTTATCATTGTCAGCACGTACAGAAATCTTTCGCTTACGCCATAATCATTCCTTGTCACGATGCATTTATAAACCTTTAAGTACGTTTTTCATCGTTGTATGCAAGAGATTGCTTACCCTGAAGCACTTGCAGGGTTATCATGAGTCAGGGTCCAACCAACACCCGCGTCTACAAAGTGGCTGTCTATTTCCGCAACAAGCGCCTGGCTGTGGGCAAGGGCCAGTCAATACAAGACGCCGAAATGAACGCTGCTGAAAAAGCACTGCTGCAAAGTCAAGGTAAAATATACGGTTATTTATTAACTCTAATAGTAGCATACATTAGGTAATTTAAAATCATAAACCAGCTCCAAAACATGAATAAAGTGATGAAATAAATATGACAATCACGCAACAAAGTTATGCTTCTCCCGCCAGGCGTATTCCCACAACTAAAGCACCAGAAGAGAATATTGGAAAGAAGCTTCCAAATACAGCAAGAAGCCCAAAACCAAGACGTGTCGTGCTATGAGAATCCCTTGCCGGCAGCCTTTGCACACGTCACCGACCACGTCACACGACGAGAGCGATACGATTCTCCACGACGACGCGAGTCGTCGCCGGACGAGTTCACTCGTGGACATTTTCTCAATCCTTTGCTTAGGAATTCTCTTGAGAAGACTAAAACATTTAGTCGTTCTTGGCCCGTTACAATTGATGGAGAGGATTATGTTTGTGCTGATCGGCTATCTAAATGTGCTAAGAAAGAGTATGAAAATTTGAGGGATCATGACACTACTGCATGCATGACCCCGAAAAAGAAAATCCCGAGCAAGAATGATGCCGCTGAAGGTACTTCTTACGGAATGAAGAATGCTGACAAGGGGAAGCCTGAAGTGAGAATCCCCGTCCCGTCATCTGATGAAGATCTTTCCAAAAACTTTGATCCTTCCGGGCTTAGTGCTAAGTCCATTTTTGCTTCAAGCAGGAGGGTGAAAACTGCTACTCAGGGGATGGGTTACGTTCCTGTCAACCCGCCCGTTGGCGACGGTGCTGACGTTGGTGCTGACGACGTTGCGGTAGTCATTGCGACTGATCCTAGTGACGTTGTTAGCGCTGACGTGTGCAACGTCGCTCTTGCTTTCACTACCCAAAACTACGACTCGATTGCAACCGTTAGAGAAAAAGATCAATTATGGGAGGGACAGTCAGGAAAATCAGCGACAATCCACTCCAGTAAATCGAGCAAAAGTTCGGTAAACAGTAGAATCGAACATATACCGCAATTCACTGCGTCTCTTTGCAGCTCTTTTTATGCAGCTGGTGAGCGGACAACTTCATCGTTTCTTGGGGGTGTTGCAACAGCGTCATTAGTGGNCTTCCAGAAGGAAACATGTCGGCACCGCCACATCTTCCGGAAGGAAACGTGTTGGCACCGCCACATCTTCCAGAAGGAAAAGTGCCGGAACCGCCACTTCTTCCGGAAGGAAACATTTCGGCACTGCCACATCTTTCGGAAGGAAAAGTGCCGGAACCGCCACTTCTTCCAGAAGGAAACGTGTCGGTACCGCCATATCTTCCAGAAGGAAACGTGTTGGCACCGCCGCATCTTCCAGAAGGAAACTTGCCGGAACCGCCACGACTTCCAGAAGGAAACGTGTCGGCACCTCCACCACTTCCAGAAGGAAATGTGTCGGCACCTCCACCACTTCCAGAAGGAAATGTGCCGGAACCGCCACCTCTTCCAGAAGAAAATGTGCCGGAACCGCCACCACTTCCAGAAGGAAACTTGTCGGCACCGCCACCACTTCCAGAAGGAAACGTGTCGGCACCGCCAAATCTTCCAGAAGAAAACGTGCCGGAGCCACCAATCCTTAAAGCAGACGTTTCAGCACTTGTTGTTTCTGCACGCTTATCGATTAAGGTTGCTGACGTAGCGGGATCTAGAGTTCTTGCGACGGATGTTCGTGGAACAACTCCCCTTCTTACTGCCGGCGTTCGGGCAGGTTCGCCATTTCCTGAAGTCGACATTACTCCTCCGTCACTACTTTCTGCATCTGCATCACTTCTTTCACCTAACATTGCTAGACTTTCACCACATCTTGCTGCTGACTTACCTGCGCCTCCATCAACTGATGAAGCTGAAGGGACTGCACTGCAACATCTTCCATCCCCACTTTTTCCTGAAGCTGACGCAGTTGCCCCATCTATAGTTGCAACTGACGCAGCTGTACCTCCATCGCAACTTGAAGCTGACGTCACTGCAAATCCACCATTTGCTGAAGTTGAAATCATTGATAAACCTTTTGCAAATAATATTGCGTCTCCCCCTGCAACTGAAACAATTTCTTCACTAGCTTCTAGAGCTGTCGAGTCTGACTACATATCCGCATATCTTGTAACTAACGCCGTTCAAAGACCTGAAGGTCTACCTGCCAATTCTGTAACGTTGTCTACTTCATCTCGGCCCAAACACGAATGTTCATTTGAAGTTGTGGATACTTGGACTGATGTAACTTTCAATGACGATGATCATGAGAACTGTGAAAAAGTTGAAACGAGAAGGTCTGAATTGGTACAAAGAAATGACACTAGAGAAAATAGGTCAATATCAGGAAAAATAGACACTAAGTGGACATTCCCCGACAGAAAAGAAAAAATTAATGATCTGGCAACAGCGCCTGTTTACTCGGAAAGTCGTGTTCAAAACCCTCCTACTCAAGCCAGCGAACAAGAAAAGCAAACAATTGATTTGGACGTCCACCTGAAAATAGTGGCTGCTCTCGAAAGGCGCCTTCAAGCCCTGGAAGATCGCGAGGCTGCTAGAATGAGACGGCATTCAAGGAGACGTTACTCACCTTCGCTTTCACGCAGCCCAGAGTATACAAGAAACCAACCGTACGAAGAAGTACAAGGTGTTAACTCGAATGAAAATGCGCGAAGACAGAAGTTCCGATATCATCACAGCTCAAGTAAGCGAAATGAGAGAGATGAATTATATATGTCTGGCACCGGTGCGTGCCGAAGTAGAGAGAGCGAACTTGTAAGGACTCGATTGCGCTCGCCTCATCCTTCTAATCGACGGCCTGACGTACATAACGCGTGTAATGAAGATGAGTATCGGGATAGATTTTCAAAGTTGACCAAAAGCGAAGATAGAAGCCGACATCGTGACCGCCATGTCCACTCTCCAACCATTAGACCTGAACGTTCACTCCAGAGAGAAGACGCAGGGATGGATGTTGAAGCGGATCTTGAAATGCGACGTAGGAATCGTAATCAGATTGAAAATGCAAGCCATCGGGAATATCATCCTAGTACTTCGAGAAGGCCAAACTCTGATGACGAAGTTCCTCCCGAGCGCACTTACGGGAAGCGGATGCGTCGGGATTCAGGTCTTCGAGAACCTTCAAACGAGCCACCTGAATGTCGCGATAAGTATTATGGACCTACGCGACATGACCGTGGAGCACGCGAGCGACGATTGCGGTATGACAGTCCACATGAATATTCGCCTGAAAGATCTGAGCTAGAAAATCGTTTTGATCGCAATTCAAGTCATAGGAGCAGGAGCCCACCAAAAAATTCTCATCGCGGTGAATATATCCGCGGGAACCGATATGAGCGGCATTCAAGACACATAAGCCCGCAAGAAAGACTGTTAAGCTGTGAAAATAGAAGAAGCTACGAACGTTATTTCCAACACATGAGCCCGCGGAGAAATTCGCCGAGTGTAGAATCGTGGAATGCAATCGAGCGCCAACCAAGAAGACACTTACGTGATTACTCTCCAAGGAGAGAACGTAGCGTAACCCGCAGTCGAAACTACGACGAAGATGCCAAGCGCTCTGAACAGTTTCGTCGCATGTGAAGGTGCATGTCAACATGAAACGATGAATGCTAATATCTCGACAATGTTAGAAGTATTTAGTGACATTTTGCCTTCAGTTTAGAGAATGCTGCTGTACCAAATCAATCCAAAATCTTTAGCCAAAGCGTTTTTCAAGATGTTTTGCCATGCAGTGTAACTAGAACGATATGGTGGGTTTTCCTGGAGTTTGTGTTTATGTTATATTCTTGGTGTTGAAATGCCATTTTAACACTCTGTTTAACAATTGTTCTAATCAGCAAAGTTTTGGAATTGTTGGTTGATCGGCGAAAGAATTTGATACAGGTCATTTCCTGTAGATGTCGTGCAATTCACATAGAATTTTGAAGCCAGCTGCAATTAAATTAATGTTGAATGCACGAAAGAGCAATTGGTACGCTTCGAAAAAATTTTGAAGTAATTATCGTTTTTAATTTGTGTGCTGACATTATTCATGCGCCTGCTTTATCATTCCTCAATGATATTTATGATTCGTGTACTTCTTTCATCCTGCAGTAAAATTTGTTCCTGAGACGTTCGGTTTTCCTTCTGTCGAATCCAGATAGTTTCCAACCGCTTCGAAAATTCCGTCTCGCCGTCAGACATTCACAGATTATCGCATTATTTCACGTCAATCCTGAAATTACCAACAGAACTAAGATTGTTGAGGCTGCGATGTTAGCATTCAAACAATCCTTGATAATTTACGTCTTCGCATGAACTATTGATATTTTGTTTATATAGACTCAATCTACATGCGGTTGCATGTGGCGAATATGTGATCGCTCACACGTGGCGAATAAGTGATCGCTTGCCCGTGGCGAATAATTAATCGTATGTGTATGGCGAATATTTAATCGTGTGCATGTGGTGAATGAGTAATCGATCGCATGTGGCGAAAAAGTGATCGTTTTCTTGTGACGAAAAAATTACCTGTATGATTGATATAGCCTGCATGTGACTGATCGTTTGCATCTGGTGAATGTCGTATGTATGTCGTGTAGGTGCGGCTCCGCTTATTTTGTTTATAGAGACCCAATCTAAATGCGGTGGATGACATCTGAGTTACCAATCCTTTCGTGCGGAATTAAGATTCGGAGTATCATCAAAATGAGGGCAAAAAGTGTTTTTTTTTCTGTACATGTATTTAGAACACATATTAAAAATTAGTATAGCACATACAATGAGAGTTATACGTTTACGTTTGTATGTGGCGAATAGTTGATTGATTGGCGAATAGTTGACGAATTATTGATCGATTGCGGCGAATAATTGATCGTTTGCAGGAGGCGAATAGTTGATCGTATATATATGGCGAATAACTAATCGTGTGCATGTGGCGAATGAGCGGTCACTCGCACGTGGCGAATAATTGATCGTATGTGTATGGCGAATAATTAATCGTGTGCATGTGGCGAATATGTGATCGCTCACACGTGGCGAATAAGTGATCGCTTGCCCGTGGCGAATAATTAATCGTATGTGCATGGCGAATAATTAATCGTGTGCATGTGGCGAATGAGTGATCGGTTTTATGTGGCGAACAAGTGATCGGTCGCATGTGGCGAATAAATGATCGTTTTCTTGTGACGAAAAAATAACCTGTATGATTGATATGGCCTGCAAGTGACTGATCTTTTGCATCTGGTGAATGTCGTATGTATGTCGTGTATGTGAGGCTTTGCTAATTTTGTTTATAGAGATCCAATCTAAATGCGGTGGACGACGTCTGAGATGCCCCTCCTTTGGTGCGGAATTAAGATTCGGAGTCACCATCAAAATGAGGGCACCATCACATGAGGGCAAAAAGTTTCTTTTCTTTACATGAATTTAGAACACATTTTAAGAATATGAATAGCACATCAATGAGAGTTAAACGTGTACGTTTGTATGTGGCGAATAGTTGACGAATAATTGATCGATTGCGGCGAATAATTTATCGTTTGCAGGAGGCGAATAGTCGATCGATATATATATGGCGAATAACTAATCATGTGCACGGGGTGAATAAATGATCACTCGCACGTGGCGAATAATTGATCGTATGTGTATGGCTAATAATTGATCGTATGTGTATGGCTAATAATTAATCGTGTGCATGTGGCGAATCAGTGATCGGTTGCTTGTGGCGAACAAGTGATCGTTCGCATGTGGCGAATAAGTGATCGTTTTCTTGTGACGAAAAAATAACCTGTATTATTTGATATAGACTGCATGTGACTGATCGTTTGCATCTGGTGAATGTCGTATGTATGTCGTGTAGGTGAGGCTCCGCTTATTTTGTTTATAGAGACCCAATCTAAATGCGGTGGATGACGTCTGAGTTACCAATCCTTTCATGGGGAATTAAGATTCGGAGTCACCATCAAAATGAGGGCAAAAAGTGTTTTTTTCTTTACATGTATTTACAATACATATTAAAAATTTGTATAGCACATACAATGAGACTTATACGTTTACGTTTGTATGTGGCGAATAGTCGACGAACTATTGATCGTTTGCGGCGAATAATTGATCGTTTGCAGGAGGCGAATAGTCGATCGTATATATATGGCGAATAAGTGATCACTCGCACGTGGCGAATAATTGATCGTATGTGTATGGCGAATAATTAATCGTGTGCATGTGGTGAATATGCGATCACTCACACGTGGCAAATAAGTGATCGCTTGCCCGTGGCGAATAATTAATCGTATGTGTATGGCGAATAAGTAATAGTGTTTATGTGGCGAATGAGTGATCACTCGCATGTGGCGAATAAGTGATCGTTTTCTTGTGAAGAAAAAATTACCTGTATGATTGATATAGCCTGCATGTGACTGATCGTTTGCATCTGGTGAATGTCGTATGTATGTCGTGTAGGTGAGGCTCCGCTTATTTTGTTTATAGAGACCCAATCTAAATGCGGTGGATGACATCTGTTGTGTATGGCGAATAATTAATCGTGTGCATGTGGCGAATATGTGATCGCTCACACGTATCGAATAAGTGATCGCTTGCCCGTGGCGAATATTCAATCGTATGTGTATGGCGAACGATTAATCGTGTGCATGTGGCGAGTGAGTGATCGGTTTTATGTGGCGAACAAGTGATCGATCGCATGTGGCGAAAAAGTGATCGTTTTCTTGTGACGAAAAAATTATCTTTATGATTGAAATAGCCTGCATGTGACTGATCTTTTGCATCTGGTGAATGTCGTATGTATGTCGTGTATGTGAGGCTTTGCTAATTTTGTTTATAGAGATCCAATCTAGATGCGGTGGACGACGTCTGAGTTGCCCCTCCTTTGGTGCGGAATTAAGGTTCGGAGTCACCATCAAAATGAGGGCATCAACACATGAGGGCAAAAAGTTTCTTTTCTTTACATGAATTTAGAACACATTTTAAAAATATGAATAGCACATCAATGAGAGTTAAACGTGTACGTTTGTATGTGGCGAATAGTTGACGAATAATTGATCGATTGCGGCAAATAATTTATCGTTTGCAGGAGGAGAATAGTCGATCGTATATATATGGCGAATAACTAATCATGTGCACAGGGCGAATAAATGATCACTCGCACGAGGCGAATAATTGATCGTATGTGTATGGCGAATGTGCATGTGGCGAATCAGTGATCGGTTGCTTGTGGTGAACAAGTGATCGGCCGCATGTGGCGAATAAGTGATCGTTTTCTTGCGACGAAAAAATCACCTGTATGATTAGGTATAGACTGCATGTGACTGATCGTTTGCATCTGGTGAATGTCGTATGTATGTCGTGTATGTGAGGCTCCGCTAACTTTGTTTGTAGAGACCCAATCTAAATGCGGTGGACGACGTCTGAGTTGCCTATACTTTGGTGCGGAATTAAGATTCGGAGTCACCATCAAAATGAGGGCACCATCACATGAGGGCAGAAGGTGCTCTTTTCTTTAGATGAATTTAGAACACATTGTAAAAATCAGTATAGCATACAATCATTTTAATCAACGTGGAAACTATTTAGCCCTCCTTTCGATCAATATTTAGGTAATGCATTTAGATGAAAATTTATTCTATGTTTTATCTATTCGAAAATCAGTCTACGGCCTTCTACAAAAAATAACCGAGCTGAGAATTAGACTTTGCTAAGTCGGACTCACAGAGCATTAATTATTGTTTGAAGTAATGCAGTAATGAAGGTTTGGTCAAGCATTTATACTCGTTCGATGTTTTATGAAAATTTGTGACAAATTCTGCATGAATTCCAAAATTCCAAATTGTTATAGTTAGATAAAGTGTGGGTTGTTTTTAAATTTGAAACAAGAACCAACACCAGGGGCCACAGCTATAAACTAAAAAAAACTGCGGTGCAACTTAACCACGCGACAACATTTCTTCTCGCTTCGAGTCACTGACATGTGGAACAGCCTTCCTGAAGATATTGTTGACGCTCCGAGTATGAACGCGTTCAAGAACAGACTAGACAAGGCCATGCATGAGCATATGTTTAGTCTTAAAATGCCTCGTACCCTACGGAACAACTGATATCTAGAAACGATTTTTAATCTACCGTCCGTTGAAAAGATCTCATCAATAGGCCAGTCTAGTCAAGAAAAGTACAAGAATCGGCGACAGGCCTATCCAGGCCTATTCTTTAATGCCGAAGATACTATACTATACTATTTCGTGCAGCAAGGAAGCTTCGGCGACCAATTCCGGCCTCCTGCTGGTAAGTAACGCAGCCGTAACCATCTCTACTTGCATCTGTGAAGGTAAGAATCGTGTAAGTAGAATTGTAGTTACCCATGCAACGAGGTATATTTTGGATTTCTCCCAGAGTTGAATTGCTTGGCAATAAGTTTCCACTCTTTTCGTCTGGCATCATCGAGGACTTTATCCCAAGTCAGGTTCGCGTCACATTGCAATTTGTGAAGGAAAAACCTATCTCTATTCAAGGAAGGGACATTAAAACCCAATGGATCGTAAATGGAATGGAGCGCTGCAAGCACTTTCCCTTTGGTATTCGCTTTTTCGTCTAATGTCGTATTTTTTGCACACAAATTATCCTGCTATCTCTTCCAAACAAGACCTAATAATTTAGTAGAATTATTATCAACAGGTTCATGACTCGCGGTCGAGGAGTCGAGGACACAGGCATTTGAATAACATTGCTGCAAGGTGAAACCGAAGAAGACAATAAGCGTTGGCATGCGTCGTATGCTACAGCAAGATCGTCGCGAATATCAAAGCTACATGCCAGATTATCCATGTACGCCAGATTATAGACCATTTCGTATATATTTTTAGCAGCCTGACTTCTCGGTGCTTCATGCACGAGGATAATGTAAAGAGAGATCATAAGCAAGAAGAGCGAAAATCGCATGCCAAATAGAACTCTTAAAAATGTGTAGGCTACTAAAGAAAGGTCTCCAGCGGATATATCTTTGAACCAAAGAAAATTGAGCTTTTCGGCGTCTTCCTCGCGCAATCGTAACTGATGAAAGGCTTTTTCCAGATCAAAAATTAGGAGATACTTATTGAATCGAAGCAAAGTAAGCGCAGTGGTTATTTTAGGATTGAACTGATGGCCAGGCAGAGAAATTTGATTATGCGATAATGAATTCCCTCCCTTGTTCTCGCACAAATTGGACAGATAAACGATACGACACTTGGTCGATTCCGCGTTCTGCCTGAAGACCGCATTATGCGCTAGAAAGGAACATGAAGAAGAGTTTCGCAGATCATCAATATTGCCCGCCGGTGCTATTACGCCGCTGTCGATCTGACCTTTAATTATTTGATCATATTGTTCAAGTTTAGAAAAATCTTTCTTCAATTTCTTGTACAGCGAGCGAACAATTTTTTCCGCGAGACTTAAATTATTGGGAAGCAAATGCTTGACGCTATCGTTCCACAATGCAGGCACAATGATTCGCCCGTCGGAATCTCGAGAATTGTTCTGCATTACATATTCGATAATTTTACGGTTTTGCTCACTGCAATCAGAATTGTGCTCATCGGTGTAATCTAGGATATCAGCGCAAGCACGCTCCAGGACCGCTCCTGTAGCCTGCTCCAATTCTGTAGCAGAATAAAAACTACACGAGCTTAAGTCCTGGGGCTCCTCTAATCAAACTATAGAATAAATTTTGCGCATGAAGGTTTTCACCAGGTGCAGGCGTGGTAAGTTATGCCTCAATACGGCAACGTATTGAGGCATTATTTCCAGCATTATTCCCAGTGAGCAACAATACACCAGCGACAACCGAGAGGAATTACCAAAACTACACGAATGCACTGGCAAAACTTGAGCTAAATCTACGCCAAGCAGCATGTCAACGATACCCGGGTCGTCCGGCCGCATCATCAGATCTGCGATAGGAATTTCAAGCTCATTGGCTTTGGTAATGAATTCCTCCAAACCAGAACTATTTACTCGAGTACGGATCTCGGGAACCACTACCGCTGTCACTGACACTCGCTTTTTAAGCTGCAAAGGAAATTGGACTAATTTAGTGGTGAGCAGTTTCGTCTCATTAAATCCCGCAATTCTAATTCGAACGTTTCTTTTCACCACTTTAGCTTTAAGCCGTGAAGCGGCATTCTCCGTGAGAAAAGTAGTCTGCGAAGCAGGATCGTACATGCAACGTTAGGAAGTTTTATTAGATAATGTAGTGAACGTTGGAATGAGAATGTTTTTATTAGTTTGGGTTATCATAACATTAAATTCCACGACATTCGTAGACTTAGGCTTTGGTTCCAAATGCGACGCGCTTCGAGAGGCAGAATCCGCAGCAGGACCCGAGAAAGGCTTTGTATTAATTTTGGCACACAAAAAGAAGGCATGATTCGTGCTACACGTGCGGCATTTGCTTCTGAAATTAAATTTGCAAGAAGAAGCGTCATGAGTGAGCCAGCCGCATTTCACACAACCGCCTAAACTACGGTCTTTGCCAAGCGCGCTTCCGGTGTATTAAATACGGGACAATTGGCAATTTTATGGTCGGCAGCTCTAGGGTCTCTAACGCTTTCGCAAAGCCAATAAACTTTACCGTGACTGGTTTTACTGGACTTGGCATATTGAAAATCGGTCGCCATAGACAACTTGTTCGGCAAAGACGGAGAAACTCGCGGCTCGGTCAAGGACGAGGTGACGTGTTTTGAACGTTCCAAAACCTCAAAGGAATGCTTAAGTATTTGGTCTAGGCCGGTTTAGAGCAGTTAGTAATATTCATGTAGGAACACTTTCCGGCCTCTGGCAAACTTTTCCACAAATGGTACTGGCAAAAAACGTCTGAATTTACTTCCAATCGATTTACTTGATCAACGAGTGATCGAGTCTCTGCCACCCATTGAAATGGGTTTTTGGTATCGAATTTTAAATGAACCATCTGTTCGATAACGGAAAATTGCTGATTAATCTTGCTCGCAAAGGCATCGCTAAGCAACTTTCGGGCGTCATCGTAAACGTTAGAAGTAATTGGCACAGAGTTGAGAATTTGCAATGCCGGACCAGATACTCTTTGCTTCAGATACGAGAACTTCTCAAATTGAGCGAGATTAAATTTACCAAGAATGTCTTCAATAGAGACAATAAATTTCTCAAAAAGCTCAGGCTGACCGCTAAATTTAGGGAGCTCAATTTCGGGCAATTTAAGCCTGGAAACCTGACCAGGCACACGCGTTGCAACATGAGAATCGACAGAAGTCACAGCCTGTTCATCTCTAAGTAAGAGCTTTAATTAAGCGAGACAAATTGGCACCAAATATATCAGCGTAAGAATCGCACAAATCAATCTGCTTAGCGTGATCGTGAGCACTCCATAGCTCGTCCGTCAGCATTAGTTCCTTTATGACAGTGTCTAGCTCTAGTAAAGATGCTTTCATTGTTTCTAACTTGTCAATTAGAAACACGATTTCACATTCGTCTTCTAAAGGAGACGACGAAACGGTGGCTATGATTTTAGTTAGAGACTGCCGCTTGGCGCTTCTCTGTTTGACCTTTACTTGCAATTGAGCATCTTTACTTTTGGAAATTTGTGACTAATGTCAATTGAAGTTCAGAGGACCGAGCTATGAAATCTGAATCTAGCGACATCATTAATGCATCAACATCTAAAAGATTAACACACAAAATAGAATAATTCAATCTTATCAAACGGTTAACCGAGACTCCTACTGACCTTAATGCTACTCACTCGAGGCAGCGATGAGACGGAGGCGGCCGACTGAGCAGAGTGGAATACGGAAAGAACCAAATCCGGTTCGAAGGACCATATCATATTAAAAAGATTGCTGTTTCGCGCCAGCTATTCCAGTTAGTCTTATGGGTCGTAAAGCCATATAGAATCTAAATGAACTCTTTGCTGTTTCGCGCCAGCTATTCCAGTTAGTCTTATGGGTCGTAAAGCCATATAGAATTTAAATGAACTCTGGAATGCCGCGAGGAATGTATATCTTAACCTCTAAACTATCAGTGAATTATCAGCTGGTTCCAGGACTGAAGTGGGGCAAGCAAAGTAGAATGGCTAACACCGTCGACCGATCTCTCGCCCACTCACAGGTTCCCTGTAAATTACAGAAACGGAAACTGAATAGATTTAAAGGAACATAAAGTATAGGCTATTATTTGAGCAGTTAAATTCATCACACTACTGGATGGCGAGCCCAATAAGTGTAGAAAAGAGTTTACTGAATCCAGTTCCTTAGAGTCCCCAAAATAGTATTGGCTGAAGGCCCGGAATCAAGTGGCCAACCCTTTCCCCGTACCTCGAGTAATTCGTAGGATCGAAGTACAATGAGGGCCTCCAGGTAGTAAACTCCAGGGCCCATACTTTCAAAAAAAGTTAAGAGGTCGTAAGTTGATCAGCCAATCATTGACGGCCTNAGTCTGTTGTGGAAGACTAAAGGGAACCGAGCAGGCCTTGCAGTTTTCTTCTCATGACGGAAATTTAAAGAAGACGGGAAAATAATTGGCCACAAGAAATCTTTACTGAATTGATTATGAAAATCTAGTACTGTCACAATGTAAAATTGTGCAGATTGATTCACATCTGCAAATGGACACGATCGCGTTCAATGCCAGTTTTTATTATTACAACACTTCTCTTTTAACTTCACTTCTTGTTTGTCTGTCTGTCTGCTACAAATCTTATAATCGAAATTTAACACACTTCTAGGTATACTATCGATCTGGAATTTTGCACACTTGCGAAAAGTTGGAGACAATGCACTTATCAAATGACAAAATAAATCATTTTAAAAATACATTTTTTTAATATTAAAAAAACTGAAAAATAATTTTGTCAGCTACAAAGATTTTAATTGAAATTTTACACACTTTTACCTGTCCAATCGATCTGAAATTTTGCACACTTGTGTGAAGTTGGAGGCAATGCATGAATTAATTGACAGAATAAATAATTTTGAAAAAATTATATATTAAAAAAAATTGAAAATTCAATTTTTTTAATATTCCAAAATGAAACTAGAAATTCATTGTACATCTGTAACATTGGAAACACTGGATACTTTAGAAGTGTTGTCTTTAAAAAGTAATTTTCAAACGTATATTTTATTCGGTTTTATACACATCTTAAAGCTTACATTCTGACGCATCTAACGGTACCAAAACCATCTATCTCTGTACGTTGATTTATTCGTTCAAGACAGATCGCGAAAGGGTTAGGGGTGGTGAAGTTCTTTCACATTTAAGATAGGCCGAAATTACCGGCAGTACACTTAAATAGCTAGTCTGAACACGTTGTGCTTCAGTTATCCGTCTGCAGTCGTACGAGATAGTTCTCGTGCTGTCGTTCGCACCATCCTTGACAGAAATTGAGCTCCAGTATCGTCTAGTCTTGCAACCTTGCACCATTGAATGTCCATTTCGAGGCGCGCGCGACGTTGTCGTGCTCTACCGAAATGTTAACTTATTGTCACTGCAAACCTATCTCCTCCTAGAGTTTTGAAGCTAAAACAATCAATGAGACATATATCATTCGATGTGCAAATAAGAGATCTACAAAGTGACGTAGGCGTTTTTCCAATTTCGTTATATTTTGGATTTTATTCTGCAAAAAAGGGGGGTGGAAAGGGGTAAAATCGAAAAATTTCCGAACACTTTACTACAAAAAATAGCCCCATTTCCACAAAAATTGAAATTTCAAAAAACGCCTACATCATTTCATAGGGAAAGACTTTACGCATCGAATGATATGTGTCTCAATGTCGTAGCTTGAAAATTCTAGGAGGAGATAGATTTCTAAAGTACCCCCTTTTTAGACCGTTTTACAAGAATTTCACGTTTCTTTCACATATTTCGAAAAATTCACATGAACAAAATGCGAGTTTTTAGCGCATTTTCTCATTTATGAAAAAAATGCACTATTGTTTTCCATTTTAAATATGTGTACCAAGGTTCAGAGTGATCTGTCTGTAAATATCCGAGATAAATCTTAGGGTAGACGCTCCCCTTAAAGATAGAAGTTTAGTTGGCTTTGCAAGCATGAACGGATTTTTCTAGCGCAGAATTTTTTTGCTGTTTACCTCAATCAAACTGGTACTTTGGCTCTCAATTTATTCAAATTATTCAGAAAGTTCATCATGCAAAGCTGCAATTGATGCGACTTGAAATTTTACGAGAAATCTTCAATAGTTGCAATAGTGGAATTCACCGGTGCATACAAATGCACAGGGAGATCAGTAACTCGGCAAATAGATAAGAAATATATTGAAGTTGGACAAATGAAAAGACGAATTTAAATAAAACACGCTGCCTTTTTTGTGCGCTGGATAAAAATAGTTTCACAGACAGAGAGATGATTTTGTAAACGGTAAAAGTTGGTGCAATTCCTGGGGATATTGCGGACGTTAGTCTTATAGTAGGTACAGAAATTCGGGAATTTCTAAAAACTATTTTTTAATGAATAAATAATTGTTACAAGATTTCGTGTCTATCAAAGCTCGTCGTATGAACGTGGTTGTTCAACCGCAAGTTGTCAACTTGCAGTTGACAACTTAATTGCCTTCAAGTGGATTCTTTTCTGACCAAGTATCGAAGACAGGTTAGGAATCCCTCTAAAGTCTAAACGTTATTGCCGTTTATACCTCCAATAAAATCAATAAATTAAATGTATTCTTATTCGCTTCCTTTGAAGGAAGCCATTGAAAGAGTTCGCGTAGGGAACATTTAGAGTGAATAAAATAAGAAGAGTAATAGACGTTTCCGCTCGTATTAGCGGTGGTTTACGTTAACTTAAGAGCTTGCAATGATGCTAAACTAAAGCCGAGCTAATGGGCTAGAAGTTGGAGCTGCAGGGAGCTAAAAACCGAAAAATACTCAACGCAGGCTAGCCTCTGGCGTGAAGCCAAATGAGAAATTATTAAACGAGGAAACATATGAGCTCTAACATTCAGTTTAACGAGTAAAACAAAAGGAAAATACCACACAATGGCAAGAATAAGACAATTCTGACTTGATCCAGCCAAAGATAACGGTTTGGGCTGTCAAGTTGTCAACAGGACAAGCGAAGCTACATTAACAGAAAATACCATTTCATAAAATTTTACACATGCTGACGTCGGCTCCAGTGTTGTCCTGATTACAGAACTTCACACCTCGACTGTCCATCACGTATCTGTTATGAATAACTGAATAACTATTCTTGCACTCCATGGACACACGTTTAAAATCATACATGATCATGCTCACGTCTTATCGCATTATTTGCATCATACAAATTTATATCTTTATTCACAATTCCTGAATTTATATAAATTATTTGTCAATGGGCGCCATCATGATTATCGAATATCGATTGTAAATTAAAAATCATACATGCAACTAAAATTGTTTTTAATGTATGCACTCAGTCAGAACGCTTCATTGCATTCAAATTTCTCTTTACTCCCCATCAAATTCGAAGTTAAATCGATCAGTATTGTTTACCTAAATTCCACTACATTCACGCGGGGCTTATGTGTACTATCTAGTTCTAGTCTATACGTTAACTATAGATGCTAGATAGTGCGAACACACAAACTGTAATTACAACTCGAGATTTCCTCCTCCTTCACACTGCTTGAACTCATACAAACCAGCAGGCAACTCGCATTCATTCATTACATTTACTTTGTGGTCATCAGAAAGGTGATACAGAAACACCTGTTATTCTTGACATAGCGTGTGCTGTTTCAGTGTGTCTAGCGTGTGCTGTTTCATTGTGCCTACCTGGCCTATATACAAATTATGCCAAAATCAAAGTCAATTAACTCGTTATGTGATCTCATTAGACGCAAGTCTTCTCGGAGCAAATGGCAAGAAATCAAATTGGTTTGTGATCTACAAAAAAAAGATAGGTTCGATAAAAAAATCTGAATTCCCTGATTCCCCTGCCTGTTTGCTGTTACTTCCCAATCACTGGCTGAACAAGTCTCCGAGGTTCTCTGCGCTGCGTCAAGTATCATGGATGAATAAGCGACGGTCATGTTACTATTCTTATAACATCGCCAGCAAGGCGGAAGGTCTCAACTATTCAAAATCTCAAATTAATCATCACCCACAATGGGCGGAAGGTCTCAATTGTCCAGCCCGCTGAAGCTGGTTCGAAGGAAGCAGCGTTCGCATCTCATAGAGACGAAGTGACAAGGAGTGAATATTTTGGGTAGGTGAAACAATTTGGGGTAGGTGAATATCAACAGAAACGAAGACACTCGAACAAGAGATCGCTTACACGGGACGTCGGCCGCTCGCACGAGAGACAGAAAAGGGAAATGTAACGAATCCTACCTACATAATAGCTTAATATATAAGGAATACTACCTACATAATAACTTAATGTAAGGAATCCTATCTAAATATAATAACTTAACCCCACAACTGAGACCTAAATTCAGACACCGCGAGCTCAGCGGTGGGGCGCTCAGTAACTCGTCCGAAATAATACCATCCTGACACTGACTACTCGCATTAAATCTATATTCATAATAAAAGAATAGTAAGTACTTGTAAACTATCTTTAATCTAAACTATCTTTAATCAGCGAGCCAGTATTGACACCAACTAGAACTGCCACTATCACATTCGCAAACTCAATTTCAGTATTGACATAAACACAGCACAGGCGCCTCCACAACAACAGGCACCTCAATTTCATCCTTTACGTATACAATAACTACACATACATTTTTTGACAGTCATTCGTAATTTTACTAAAATTACGTTTACACAAAACGATGAAATTTGATCTTAGAGAAACGGAATCCCTACAATCGAGTCATAATTAATTTAATATTCATAGTACATTATACAAACACTTAAATCTCCAAGACTCGAAGATAGACAAATTGACCATGCTACCTTAAAACATGGAATAATGGCAAAAAGATCAACCAAAGAGTCGCAACTTTTTTCAGAGTTCAATGTAGCTATAGATAACCATTGAGTAGGCTGAATATATAGGCTATTGAATATATAGGCTGACTGGCAGGTAAAACACAAAGAATCTTGTCCCCAACTTAGCGATCAGAAACCCGGAGTGATGTATCGCTTCCACCTTGTTTATCTGCTAAATTATTGATTCTATTACAAAAAACTACTAATAAAAACCATGATAATGCCGACTCTACGAACCTACTGTGCATGTGCGGCCCGCTGATGAAGATATGCGTTACGGTGTTTTGAAGTTTGTTGTTGACGTCATCATTGCGTCAATTGTCCGAGCTTTGACGAAAGAGATGGTCCCGTAAACCACAAGCCAAACACGAGTTGTGAAATTTTCTACCTTCACGAAACAAGCGTCAATGTCGACAAGCAACTTCGCTCAGCGCAGGTTACTGCTTTAGGGATTAGTGAAAATCGGAAACGGAGGAAGTTCTCCTCATGGTGACGCTGTATTCTCAAAAACAATAGAAATCAGAATACATTCTCTCAGAGGCACATTTACATATGTATTACCTTGCATATATACAATACACCTTGCAATCCACTGCCGCGACGCTCTCGCTCTTACTATAGTTCAGCCAAATTAATCCCCAGCAGTTTCGTGCACTATCCAGTACAAACTTCATAACGCGTTTTCTGAGACATGATATGCGCTTAAAATATTTTTCTAAAGTATTCTACTACAGAATTAATACATTTAGCAATCAGTGTTTTACTTAAATTTATCTTCTTCCGATAACCTTGCTGGAAGCACAAAAAAAATTTCCATGGATTCACGAAACTCCCTTCAAGCGTCTAAAAAATGTATCTGTAATATAACAACACGTAATTTTTCATTCATATCACCGCACCAGTCATGCAAAATCTGCTTCACCTCACGATACGAATCATCGACGTCATGAAAAATTGTAAAGACATCAACAGTCTTACTTTCCAGATAGTGATCCACACCAAGCCAGGTTTCATCAGTCGCCGTGAAAATTTACATCACAGCAATTCTTGAATTTTTGTGGAAATTTCTCTACAGTCTGATTACGTATTTCATATTGATTGCCGATTGATAGCACTCGTCTCATATCTATCCTTGCTACGACGTCTGAATATGTCATGTTCTTCCCTATGTGTGCGTGGTTTCGTCCATTGTGCAGATGACCGAGTAGATTGCACCATGATATTCTGGTGACCAGCTACTTTCGCTCGCAGCCTCACAATCTTGTTACTGTGCGACGTGCGTCATACTTAACAGAAGCAGGCCATTATTTTACCTGCACATTTAGTTCAGGAGTAGCCCCGTAGAATTGTCCGATGTTGAAGCAGGCACCCGTCTACTGCGTCTATAGCGTGTCTGTTAGTGTTAGACGTAGCAAAACTTTCCCACGTGTTATGAAATGCATAGACACGGTGACGGGACGTTACAGACATGCCACTCTTTTTTTCACATAACCAAGGAATTTCCATTTATGCACTGAATTTCAGAGGATAAATTTTTCTTCTTTTAAGCTGAGCACATCGACACCAAAATCGCTCTCCGCTGCTGGTCTGTCTACGCACGAATACATTATCCTATAGCTCATTATAGCACGAGCAAAAATTCACAACGTGTTATGAAATGCATAGACACGGTGACGGGACGTTACAGACATGCCACTCTTTTCTTCACATTACCAAGGAATTTCCATTTATGCACTGAATTTCAGAGGATAAATTTTTCTTCTTGTAAGCTGAGCCCATCGACACCAAAATCGTTCTCCGATGCTGGTCTGTCTACGCGCGAATACATCATCCTATAGCACGAGTAACAATTCACAAATAATTCGATGCCAAACACCACAAAGAGGATAGACACATAAGTTTTCCAGTTTTATGTATAATCCTCCATGCACAAACTAAATTTGTATTTGGGTAGTCAAGAGTAAAATTCGAGACCGTCCTCTCTCTTCACTGTCCCGACACCACACTAAATTATCGTACCGCACTCCGCAATCCGCACTCACTTTCTATACAATGTTCCAATCCATTCAAAAACTTACATTTTTCATTCTATTTAAACTACACCCATTACTCAATCAATCAATCGTCAGTTATGGAAAGATCGGGTTCCAAAGGCCGTATCCCTTGTGAATCAAGTCACGAAAAGTTCAAGAATCGGCAACAGGCCATGGGCCTATTTCTTCAATGCCGACACTTCTATTCTATTATTATTAAAATAGAAATGTAAGGCCTCTGAAACGGTTTGAAGCATTTTTACGTTTTGCCACGTTCACTGCCTTGTGAACGTTGTCTTTGATCGTAAGGTTACAACCCATAGTTGAACTATAAGATTGACCCATGAGGATTTCCGTCTCTCAGTTCAGCTTTCTTGTTACGTCACTGAGATCGAGAAACGTAAACAATCGCGTCATTCCCATGACGGATTGATTGACTCATAGTCATAGTTCAACCATGGTTGCAACCTATCAAAGATTCAAGCTGCTAATTAATTGCTCGTGAGTCGTCTCCTGAGTTAATTAACCTTGAACAGGAAAAATTGAATCGACTTGTAAACAGAACTTAGAAACTTGCTGCATAAAACTGACACACACGACGAAGGTTTTTTAGCTAAAGACACACGTACTCCTAATGTAAAAATTAAATGCGGCTGAAAAATAATAGTAGATATAACAATTAATTTGGAGCGTGAGTAGAATCTGTTTCCGGGACTAAATTTGGTACAACCTTGAACATGATTGCAATGCTGCTCTTATCCAATCTGCTCATAAATTAGCGAATACACGTTGACATGAAAATTAGTATTTGAACTTGTCTAAGGACCCACAGAATCCCGGTAGACAGTGAGAGCCAAACATGAATTTTCCCATGGCCGTCATGAATCGAATGTGCATAAGTTGCGTTAAACCGAAGTTTTGATACTTTGATTTGGCTCGATTCACATGGGATAAGAGAGAAACTGAAAATAAAATGAGCATGCATTTCAAAAATCACTGTTCATAATATTTTAAGTCTCGGCTAAGTTATAACCTTAAGTTATAAGGCTAAGTTATAACCATCGAATAACCTTAATTGGGTGGGCATTCAGGCTGCAGCTTGTCTAGAACACTTGGCGAAATAAAGCTAAACTCTTTTCTAGACCAAGAAGACACTCTGGATCTTGAATAACAAAATTTATTTTTCATTTTCTTTCTGCTACGTTAGATAGGCTACAGCAGAACATATGCAGGTCTCCGTTGAGAACGGATCTGATTAAGCGTTTGGAAAATTGTTTTTAATTTTTCAATCTAGCGTTTTTCTGACATTTATCATATCGAGACTTTAACGCGTTAAAGTTTCGATATTTAAAGATTTTATTGATGACGCTGCATAAGCATTTCTGTACTAACGTCTATTTTTTTCTCTGATGATCAGCTGATGATATATAGGAAATATAAAATAACAGCTAGAGGCCTTCAACAAAACCCTAATAGTTTCTCAAGTAAATGTACCTTGTTTGAAGCAATGGCACTAGAATGGCCGAATAATTCGTGGTGCATCTGTATTGAATAATGTGCAACAGAGATCATTCAGCTACTGCAAGGTTCTTAATAGCATTCGACTCCTCAGACTTTCCTTAACATATAAAAAAGGCAGTTTTTATCCAAGGTTAAAGACCGAAACAAAGTTTAGGAGCTCCCACCAAACGTCCATGAGACGAATGCCACGTCAGTAAAAAACGTTTTTTACAGAATGATTTGTGATTAAACGATACCAATATCTTATGTTTATGTGCTGAAGTTCTATGAAAAAATTCAAACAACATGCGATTCCTGAAGCTAGCTTGGAGAAGGAAAGAAGACGGCTATGGAAGATCGATGCTCCACGATGTAGTTACACTCTTAATCAGTACAGTGTGCCTCTTGAAGCTATTTATAACGCTATCCAGTCCCTTTTCTAGTTTCAAATCATTCTAAATTATCTATCAATTAGGTTGAATGAGTTCGGCATATTCGTCAGCAAAAAGTTTACTTTTTATGACAAGTATCAATGGAAAATTACGGCTTTTAGCTGATATTGTTCTCACTAAACAGCAAAAATAAAATCGGAAAAAGTATTCCAAGATCAATCTAAATTTTACCATAAATAATTGTTTATTATACCGGGAAAACATTGCTTTTCCACCCTGATAGGCCACAACTTGATAATTCGAGCAAAACATGGCGGCTGCTTCAATTCATTTCAAACTTTCCTCGTCCACCAATATAATTAATGAAGGCTGCTAGGGCATTAATGCAGGACGCTCCTCACTTACCTTTCCGAACCCAAGACAGGCACACCTATATATCTGTAATTTATATTTGGTTAGCAGATAATGGTCCAAGTTCATTTCATGCGAAGGATCATCCTATCACCGGAGAGATATTTACCCATATGTATTCGCTAATTTACGGGCCTATTGGATAATATCAGCATCACAATCATGTTGAAGGTTGTACCATATTTAGTGCAGAGATCTTTTACAGTAAAATGCATTCTGTTTTTATCCTGCGTCGGGTTGTTCTCAATGATTAGCTTATACGAGCCCGCGCATCTTGTCCAACTGGTCAGCTCTGTGGCAGCGCCGCCTGAGGATGAAGGTAAGATGATTTGCATGATCCTCCATAAATAATATTTTTAACATTGTGGAGTAAAACCAGCACTAACTATTTCAATACAACGATCGAGATCGTGTTGTTCCGTTTTCACTGTATATTGAATCATGTGGGAAGTAAAGGCGATATTTTTTAATTAATTTTTTTTTCAACCCGAATCAGTTTACAGCTAGTGGATTAAATTATCGATTATATTAGAGTTGTTATTCTAACATAGATGGAATGCTATGAATAAAGTAACATGTTTATAACAATACTTGAGATTATTTATTTAGTTTAAAATTGAGAGCTTGTAACGTAAAATTGTCGTCAAATCAAATTTACGATAAACAACCGATAATTTTAGCTCGGATTTCCAGGTACGAAAATTCTCGGCTAACTTTTCTTCAAAAATTTCTGAACTGTTAAAATTTGAAGCAGCCAAATTCAAAAAATTCAGAAATACTTTACTGCTTCAACACGGCACTCGGAGATCGCATGCACTTATGAAGCTTACGTGTAGGTGATTGAGACTTGTGGAACACTAAGTCGAGTAACCATCAAGTACGACACCACAACTTCATCAAGAAAGTTAGCAATGCATATGAGACAGTTGACCATCTTTTGTTCACGACAAAGTTTTTCCAATGAATTAATAATGATTGATTATTTGAAATCCTGCTCGATTGTCTCTCCCGCCATGCTCTTACGATATTCAGTGGTATTCGTCAAATACTGAATTTCATTCACTTTGCTTCCTTCTCTGTGTTAATTTCAAAAGTAGGTGACATTTAATTAGAACGAACGCAAATAATATATATAAATATTTTTAATTGTTAAGAAGGTAAGCTGAAGACCACACAATGCATTTTACAAAAATTATGTTTTAATTTACACTATATATAAAATTGCGCGCAAGCATAAAATCTGAAGTAATGTAATCTTGATGTGTAAAAAGATATGAAGACTTGTAAAATGTCCATTTAAACTTAAATGCAGAGCATTGAGCTAGAGAAACTCTGTTGGAAATGACAAAATATTCAATTAAAAACATGTTGGCGAGCTGAAGGGAACTACTATAAATGCGTGATTACTTTTTTTGTAGTACTAAACCGAATGTATCTTATCAATCAGAAATATTTATTTGTATGAAACGCGGAAAAATTATAATACTTTGTAGCGCTCTTAATCGTGTTTTGCAATTTTGTTCGAAAACATAGGTAAGATTTAAGGAAAGGTTTAATAATCGTGCTAATATCACATCATGTTTAATTCGTTTTGTAAATTTATCTTCGGATACGTTTTAGAAGTGTACAGATATAGTTTTTTTTTTCATTTTATCATAACTTTTTCATGGTTGTATTTAGCCTCATCTTTCTCCTGGTGTTTTTCTCGCATATAACTTCTTTCGGAGTTTCATAATGAACTGTAATAAAAAAAATAGCGCCTGCACGGCTCATGACATTGCAAAGGAGAGCAACAACGAATTTTTTTCTTATGGGCGACCACTCTGAGGCAGACACAAAGAAGGAAAATGACATATAGAAATCATACAATGGCAGCCTTACAACACGTCAAACTTTTTAGAAAAGTATTTAATTGAGGGAAAAATCGAAGCCCCCACCACCCCTGCTCGATTTATATTCGTTCTGATATCTCGAACGCAAGAAATTGAGGGACAAATCGAAACGTGAAGAAGAACAAATTAGAATTGATATTGTTTTTAATGTCTTAGATTTTTCGGGTCTAGAAGCGGATGACCCGAGATTGATCGAGTACATCCGCCAGCACGTGATCGTGCCTCCCTCCACCGAGCCCTACAATTTGTACTATGGTGTCAACCACGATCTAGATTGCTGTTTCGCGCCAGCTATTCCAGTTAGTCTTATGGGTCGTAAAGCCATATAGAATCTAAATGAACTCTGGAATGCCGCGAGGAATCTATATTTTAACCTCTAAACTATCAGTGAATTATCAGCTGTTTCCAGGAATGAAGTGGGGCAAGCAAAGTAGAATAGCTAACAATATTTATTATTCGGAGAGAGAATGGCAAATAAATCAACCACGCCAGAGCTCAGCTGACCGTCGACCGATCTCTCGCACACTCACAGGTTCCCTGTAAATTACAGAAGCGGAAACTGAATATATTTAAAGGAACATAAAGTATAGGTTAATATTCGAGCAATTAAATTCATCACACTACTGGATGGCGAGCCCAATAAGTGTAAAAAAGAGTTTACTGAATCCGGTTCCTTAGAGTCCCCAAAATAGTATTGGCTGAAGGCCAGAAATCAAGTGGCCAACCCTTTCCCGTACCTCGAGTAATTCGTAGGATCGAAGTACAATGAGGGACTCCAGGTATAGTAGACTCCGGGACAGTCTCCACAGGTAATGCTCCGCGGCCGTCAACCGTCTCAGGTAAGCGCGTGTGGCAGGTGGAGTAGAGCGGTAGCGTAAGATGTGCTCTGGGCCAGGTCAGTAGATAGTCTGCTGTAGGAAGACTAAAGGGGACCGAGCAGGCTTTGCAGTTTTCTTCTCATGACGGAAATTTAAAGAAGACGGAAAAATAATTGGCCACAAAAAATCTTTACTGAATTGATTATGAAAATCTAATACTGTCACAATGTAAAATGGTGCAGATTGATTCACATCTGCAAATGGACACGATCGCGTTCAATGCTAGTTTTTATTATTACAACACTTCTCTTTAACTTCACTTCTTGTTTGTCTGTCTGTCTGCTACAAATCTTATAATCGAAATTTAACACACTTCTAGTTATCCTATCGATCTGAAATTTTGCACACTTGCGAAAAGTTGGAGACAATGCACGAATCATATGACAAAATAAATAATTTTAAAAATACATTTTTTAATATTAAAAAAACTGAAAAATAATTTTGTCAGCTACAAAGATTTTAATTGATATTTTACACACTTTTACCTGTCCAATCGACCTGAAATTTTGCACACTTGTGTGTAGTTGGAGGCAATGCACGAATCAATTGACAGAATAAATAATTTGAAGAAAATTATATATTAAAAAAAATTAAAATTCAATTTTCTTAATATTCGAAAATGAAACTAGAAATTCATTGTACATCTGCAACATTAGAAACACTGGATTCTTTAGAAGTGTTGTCTTTAAAAAGTAATTTTCAAACGTATATTTTATTCGGTTTTATACACCTCTTAAAGCTTACATTCTGACGCATCTAACGGTACCAAAAGCATCTATCTCTGCACGTTTATTTATGCGTTCAAGACAGATTGCGAAAGGGTTAGGGGTGGTGAAGTTCTTTCACATTTAAGATAGGCCGAAATTACCGGCAGTACACTTAAATAGCTAGTCTGAACACGTTGTGCTTTTGATTTGTCTATAGAGTACTATAGAATAATTAAATACAGAGCGTAAATAAATTTAAGAAAAAAATAGCACATTCGTTCAAACAAAAAGATAGTGAAGCAGTAATTAGGAAGAGAGGTAGAACTTTTAAGGAGCTGCTGATGCTGTGCCGGCTGAAGTTAAATTAACTGCACTTAAGGCTTGTTCATGTGAATAAATACAAGTGAACTACTAGTTGGGCGAAGATAATGATTTAATTAAATTATGATCAATATGCTGGAGATGTGACGGGAATGGATGCAGGTATATGAATCCTCCTAGACTATCTGAAGCCTGTCTCTTATACACATCTAGATGTGTATAAGAGACAGGTTGACACCCCTGCCACGCCCACCAATGGCCGGATGTAAATTATAATGACTAAAAGCGAGGTTTTCGGTTGCAAAAGATTTTAAAAGCAAATGACCCCAGCTGAATTGAAAACATATCGAGTTAAATGGTATACAAAAATATGATGAATCGCATGTAGAAAGAGAGTGGAGCTGGGAGGCAGAATAGGTGCGTGATATTAAAACAAAAATAGCAGGGAATGCCTAAAAAAAGACAAAACCAGTACTTAGTTCAGATGTAACATACCTTTAAACCTTTTACCTTTATGTTAATAATATGTTGTGCAGACGCATCGTAACGTAGCAGAAAATGACGGGAATATTACAAGGGAATATTCATACCTGCATACGCACGACATGAAACATTTTTTGTTTCAGTAAATAAATACTAATATATAAGGCTGTCACTCCTAGCATGAGTGAAGATGACCATGAAACTAACGAAAAACATTGTTTTTGCTCTGTAATTATTAGTAATAATATCTTGTTCAATTCAGGTGGTGTTTATGAATGAAAAATACGTAGGAAGGATATACAATCATCAAGAATTAAGCAATCCGGGCGATTCATTAGACCTGAGCAACGCTAAATGTTTTCCGCTGTACTCTTTTCTACTCGCACTGGGCACCACCACCGTCGACTACTTCAGCCTCGACGTCGAGAGTTCCGAGTACAAAGTCCTGCAGTCCATCCCCTGGGACAAGCTCGATATCAAGGTGAAACCTGCACTCGCTCTAATGCAATATTCGCTCAAACGTTGCCAATTCGATTGACCGAATTCATATGCAATAAATTCATTCATTAAGATGTTCATCACTTATATGAAAAACGTGTTGCGTTTCAAACAAGTGTTTTAGATGAGACAATTTTTATTTGTGAAAATAGGGATCTAATGCATGCTTGTGAATTGCTTCCTTTCAGACGTTATCCGTGGAGTACAACCTCATCCCAGAAGGGAAGCCTGCTCTGATAGACCTCATGAAGTCCAAAGGTTACATACACTACATGGAATTCAACAGGCCTTATACGCATGATCTAATCTTCGTCAAACAGGACGTGTTACGTAATTCCAACGTCCGAAGGAGGGAACTACCAATTTTGGATGTCAATAACACCATTAGTTGGATTGCTCGGTCAAATTTGGAGTCGTAATCAATTTAGTTCTGAGATTTTGTGTAAGCTGTACATGGAGAGGATGTAAATGAGAGTCAGTTCTCAATACAACAGACACGGTTCACGAATTTTATCGTTGAACAGAAAATATCTTCAATTATATTCGTAGCACGAAATAACTCCATAAGATATACAGGGATTGGGCAAAATGAGAGAATCACCTATATTTTGATGTCGTAATTTGTGAACATGTTATAAACAATAAAAACCTGACGTATTTTTACATCTTGTTTGTTTGTCTGTCTGCTTCAAATCTTATAATCGATATTTAACATACTTCTACCTGTCCAATCGATCTAAAGTTTTGCAAACTCGATGTTGCGTAAAGTCGGAGACAATGCATGAATCAATTGACAGAATAAATTTAAAATTAGAAATACATATTTTTAAATATATAAAAAATAACAATTATTTTGTCTTCTACAAATCTCATAATTCATATTTGACACACTTCTACCTGTCCAATCGATCTGAAATTGTGCACACTTGCATAAAATCAGAGACAGTTCATGAGTCAGTTGACAGAATAAATAATATTTAACATTTACAAATTTTTTTGGGTATAAAAAATTTGAAAATTGATTTTATTTTTTTTTTATATTTGAAAATAAAATTAGAAAATCATTGTATATGTGTAACATCTAAGACACTGGATTCTTTAAAAGTGTTGTCTTTAAAAAAAGCGTTGTACAAGTAATTTTTAAACGCATATTATTTGTCTCATTGTTAAATGCTGCTAATTGATATTTTATCTTTGCACAGATATTTAAAAAAAAAATTCTGTCTATAACCTAACCTATAACCTATCAATGGCAAACCTCTCTGATTTTCAAAGAGGCCAAAATAGTTTATGCTCGTATGGCATGTGCTAGTGTGACAGAACTTCCCGAATACCTGACGTTTCTAGAGGTACTGTCTCAAAAGTAATAACTGTTTTTGAAAGAGAAGGAAATACGTCCTCGGCAAAGCACAGGTCTGGCCGAAAATCGAAGTTGTCTAAGAGAGACCGTCGGTACCTAAATCGAATTTTGAGGGACAATCGAAAGACCACGGCTGGTAAATTTACTGCAAACCTCAATAGAAATCTACAGAACCCAGATTCTATAATGACTATCAGACGAGAGCTACACAAATCTGGATTCTATTGAAGAGCTTCAATTAGAAAACCTCTGGTTTTAAAGACAAATACTTCAAAGCGTTTAATTGGAGTGGTGTAAAAACATCCAGAAATAGCCTCTCGAGCAGTGGAAAACGGTGATGTTCTGCTACGAATCATCGGTTACCTTATTTCCAACCTCCTACCGAGTTTATACGTTTGGAGAGAGTCAAAGAGCCAAAAGAGTCATTTAATCCCGGCTGCCTCCTAGCAACCGTAAAACATGCCGGGGATCTGTGATGATCTGGGGTGCTATTTCTTGAAAATAAAGTGGACGACTGATATCTCTTCGTGGAAGAATCGACAGCTGTGACTATTCAGGATTTTTAGAGGACCAAGTTCATCCAATGGTTCAACACTGTTTTCGGGGGAACGCCATGTTTGAGGAAGATAATGCCCCGATCCATACAGCTGGAATTATAATATAAAAATGGCACGAGGAACATTCTAATGAAGTTAAGCATCTCATGTGGCCACCACAATCACCAGACCTGAATATTATCCAGCATTTATTGCCAATTTTAGAGCTACAAGTTAGAAGCCATCGTCTTTAAAGGAGCTGGAGGAAGTTTTAACTGAAGTTCTTTTGGAAATAATTCACAATTGGTACGAATCAATAGTTCGGAGAATTTAGGGTGTAATTGCCGCAAAAGGTGGACCTACACCATATTAAAATATATTTTGTGGATTTCTCAGGCGTTTCCCTTGTTTTGTCTAACCCCTGTACGTAGCTGACAAATATCAAGGAAGAAATTTTCATCAAATACCTGAATATATAAATGATTACAAATATTGCGAAATTTATAACAAATTTTATTTAGAAGTAAAAAAATGCAAAGAAAACACTATCATATTTTCCTTGACAAGGTTTCGCGGTTCAGTTACATCATCAGTAAAAAACTTTATTAATAGAACGACTGAATTCACACGGAAAAGATTACAACTAAGATTGACCAATAAAGTTTTACTGCTTCGTATAACTTGATCGGTTAATAGGGTAATTTGTATCTTAATCAGTTAGGGGTCAATTCAGACATCTTATTGATTAGTATAGGTTTTATTCTATGCGTTCATGAACAGGTGAAGGAGCTGTCATCATAACTTTATAAAAGGAAATATGGGGAATATGTAGTAATTTTTCGCTTTTAAACACGAAGCGTGTTTTCAAAAGAAGTACCGTTTTCGCTTAAAAAATAAACAAAAATTTTTTATAATTCATTTCAGTCATACCTTTCTCCACTTTTGTACATTATTCGCATTAACGTTGCGGCATTTATCGTATCTTGGCACCAGCTTGTGTGCTTTTGTCTGCCATTGGCAAATATCTTTCCGCAACCTGACTAGACGATTTCGTGATGAACGAAAATTTTTTAGACGACAGGAAACTTTACAGCTAGAAGAACGAAAATGTGAATCGTCTGTACTCTTTAACTTTATAGTCTAGTGTTTGAATCAGATTATCGGTAATGACAGAAAGTCTGTCCCTTCGTTCCTCAGCATGAATGTTTGTGCAGCAATTTTTAAAGACCCTGTAACCCATTTCTGTACAATTCCTTAAAGTTTTCACATTTCACTGATATAACGATGAATGTCAACTAATATGAAACTTTGAGCACTAAAAACGCACAGACTTCGCATTCGGTGGGATTCTCAGTAGGTGGATGCATATTAAAATCAGGTAAACAAATGTAGACTCGATTCGATGGTTTCGTAATGGCGTCTGGATTTTCCCAACAGATGTGGCTACATGGCGCCCAGCAGATTAATTACGCTGTGGCACCGTAATTTTAAAAACGGTACCTACTCTAAAAACACCCCACATACTTAGCTAATCATATTTTTGTGCAATTTAATTATTTCGATACTAGTATTACTGATTTTTATACAAGAAAATAAACTTGCTAAAGGTAATTCATATGATTTTTTTTTACTCTGTCCGGTGAAAGGAGGCAATTCATTTCCACGTACGTCGTGAGTATTGTTATTATAGCAACTTAGGGGATGTTTTTGGGAATTTTATAAAGATTTTTGCTGGTGGCCGGACAGTTTCAAGAAGCTAAGAGGACGTAGATAGACGCCTGATAATTTGAAAAAAAACACACAACGGGTGCTTCAATTTATCCGAAGTCTTCCTTGCCTTGCAATGTTAACAATGAAGGCTGTTCGGGTATTAATGCAGGCTGCTTCTCACTCATCTTTGCGAGCCCAAGACAGACACACACAATTCTGTAGCCGCTATTTAGTTAGCAGGCAATGATCCGAGTTAATTTAATGCTTAAAATAATCTTATTAGCAAACAAATATTCCACATACACACATCCGCTATTTTGCACGCACTGTGAAATAATCGTGAGATCATTAGAAAAGCGGCACCTCAATAATGCTGATAACCGTACCATACTTGGTGCAGAGATCTTTCACAGTAAAATGCATTCTGTTTTTATCCTGCGTCGGGTTGTTCTCACTGATTAGCTTATACGAGCCCGCGCATCTTGTCCAACTGGTCAGCTCTGTGGCAGCGCCGCCTGAGTTATAAGATGAGACGATGCATATGATTGTTGGTTGTTAATCCAGCGTATACACTGGTCTAAAACTGCATCCTGAAGAAAAAAATATGTATATTCACGGCAATAAATAAACTCAAACAAAATTTTTAGGTGATAAATATCCAAAATGAAATTTTCCTCTACTATCTGAGGTTAGAATTGCAGACAAAAATTCCGCTGCTGAAGGAGAATTTGAAAGCAAATAAAAGGCAAAAAATACTCAATTTTTCGTTGACAAGGTTTAGCAGTCCAGCAACACCATCAGTATTCGTAATTGAATGGATTTTATTGTAATTTTCATTGCTTTCAAGTTCTTGGCTAATTTATATTAAGAAATCAGATTATTTTAATATTAATGTTACTGATATTTTCCTGAAAATAAATTACCGCAAGCACTTTTCGAGCCATCCGATGAAATAAGCATCTGAATTGTTTGTAAAGCATCTTAGGGTAGAATTAGAATAGAATAGAAGAAATAGGCCCATGACCTGTTGCCGATTCTTGTACTTTTCGGAACCCGATCTTTTGTAAATTGTAAAAGAATTTTTGGTTGTGACCTAAGCATTTTAGAAAGATATCGGGGTGTCGAGTGACAACTTTCAGATTAAGAGTTAAGAGGCTGTGGAATTACTGAATAAAATGCACAATAGGCACATTTGCGCACCTTTCTTAAGTCAAGTTTATCATACAATGAAAGTGGTCAATAAATAGGCTCAGGATACGTTCACGCAACGATCTCATGTTAAGTGAACAATGTAAAAAGTTTAGTACACAATAGAAAATGAAAATGATGCATGGTTTCTTGTGCAACGTTTAACTGAATCCAGTAGTTGATGAATAAACCCTTCTCCCAGTATCGAGAGACTAGCAGGAATTTCACCAATGTTTGAAAATTTACTCAATAAAATACTATCCCAATCGTTTTCGGTTAACACTAATATCTTTCGTTTCGATAGTCAATCGAAGCAAATAAAAGAAAGTTGTATATTCGATACATTCGCGGTTGACTTTAAGTGACGAACCGTCCTACGACATTCAGATGCCCGGTCGTGTCACCTCCCGCTCTCGGATTAGTTGACACCCCTGACACGCCCACCAATGGCCGGATGTTAATTATAATGGCTAAAAGCGAGGTTTTTGGTTGGAAGAGATTTTAAAATCAAATGACCCCAGCTGAGTTGAAAACATATCGATTTAAATGGTATACAAAAATATGATAAATCGCATGTAGAAAGAGAGTGGAGCTGGGAGCGAGAATATGTGCGTGATATTAAAACAAAAATACTGTAGCAGGGAATGCCTAAAAAAAACAGTACTTAGTTCAGATGTAACATACCTTTAAACCTTTTACCTTTACCTCTTTACATACCTTTTTAAACAAGGTATAGGCCTACGGCCTATAAAACGCAGAAACCGTTATTATTATTATTATTAATACGCCGGCCGGGATCAAGCAGCTCATACACTAGCTGACAGATACTAAAAAGCCAGCCGACGTCGGAGCTGGTCAAGCTTTGTCTTCGGTTTATCACTGAAACTAGGAAATGTACAGCTTACTACATCACAACTTTGTACAGTTTATTCAATAGTTTATATACCAAAATGATTGTTCGGACAGCGGAAAAATTTGGGTGCTGCTCCAACTAAAATGTTATTGCACTGAACAGCAGCGAACGTCCAACCCCACGTCACCCGCTCCCGACTCTTCAAAGCATTACGTGAGTTCAACTGGTTCAATTTGTCAAGCTGCAACGAACTGCTACTGCAATAAGAGCTAAGCTGTAACCTTCCACCTCATGTCTTAGGATGTAATGGTTTTGCATCGAAGTCATCGATAGACGATAGGCATCTCAAAATTGCGAACTACTGCTGCTCAGTTATTAAAGTGCGAATACACATATTTATTCTTTAGAAACCGTTGAGGAGAGTGATGACAGAGAAACCCACATACTTACGGAGAAATTAACGTATCTCCGTTTTAATCCAATACTAAAATTATCGAGGCCAAACTCGAGCAGCGATGTTCAAGTACACATGAAGTCAGTTCAACGACTTTATCCCCGAGCTCGCGGAGAGTGCATGGAAGAATATGCAGAGCGCGAAAACAAAGATTAATGATTGGATTTTGACTGAAAAAGCATCTGCATTGCTGATAAATGTCTCGCAATTATTTACAGTTAGAAACAATAGGGGAAACTGGTACAAAGTGTGTAATGTTTGGACCTAAATAAAATAATCATTAGGTCGTTCGTGAAGCCATTGAACTCAAGCATTTGGAGTGGATCACGGGGGCTGCAGTAGTGACGCTGATGAAAAAATTAAATGTCCCCTTAAATTAAAATTATGTGTGGAATTATGATTGACTCACACAATTTGACAAAATATGGAGCATAAATAGATTTAGCCGATACTTTTTGAAATTGAAAATATGAAAGTGAAACTGGCGTTGATCGGGCCTTTCTTATAAGGAGGCTGAATTCAAATATTTATATACTGGAGTATATATATACAAGGAACGTGTTCCTTGGCAAACATTGGAGACTGTTCACAGTAAACATGAAACTCGAGTTTAATAAGAATTGATCATTGATTTGTCTATAGAGTACTATAGAATAATAATTTAATGCTTAAAATAATCTTATTAGCAAACAAATATTCCACATACACACATCCGCTATTTTGCACGCACTGTGAAATAATCGTGAGATCATTTAGAAAAGCGGCACCTCAATAATGCTGATAACCGTACCATGTTTAGTACAGAGATCTTTCAAAGTAAAATGTGTTCTGTTTTTATCGTGCGTCGTGTTGTTCTCGCTGATCAGCTTATACAAGCCCGCGCAGGTCGCCCAACTGATCAGCTTCGAGGCAGCGGCTACCGAGGATGAGGGTAAGACGATTTGCTTTGTTTATCGAATCTCATTCTTAAATTAAAAATTTTGTATAAAGTCCAATGATTTGTTATCGGAATAGAAGTTAGTGGGCAATGTCGATAGTAAGTTTTCGCTGTTGCGATGAAAATTAATAAACTACCAAAAAATAATTAAAGAGTTTAATTAAGTTTAAGAGCTTAAAATAATGAAAGAGATTAAGTTTTTTCAATCATCAATGCAATACCAAAAAACAGTCCATCGTAGAAAAAATAAAATCTTTCGCTATTTGAATTTTATATTCTAGCAGCATAAAATAAGCACTAAAGCACTATTTTAGTATAACTTTTATGACGCAGTTTTAAGAAATTATTGCTTTCATTGCTACAGATTTCGTTGGTTTGAACGAGGATGACCCAAGATTGATCGAGTATATCCGCCAGCAAGTGATCGTGCCTCCCTCCACCGAGCCCTACAATTTGTACTATGGTGTCAACCACGATCCTTCCGACGGCCAGTCGAAAGTGGTCGACGAATTGTTAAATCATAAGGTGATTATAGAATAGAATAGAAGTGTCGGCGTTGAAGAAATAGGCCCATGGCCTGTTGCCGATTCTTGAACTTTTCGTGACATGATTCACAGGGGATCCGGCCTTTGGAACCCGATCTTTCCATAGCTGACGATTCNTTGAATGAGTTCGGCATATTCGTCAGCAAAAAGTTTACTTTTTATGACAAGTATCAATGGAAAATTACGGCTTTTAGCTGATATTGTTCTCACTAAACAGCAAAAATAAAATCGGAAAAAGTATTCCAAGATCAATCTAAATTTTACCATAAATAATTGTTTATTATACCGGGAAAACATTGCTTTTCCACCCTGATAGGCCACAACTTGATAATTCGAGCAAAACATGGCGGCTGCTTCAATTCATTTCAAACTTTCCTCGTCCACCAATATAATTAATGAAGGCTGCTAGGGCATTAATGCAGGACGCTCCTCACTTACCTTTCCGAACCCAAGACAGGCACACCTATATATCTGTAATTTATATTTGGTTAGCAGATAATGGTCCAAGTTCATTTCATGCGAAGGATCATCCTATCACCGGAGAGATATTTACCCATATGTATTCGCTAATTTACGGGCGTATTGGATAATATCAGCATCACAATCATGTTGAAGGTTGTACCATATTTAGTGCAGAGATCTTTTACAGTAAAATGCATTCTGTTTTTATCCTGCGTCGGGTTGTTCTCACTGATTAGCTTATACGAGCCCGCGCATCTTGTCCAACTGGTCAGCTCTGTGGCAGCGCCGCCTGAGGATGAAGGTAAGATGATTTGCATGAAAGTACAAATGTTACGTTAAACATTCTAAAGTGAAGCCAATTTTTCACTAACTTTTTAATTTTACGTAAAGCAATTGATTATGTCCATTGACTTGTCCAAACCTAATAAGATTTGAATGAATTACATGATGGTTAATTTTAGAGTTCGTATTCTAACATAGATGGAATGTTAAATTGTTAGAAGTGATTTTTTTACACGAGTACGATAACTATACACTTAAAAAAATTATCGTGAAAATTTGTCAAATCCGATAAAACGGAAATCAATGCACAATTTTATCGGGGTTCTCCAAGTAAGGAAATCCTTGGCTAACTTTATTCCAAAACATGTTTATTTTGTTTAAATGTTTAGATACGTATTCAACAAGTTCAGAAATATACATTGCTGATTGTGTATCGTAATTATGTTGAGTAAAAGATGGTGATTGAGACCCGTGGAACCTTCATCCTCCGGTCCCGTCAACTAAGTGCGACATCACAACTCGATTAAAAAATACTTTGTAAAAAACCAAAGAAACAGTTGATCAACTGTAAATGACACAGAGTCATTCGTACAAATTAACGTTAAGTAATGATTATTTGTGATCCATTCGTGTTTCCGCCATGCTTTTAACGTGTACAATGTTATCGTTAACTACCCATCTTAGTAATTTTGCTCCAATCTTTGTGATCGCTTCAAAGGTAGGCGTTATCCAGTTAAAAATAATTTATTATATAACAAAGTTATTATAACACGGAGTTTAGTTAGCTCGCAGTGAAAGCTATACGGGATAGTCTTTACATTTCATGAATATGCATCAAGCCAAAATTTTCGAGTGAGATGTTTTTCATCCATCAATGCATGAGCTATTGTGGTTGGCAAGCAAACCTTATAAAATATCGCACGAGTATAAAATTTGAAATAAAGTAAGCTCGAAGTTGTGAAATAAAAGACAGATTTGTAAAATTGCCATTTAAGCCTAAATTCAGCGCATTGTGAACGAGAAACTGTTAGAAATAACGAAATATTTTATGTATGGAAGAAACTCGAATAAACTTGTTGGGGAGTGAGCTGAATTACTAAAATGAAAGATTACATTTTCTGTGGTAGTAAACCGAACGCAACAACTATCTAGCAAAAATGGCATCAAACAAATAGTTCTTTTACAAAACGCGGAACGGTTATCTCAATTTGTTTCTCAGTCGACAGCTTTTTGCAATTCTGTTCAAAAACATTTGAAAATTTAATAATCGTGCTAATGTGACATCATGTTTGATTTGCTTATACTTTATAACTTTGTCCTCGGATACACTATAAGAAAGTTAATAGATACATATTTTTTCATCTTATCGTAAATTTTTTCATGGCTGTATTTAAACTCATCTTTTTCCTGGTGGTTTTCCCGTACGCTATTTCGTGCCAAATTTTACATAGGATCGTAACAAAAAATAAGGACTTTGCCTCCAAGGTTAATGACGTTGCAAAGAAGAGCAGCAATGAATTTTTCCTCATGAGTGCCTACTTCATGGTATAAACAAAGACGGAAAAGTGCATGTAAAAACACACAAATGTCGGCCTTATAACACGTCGAAGGGAATCTAATTGAGGGGAAAATAGAAAGCTCATTACTCTGGTACGAATATTAATCGCTATGATTTGTTGAACGTAATAAGTCGACTTTCTATGCAAAAATTGTTGAAAAGTCAATGTGAGAATAGATAAATCTGTTGAATTTTTTTAGACTTTTCGGGTCTAGAAGCGGATGACGCGAGATTGATCGAGTACATCCGCCAGCACGTGATCGTGCCTCCCTCCACCGAGCCCTACAATTTGTACTATGGTGTCAACCACGATCCTTCCGACGGCCAGTCGAAAGTGGTCGACGAATTGTTAAACCACAAGGTGATTATTATATATTTATATATATGTACATTTTATTCTATATTTATATATGTATATATTATACATTTTTATCCACCTAATAGTTTAGATTCATTATAGGAACGAATATGAAAATCTATTCCTGCCAATTCTCCTTTTGGAAAATTGACAAATATCCCAACTTGAAACATATATATCAGAGATAGTCAGTAATACATAGAGATTACATCAATATAGTCTGAGATCATAAGAATTTCTTATTTTAACCCATTGGAGAATGTCCGCCTCATGCTTGAGTTGATAGTGTGGCTTATTAATGGCGACCTATCACAAATTTATCTCCAACAGCGGAACGGCTTTTACGTCGAAAGTGGAGGCTACACGGGGGAAGTGGTGAGCAACACTCTATTTTTCGAAATCCAACGTAATTGGACCGGGATCTTGATAGAGCCGAACCCGAGGAACTTTAAGAAATTATTGTCAAGAAATCGGAAAGTTCACTCAGCTAATGCGTGCATTGGAGAGACTAAAGCAGCAGCCAAGGTAGGTTACATGAGTGAGAACACCACCAATCCACCGTCACCTCCTGGCGGATAAAGTGGTTGTCGTAAATTAGCGATCCATATTAGATACCGCAATTCATTGATAATATATCTATAAAATACTTAAAAAAGCTCTTTAAAAACACGTTTTTCTTGTGGACTAAAAAGTAGAAAATAAATTATGACTTGCCCCAAAAAACGTGTATCGGGCAGATTTATGATTAAAGCGAAAAGCACACAACACACGAATTTTGGAAATTTGATGGTGAACGTACAGCCCGACCCACGTTTTTTTGGGGCTACGATTGATTGAGATAGCTGCTGGACTTATTGCCTGGTCCGTAGTTTACTAGGCATTTTAAGACTGAACATATGCTCCTGCATAAGATATGCTCCTGCATGGAGGATAGTGGTGAGAGATGGAATCATCCTTCCTTATATTTCAAATTCATAATAGGAGCGTTTGTGGGAATCTTGCCCTTATATAAATTTCCAGAGAATTTACAAATTACTTAAACTTGAAACATATGAAGCACAGATAGTTTGTAATGTAAATATAGATCTTACATGGAGATAGTCTGACATTGCAAAGGTCAGACTTGAGCCGAAAGCGGTCGACGAACTGTTAAACCACAAGGTAACATAATCTTCCCACCAAAGTTTTGTATTTGTTTAAAATTTTATGGATCAAAAAGCCCAAGTAATGAAATTAAAGAATTTTAAACATTTCGAGAGGCATACCTTGTTGGGGTCATCGACACACCAACTCAGAAGCTAATAGGTTTAAAATGTAGTTGTCTTAAAGATCTTCATCTTTTCTCTCAGCTTAATTAAAATGATCCTTTCTCTTCACATAGCGGAACGGCTTTTACATCGAGAGTGGAGGCTATACTGGGGAAGTTATGAGCCACACTCTATTTTTCGAAATCCAACGCAACTGGACCGGGGTCTTGATAGAACCAAATCCGAGGAACTTTAACAAATTATTGTCAAGAAATCGAAAAGTACACTCAGCTAATGCTTGCATCGGAGAGACTAAAGCAGCGACTAAGGTAAGGCACGTGAGAGTAAACTCAGCATCTAGAACTGGCTTTTCATCAAAATCACCGAGCGGCAGATACAATCATCGTAATAAGTCAATATTTGACAATGCGAGGCTTCGAAATTAACGAACAATTCAAGAAAATGTGTAACGAAGACGCCGTCTAAACTCAAAATAATCAAGGCAAATGTTAATGAATAAATAGCAGGAAGCATTAGAACGAAAAAAAAAATAAATATGTATTTTTATTACTCATTACATGAGTGAATATCAACAAAAAGAAATCTCGCTATAAAAAATTGTACTCATTTCTTCTCTCGCAATTAATTTCGTGATAATTTCAGGTAGTGTTCAGGAACGAATATACCAAAGGAGACATATTCCACTTTCGAGATTATTACAAAATTGGGTACCCATGGGACCTGAGCATTGCAAAATGTTTTCCGGTATACTCGTTCCTGCTCGCACTGGGCACCACCACCGTCGACTTCTTCAGCCTCGACGTCGAGAGTTCCGAGTACAAAGTCCTGCAGTCCATCCCCTGGGACAAGCTCGATATCAAGGTGAATGCTTCACTTGAAATATTCTATCAAATGTTGCTAGTTAGATTTGGTGAATACATTCAAACGCTTAAAAATTATTCATCATACATTTCAGAACTTATTTACGAACAGGCACTGCGTTTCAAGTGTGCATGTGAGATTGAAGGATACCTAATTTAATGAAAAATAGGGATTCGTCGCTGTCATGTGTATTACTTTCCGTAGACTTTATCCGTGGAGTACCACCTCATCCCAGAAGGGAAGCCTGCTCTGATAGACCTCATGAAGTCTAAAGGATACATACACTACATGGAATTCAACAGGCCTAATTCACATGACCTTATCTTCGTCAAACCGGAAGTGTTGGATAATTCAAACGTCAAAAAGAGGGAACTCCCAATTTTGGATAACAATAACACCATTAGCTGGATTGCACGGTCTAATTTGAAGTCGTAATCAAGTCATTCTGAAGATTTTGTGTAAGCTTTAAAATGAGATGATGCATATGATAGTTGGTTGTTAATACAGCGTATACACTGGTCAAAAACTGCATCCTGAACTAAAAAATAATTTAAAGTATATTCAAGGCATGAAAAGAACGCGAATGATATTTGAAGCTGACAAATATCCAAAATGAAATTTACCTCTATAATCTGAGGTTATAACTGCTCACAAAAATTCCGCTCTTGAAGAAGAATTTGAGAGCAGATAAAATGCAGAAAAAACACTCACATTTTCGTTGACAAGGTTTAGCAGTCTAGCACCATCATCAGTTGTTGTAATTGAATGGATTTTATTGTAATTTCCTTTGCTTGCAAGTTCTTTGCAAATTTTATGTTAAGAAATCAAATCATTTTAATATTCACGTTACTGATATTTTACCATAAAATGTACTTGCCGCAATGACTTTTTGAGCCCTCCGATGAAGTAAGCAACGCAACGCCACGTCATGGGAATTGTTTGTGAAGCATCTTAGGGTAAAATTGTAAAAGAATTTCTGGTTATGACCCAAGCGTTTTTGAGAGATAGCGGCATGTCGAGTGACAACTTTAAGATTAAGAGTTAGGCTTTGGAATGACTGAATAAAATGCACAATAGGCACATTTGCGTACCTTTCTCAATTCAAGTTCATAATACAATGAAGGTGGACAATAAATAGGTTCAGGATACGTTCGCGCATCGATCTCATGTCAAGTGAACAATGCAAAGTTGAGTACACAATAGAAAATGATGGTTTCTTGTGCAACGTTTAACTGAATGCAATATTGATGAATAACCCCTCCTCCTAGTATCGCGAGACTAGCAGGAATTTCACCAATGTTTGAAAATTTACTCAATAAAATACTATCCCAATCGTTTTCGGTTAACACTAATATCTTTCGTTTCGATAGTCAATCGAAGCAAATAAAATAAAGCAGGATATTCGATACATTCGCGGTTGACTTTAAGTGACGAACCGTCCTACGACATTCAGATGCCCGGTCGTGTCACCTCCCGCGCTCGGATTAGTTGACACCCCTGACACGCCCACCAATGGCCGGATGTAAATTATAATGGCTAAAAAGCGAGGATTTCGGTTGGAAGGGATTTTAAACGCAAATGACCGCAGCTGAATTGAAAACATATCGAGTTAAATGGTATACAAAAATATGATAAATCGCATGCAGAAAAAGAGTGGAGCTGGGTGCGAGAATAACAAAAATATCAGTGAATGCCTAAAAAATGCAAAACCAGTACTTAGTTAAGATGTGACATATTATTCAACGATCTCTGATCCTAGCACTATCTCATGTGTGTACACCATGACTTACCTCGGCGTAAGAGTGGAATCCGAAGATAGAGAGGAAGCAATACGCCAGTTTTGTGTGTGGCCAGGCGACAGGCCACATCAGGCCTACAATTCAGCGCCGAGATCACTATGTTATGTTATGTAGTTGGGATCAAGCAGCTCATACACTAGCTGACAGATACTAAGAAGTAAGAAGCCAGCCGACGTCGGAGCTGGTCAAGCTTCATCTTCGGTTTATCACTGAAAGTAGGAAACGTGCAACTTACTACACCATTACTTTGTACAGTTTAGTCAATACTTTCGATACCAAAATGATCGAAAGGGCAACAGGAAAATTTGGGTGCTGCTCCAACTAAAATGTTTATGCTGTGAACAGCAGCGAACGTCCAACCCCACGTCACCCGCTCCCGACTCTTCAAAGCATGACGTGAGTTCAACTGGTCCAATTTGTCAAGCTGCAACAAACTGCTACTGCAATAAGAGCTGAGCTGTAACCTTCCGCCCCATGTCTTATGATTTAATGATTTTGCATCGAAGTCATCGATATATATAGGCATCGAAAAATTACGAACTACTGCTGCTTAGTTATTAAAGTAAAATAATTCTCTAAGAGTAGGAAATTACGAAACACGATTTCTGGAACATTTCAATTAAGTTATTTTGAATTATTTACCCTAAGAATTGTCCATAAGGTATAATGATAGAGGTGAAATCAATTGAAGTTGACTGGTAAACAGAAATAACGACTTACAATTACTATGAAAATTTCGATGAAGCACTGACTAAATTCGAGCTCAATGTTATGTAACAAAAAAAAAAAAACATATATTAATGCTTTGAAAACCATTTAGGATGGTGGTGACAGAAGAACCCGCCTACTTATGGAGAAACGTGTCTCCATTGTAATTCAATACTATAATTATCGAGTCTACACTTGAGCAGCGACCTTTCAAGTACAAATGGAATCAGTACGTTCAACGACTTAATTTAATCCCGAACTCGCGGAGGGTGGAAGAATATGCAGAGCGAGAAAACGAAGTTGAATGATTGGATTTTGATTGAAAAAGCATCTGCATTGCTGATAAATGTCTCCCAATCACTTGCAGTTAGAAACATTAGATGAAACCGGTACTAAGTGTGCAAAGTTTGGACCTATAGGGTAACATGGGACAGCGAGCCCACTGCGGGTCATGGGCCCATAGCGGGTTTCTCGCTAAGTATGGCAGATATTGGTCCGTGTTCTCTACCGCCGGTCGACAGTTTTACTGGGATGAAGTGTACGGATTTACGTTTTGCTAAGTGTTTGCGTTATTAAGTTATTTGTGAATAACTGTTTTTGCCCAGATAAAAAATTTTTTTGCTGCTAAATAAAAATTTTTTCGATTACTGTAGATGAAGCTTTTGAAATTACTGTGAATTATATTTTGAAAGTAATATTTATAGGGATAATTTTTAGATCAACTTTAGACTATTAGCTTTTAAAATAAAATGTTGACACTATATAAACTGAAATGATACCTAGTAGGCCAACGGGCCCACGCGTGTCACGGGGCAAAGCGCCCATGGTGAAGTCATGTGTTATACATAATTAGACTTGTCTCAATGACCTTTTCAAAACTATGACTAGCTTTTTGAATTACAAATTACACTTCATATTGCATGATTTTTTAATTTGCCGCCTCAAGGCAGCAGGTTTAGTTTCTAGTTTTTATGCGTATTTATGACCCCTTATCGAGTTATTGACTCTTGCCTTGCCAAAAGTTGATTTCACTCAACACCAATGAGCCAAAAGTTGATGAGTTTTTATGGTGTTGGCTGAAATCACGATTATAAGTACGAATTCTTTGCACATAATATCTGGATTATGGACGAAACTGGAACGATGTTTTTTTCTGATCAACTAAATATATTTTTTCTAGTCAAGGATACATTTTTCATGTTAAGGGCGAATTTTTTATCGCAATGATATATTTTTCAAGTCAAGATATATATTTTTGTGTCAATGAATTATTTTTCTTCACGTCAGTTATTGATTTTTTTAGCCAAGAGTATATTTTTTCAAGTTAAGGATATGATTTTTTTGAGTTGTTAATAAATGAATAAATGTCATATTTTTTATTAAAATTTTCTTATTTTCAACTGTAAAGTGTTGTTTTATCATTTTTAAACGAAAAATATGCAATTGAGGTAAAGGGACCAAGGGTGGACGCCTTGCTCCAAGCCCATTGGCCCATTGCCCCACCCCTGGGGCAATGGGCCCATTTTGACAATTTTTACAAAATAGTGTTTCATTAAAAATTAAATAAATCTGTAGGCGTCTAATTCACATCATACAATCCTCATTAGTTGTACCTTTAAACAAAACAAAGAACCACCTCGTATCAATTAAAACTTTATCACAAATTAAGTTTAAAAAAGGGGGGGCGCGCTGCCCAATGTTGCCCTATAAAATAATCACAGGGACGTTCGTGAAGCCATCGAAGTCAAGCATATGGAGTGAATCACGCCGGCTGCAGTAGTGACGCTGCTGAAAAAATTAAATGCCCCCTGGCTTCTTTGTTTTACGATGATGACGCCTCAAAAGAAGGTCGTGCCAAGAAAAATGTAACTTGAAAAAATTACTGCAACCGAACAAGCGATGTGTTCTTTTACATCCAAATACCTAACACGGCTCTATGTCATTTTAAAGCTGCCTATTGCAGGTAGACTACAACACTGGAGTCTTCCTGATGAAAGTCAACCTTCAATTATTCTGCATCATTGAGGGTTAAACTTGCATCCTTCATCCTATACACAAACCTGTTAATTAATATTAGTGCATGTGTGGTTCTTAATTAAATTGCCATGAACAGCGCCGAAACTGTTTGGTATTGAACGCAATTTAGGCTTAGCAGAATTTTGATTTATAATTAAAGATCGATTTCAGAATAATCACTAGATTTGAAATCTCACAGCAATTTAGGACGTAACTATTGTAATTCCTCTCGGATTTCAAACGTATAAGATACTTCTATGAAAGCCATTCTGCGATGAAGTCCATTTTGCATAAATGCAATAATGTTCAACGTACGCTATTTCGACCTATAAAATTGATTATACAAACAAATTTGAAACGTATAATATATTTGAGTATACACACGAACTATTGTACAAACGGATTTGAAAAATGTATATAGATCACTATTTTGATGATAGAATACAAAGCTTAGAATATAGGCCTTATTAATTTTTACTTCGTCGGCATTTACTTCATCCGGTGACGATAAAGCTGTCTGAGACAGAAGATAATTTGTACAAATTATCTTTCCATTGAAATGAAATCGTTTAATGACGCTTAAGGATAAGATTTCAACATCAATCAAATAACCTACACAATTCGTGACGCATTATTGTGAATAAATTAAATTATGTGTTGAATTATGATTGACACACAATATGACAAAATATAGAGCATAAATAGATTTAGCTGATACTTTTTTGAAATTGAAAATATGAAAGTTAAACTGGCGTTGATCGGGCATTTCTTATAAGGAGGCTGAATTCAAATATTTATATACTGGAGTATATATACACAAAGGACGATGCAATTTCAATCTTGCAGTAAAGATGATTGCAGCAAAATATAGCGTCACCTGCGAGTCCATGATATGATAATATAATGTAAAGAAAATTAACTAATTTAACCAACAGCCGGGATAAATTCTACATATGAGAGACAATCACGGGCATGACTCAAATAATTACACAGAAACGATAGACAAAATTGACAAACCTAAGATTTTGATGTGTCTTATAGTGCTCCTGCTGTTAGAAGGTGGCAAATTAGAAATAATGAAGAAGTCAGAAAAAGGAAGGTGCTCTAGATGGAAAATAGAAAAGTATAGTTGAAGACTTAGCTTTGGAAAGTAAAGAAAAAGGTGAAGAACGCGAGTTCTAGCTGAGGGAACGTTTCCTCGGCAAGCATTGGAGACTGTTCACAGTTAAAATGAAACTTGAGTTTAAAAAGAATTGATCATTGATTTTTCTATAGAGTACTATAGAATAATTAAATACAGAGCGTAAATAAATTTAAGAAAAAATAAATAGATTTATTTAGGATAGATAGATCAAACAAAAAGATAGTGAAGCAGTAATTAGTAATAAAGTAATAAAGTTAAGGAATTGCTTATGCTGTGCCGGTTGAAGTTAAATTAACCACACTTAAGGCTTGTTCAGGTGAATAAATACAAGTGAACTACTCGTTTGGCGAAGATAATGATTGAATTATATTGTGGTCAATATGCTGGATATGTGACTGCATGGAATGATGGTACATGAATCCTCCTACCCCATCTGCGACTATACTACCTACTTAAACTACGAAACTTGAATTCAGCATCTGAATACATGAACAACAGACGAAATTGAACCAACAGAAATGAACGAAGAACGACGAAAATTATTAATGGTGGGAAAATTTTATCCAAATAAATCAATAATTTCCAGTTCGAAAAAGCCGATATTTTTTTTATCAATGCCGATCAATCCAATGGCCTGAAAATTTAGGATTTAATAGCCGCATCGTTTAACAGATTGTGAATAAAACGACCGTATATTTTATCTGAGACAGTGAAAGGAGCAGGAAAAATCAATCATTTTGCAGTGCATGCGTGTTCCATGATACGGAACAAGGATATTTCATGGCTTAAAGATTGAGTGTTTGTCGAGGCTTGATTCAACCGAGTTTCCTTGACTAAAATATTATAGCAGCTAGCATCGCTCAAATAAGATTGTGTGCGCGCATCACTTCACTAACCTCAATTCAATTTTGGAATTAGACAGAATATATAGTTGAAAATAGTCCGTAGTTTTCACAATCTACAACATTTTAATGAATCAATTGTAAATTATAATTAGTAGACCATAAAACTCTCGAAGCTCACTAGCCATCGGCAATCGAAGCTGAATGAATCGAGAGGCAGTAAAAAGTTAAACTTATCGTGTTTACAGGCAGTTAAGCTAGTTTATAACTATAATATAGTTGAATGAATACAAGGAGTGCTCTAAATAAACTAGCATAGCACAAAAATAAATCTGTAACCCGGCATATACGGTAAATTGTTCAAAAACTTTCCTCGACATGAATCAATCACAACTTGTTGCTCTCATAGTCCTTACTTTTTCTTGACTTCTCATGACCCGCTGTCATAATTATCTAGCATATATCGAGTTATCAGGTAATAACCCGATTTAATTGTATCATCCTCATGTTCAATAGTATCACCAGACAGAACAGATACTCCACTTACAATGTACACAGATTCAACATCGTAGAAGAATCTAATACTTATTTCACGCATCACAATCATGCTTATTGCCGTACCAAGTTTGGTACAGAGATCTTTCAAAGTAAAATGTGTTCTGTTTTTATCGTGCGTCGTGTTGTTCTCGCTGATCAGCTCATACAAGCCCGCGCAGCTCACCCAAGTGATCAGCTTCGAGGCAGCGGCTACCGAGGATGAAGGTAAGACGATTTGCTTCGTTCATCGAATTTCATTCTTAAATTGAAAATTATGTATAAAGTCCAATGATTTGTTATCGGAATAGAAATTTATGGGTAATGTCGATAGTAAGTTTTCGCTGTTGCGATGAAACTTAAAAACTACCGAAAAATAATAAAAGAGTTTACTCATGTCTAAAGTGTTGAATATTCTTCGAGCGATTAAAATGCTCTTGATTATGTTTTGCCCTTCAGTTTATTCTTGCCCTGGTGAAATATAATGAGAACTAAACAACGCGACGAAACATTCGCTTTAGGACATTTCACTTCATATTTTTAAAACAGATTCCTAACATGATATTAGATTTTTTTTTGTTTCGCAAACGCCAATATTTATTTTTGGAGAAAATTGGGTTCAATGAAACCTATTGGAAATAATACACTACTTATTCCATTTTCTAAGTAAAGGAACGAAAATTCTGGGATCAAATCTTATCAAATATTTGTCGGTTACTTATTTCATACTTGAGGCACTCGTAAGTACCTATTTACGAGCGGAACGAGTACCTACTATATCGAGTACCTACATACTATAAAGGTACGAGTACCTGCTATAAAGGTACGAGTACCTACTATAAAGGCCTTTCCTATTTAAAAGCCACAGAGCGAATTGATTTGCAGAGCAAGATGGCAACGGATGTATTCTGAAACAACGAAGGTCCTAGCCATGTCAAAAAAACTGATCAAAAATTATGAATATTTCCGAGCACTGCTCATGACTTAATACAAAAAACAGTCCATCGTAGAAAAAATTAAATCTTTCGCTATTTAAATTTTATATTGTAGCAGCATAAAATAAGCACTAAAACACTGTTTTAGTGTCACTTTTATGACGCAGTTTTAATAAATGATTGCTTTCATTGCTACAGATTTCGTTGGTTTGAACGAGGATGACCCGAGATTGATCGAGTACATCCGCCAGCACGTGATCGTGCCTCCCTCCACCGAGCCCTACAATTTGTACTATGGTGTCAACCACGATCTATTTATCTCCAACAGCGGAACGGCTTTTACGTCGAAAGTGGAGGCTACACGGGGGAAGTGGTGAGCAACACTCTATTTTTCGAAATCCAACGTAATTGGACCGGGATCTTGATAGAGCCGAACCCGAGGAACTTTAAGAAATTATTGTCAAGAAATCGGAAAGTTCACTCAGCTAATGCGTGCATCGGAGAGACGAGAGCAGCAGCCAAGGTAGGTTACATGAGTGAGAACACCACCAATCCACCGTCACCTCTTGGCGGATAAAGTGGTTGTCGTAAATTAGCGATCCATATTAGATATCGCAATTCATTGATATTATATCTATAAAATAAATTGTGCAGACCTGCACCGTAACGTAGCAGAAAATGACGGGAATATTACAAGGCAATATTCATACCTGCATACGCACGATAGGAAACATTTTTTTGTTTTAATAAATAAATACTATTATATTAGGCTGTCACTCCTAGCATGCGTGAAGATGACCATGAAACAAACGGAAAACATTATTCTTGCTCTGTAATTATTTGTAATAATATATCTTGTTCAATTCAGGTGGTGTTTAAGAATGAAAAATACGCAGGAAGGATATACAATCATCAAGATTTAAGCTATCCGGGCGATTCATTAGACCTGAGCAGCGCTAAATGTTTTCCGCTGTACTCTTTTCTACTCGCACTGGGCACCACCACCGTCGACTACTTCAGCCTCGACGTAGAAAGTTCCGAGTACAAAGTCCTGCAGTCCATCCCCTGGGACAAGCTCGATATCAAGGTGAAACCTGCACTCGCTCTAATGCAATATTCGCTCAAACGTTGCCAATTCGATTGACCGAATTCATATGCAATAAATTCATTCATTAAGATGTTCATCACTTATATGAAAAACGAGTTGCGTTTCAAACAAGAGTTTTAGATGAGATAATTTTTTATTTGTGAAAATAGGGATCTAATGCATGCTTGTGAATTGCTTCCTCGCAGACGTTATCCGTGGAGTACAATCTCATCCCAGAAGGGAAGCCTGCTCTGATAGACCTCATGAAGTCCAAAGGTTACATACACTACATGGAATTCAACAGGCCTTATACGCATGATCTAATCTTCGTCAAACAGGAAGTGTTAAGTAATTCAAACATCCGAAGAAGGGAACTACCCATTTTGGATGTCAATAACACCATTAGTTGGATTGCTCGGTCAAATTTAAAGTCGTAATCAATTTATTCCAGAGATTTTGTGTGAGCTGTACAGGGAGACGATGTAAATGACTGTCAATTCTCAACACAACAGACATCGTTCACGAATTCTATCATTGAACAGAAAATATCTTCAATTATATTCGGAGCACGAAATAATCCCATAAATATACAGGGGTTGGACAAGATAAGGGAAACACCTGACATTTTGATATCGTAATATGTGAACATGTTATAAACAATGAAAACTTGACATATGTTTCGTTTATTGTTTATCATTGCCCCAAATTGATATTTTATCTTTGCGGGGTGTGACGAACTAATCTTGAATAATAGCTAATCAATCGCGTCACCTCAAAGTTCGGATGGTCTAATTGTCACGTCCACCAATGACCGGAAATTAAATTCAACTTCCCTATTGGTTTTATCAGCAAGAGCTTGGACTGAGCGGATAGTTACTCAAGAGACTTTCTTAAATTTATTTATTAAAGATAAACGGCAAATCGAAATTAAACAAATCAAACAGGTGCGGCATCTGAATTTAACGCTAACAAAATAAATGCGGAGGAAGTTAAAGTGCAATGAGAGCAAATATGAGGAGAGAGCTAGAGCATTGAGATACGAGAAAACGCACGATCCCTGGCGTCTGAGTCAAAATCCTTTATATAAGAGAGGAACCAGGACGCAAGTCGGGATCGGCATAGTATCTGACGGCTATACTGAACTTAACACCGACGTCAGAGTCGGTCCTACTTAAACTTCATAGTCTGACAGACAGTAGTGGGAAATTTGCAGCAACACTTCATTACACGGGGATATTTTTTAGAAATTTTTGTGTCTAATAACCTTAAGAGAGGAACCAGGACGCAAGTCGGGATCGGCATAGTATCTGACGGCTATACTCAATTTAACACCGACGTCAGAGTCGGTCCTACTTAAACTTCATAGTCTGACAGACAGTAGTGGGAAATTTGCAGCAACACTTCATTACACGGGGATATTTTTTAGAAATTTTTGTGTCTATAACCTAACCTATAAATGGCACACCTCTCTGATTTTTAAAGAGGCCAAATTGTTGGTACCCGTATGGCAGATGCTAGTGTGACAGAAACTTACCGGAGGCTTGACAATTCTAGAGGTACTAATGCTTTTGACAGAAAAGGAAATCCCTCCTCAGTAAAGCCCAGCTCTGGCCGAAAATCGAATTAAGTTGTCTGAAAGAGACCGTCGGTACCTAAATCGAGTTGTAAGGGACAATCTGTAAAAATTACTGAAGACCTCAATAGACGCATACAGAACTCAGTTTCCATAAAGGCTGCCAGCCGAGAGCTGCACAGATCTGGATTCTATGGAAGAGCTGCAATTAGAAAACCTCGGATTTCAAATACAAATGCTCCAAAGCGCTTAGAGTGGTGTAAAAACCTCCTGAATCGGTCGCTCGAGCAGCGGAAAAATGTGATTTCTTGTGACGAATCATCGGTTACCTTATTACCAACATTTGGCCGAGTTTACGTTTGAAGACCACCAAATGAGTCATTTAATCCCGACTGCCTCCTCGCAACCGTAAAACATGGCGGGGATCCGTGATGATATGGGGTGCCATTTCTTGGGAATGAGGTGGACGAATGATTTTTCTTCATGGAAGAATCGACAGCCGTGACTATTTAGGAATTTTGGAGGACCATTTTCATCCAATGCTTCAAGTACCCTTACCGGAGGGGAACGCCATCTTTCCAGAAGATGATGCTCCGATCCATACAGCTGGATTTATAATATAAAAATAGCACGAGGAACATTCTAATAAATTTAAGCTTCTCATTTGGCCACCAAATCATCAGACCTGAATAATATCGAGCATTTATGGCCGATTTTGTAGATGCAAGCTAGAAGCCATTGTCCTGGCCAAAATTCAAACGCCGCCACCTCCTTAAGCCAGGCAGAGACAATGGTAAGGAAAAAAGTAGTCATTCTAGTTTGTTTCCTTATTCTTCTTGTAAAACTGCGGACAAATTTCCGCACATCAGAACAAACGAAAAATACAAATCTAAGTTTTGACCAAGTACAAATATACATGGGTATTTATTAACCAACATCTCAGTATCGCACAACTTCCGGCTAAAATAAATATAAACGCGGCAACAGATACAAATCATTAGAACTTACGTGGATGGTGTGTACCCCTAGTCTTTAATTTAAATGCTGAAATGCAGCTAAATTGTCAACGAGAACTTAAGCTTACTTTACACTGCAAAAAAAAAAAAACATTTTACTTTACACTGGAGAACTGTTATCTGAATACTATAATATGAACAAGACAATATGACAATTATAGCAAATTTGCCTACAGAGTAATTCAGCGGAAGCTCACCTCAAGGAACGGCAGAACGGTAATGAATGGCAGAAGGCTACGACCCCTAATATAGCTCCGCGCCGTAAGGCTACAAACTAAAGGTGCATGTCGCACGCGTACTGGACGCGACAGCCATCGTCTTTAAAAGAGCTGGCGGGAGTTTTAACTTTAACTTTGGAAACAATTCAAATTGTATGAATAAATACTTCGGAGAATTGAGGATGTAATAGCCGCCGAAGGTGGACCTACACCATACTGAAATATATTTTGTGGATTTCTTGATTAGACTGGAATGTCTTCCTTCCTATTTTGATTTAATTTATGGGTTGAACTTTGATTTGAGTTCGATAGTAGCACTCGCTATTTATTTTACTGTACGATTCAAAGCCTACGGTAAGTTATCAATTCCAGTTTATCCTCGGCGGAGTTTTTAAATAAACATTTTAACTGTCAGGTTGGTTTTTCCTATACATTGTCCGAGTGGTCAAAAGAGGCGCGATGGAGGTTCTCTATTACTGGCAATGCGATTTGACAAGGAGAATGACACAAACAATAATCAAACTTCATATACTAAGAGAAGAAAATAACCTATCTTGATACAGAGCTGAGCACGGTAAAAAGACTGGCAACAAATTCCTAGACCTAGCCTACCCGTATTTGAATTTCCCAACGAGGCTAAGATCTAGTGGCTACAATGCACGCTAATAATTCAATCTTCACAATATTACATCACCGGCTTGTTTGAGACGATCTAGTCCAAGGCGAAGCTGAGTGCGGTCTGGCTGTTGTCGTTGGTTGCAGTAACCTTCCTGGAGTCGGGGATGCTACGTAAATTCTCCTTCGCGATCGTGGCTTCGGCAGTCGTCAAAAACACGAGGATGAAATAAGTCGCTCGGTGCAGGATGTTTGCCGATGAACAAAACTAAGTAAGACATGAGTATCTTCGCAGGTCGGGTAGTTCTTCTCTGTAGTCCTTCGATATCGGCTTCAAGATAACTAGCTCGACAGCAAGTCTGTCATGGCTCCTCTTCTCGGTGATATTCGACGCCGTCAATCAGTTTTCCTCTTGCGGCAAACTTGCTTGTGGAAATTGACTTCGGTGACTATCAGTAGGAGATCGTATATAAGGCTCACGATATGGCTTCCGTTAGTTAATACTTAATAATAATTTAAAACGCCGTCCAGTAGCTCTACACGCGCCACTGCGTCAACGAGACGGCAGAATGCTTCTAAAACACCGGTACGGGACTGCCTCGCGGTCGGCACTCTCGCTCTTAAATACCCCGTCGGTCTCGCGCAAGCGCGCTAGACGGCTCGAGCTCCTCCCCCTAAATCCCGAGTCTATTTCTAATTATCAATCCCTATTCTTATTGATAATTTATTCCTATTCCTAATCATTCTTAGGTGCTTTCCTTATTTTGTCTAACCCCGGTACGTAGCTGACAAATATCAAGAAATAAATTTCCCTCAAATACCAGAAGTTATAAATGATTACAAATATTGCGTAATTGATGAAAATTTTATAAGTAAAAAAATGCCAAGAAAACACAATAACATTTTCCTTCAAAAGGTTCAGTTCCATCATCAGTCCAAAAATTTCAAAAATGTTATTGATAGAAAAACTGAATTCACATAAGGTTACAACTTAGATTGACCAATATGGCATTGCTGCTCCGTTACTTGATCGGATAATGGTTAATTTGTATTTTAATAACATAGGGGTCAATTCAGTCATTCTATAGATTATTCGTATGTTTCATGCGTTGAAGAACAGGTGATGGAACTGTCACCATAACTTTATAAAAATGAAATATGTGGTATATGTAGTCATTTCTTAGCTTATAAATAATGAGGCATGTTTTTAAAGGAAATACCGTTTTTACTTAAAAAAGCAAGCAAATTTTTTAAGTTATTTGTTCAACTGATAAGCCATAATTTTATATATAATTCCCAATAATGCTGATGCATTTATCGTATCATGGGATCAGATTTTGTGCTTTTGTCTGCCATTGTCAAATAAGCTTTCCGCAACCTGATTAGACGCTTTCGTGATGAACGAAATTTTTTTGAGACAACAGGAAACTTTACAGCTAAGGACGAAAACGTGAATCGTCTGTACACTTGGACTTTATAGTCTAGTGTTTGAATTAGATTATCTGTAATGACGGAAGGTTTTTTATTTCGTCCCTCATCATGAATGTTTGTGCAGCCATTTTTAAAGGCCCTAACCCATTTCTACACCATTCCATCACTCATAACTTTTCATCTAAAACTTCACTGATGTAACGATGAATGTCAACTGATTTGAAAACTTGAGCACGGAGAAATGCACTAACTTCACCTACGGCAGGATTCTCAATAGGTGGATCCATTCTAACCTTATAGTACATCGGATACATTTACCGTCGTCAATGCTATTCGTACATAGTGGTTAGGGACCGAAAAATCCCGTCAGTCACGAAAGGGTTTTAAAATCACGTAAACAGATGTAGACTGGATCAGATGGTTCCGTAATGGCGTCTGGGTCTTCCCAACAGATGTAGCTACGCGGTGCACGTGCGCTAAACAGCGGCCGAAGCGCTGCGGCAGCCTAATTTAGAAACGGTACATACTCTATAACAGTGGCTCCCAAAGTGGGCGATATCGCCCCCCTAGGGACGGTGGAAAGATTTTGGGGGGCGGTAAGGAAGAAAAGGGCGGTGGGGGGGCGGTAAGGGGGGGCGGTAGTCCGAAATTGTCGAAAATTTTATAATTTTAAGGTAATATGCAAGACATATGTTTAAGAATTCTTTCGTATCTTAAAACCACACCTAGCCTTGAAACTATAATTTTCGGGTCCATATTCGTAGCAAAAATTTAGCATTAAATTTATATAAACTGGCTGGCACCACTCCTAGCGATTTTATGTTATTGCGGGCTCGCGGTTTCGGGATTCCCTTTAGAACGTTCCAAACTGCAACGCATACGGCTAATTGCTAGTTTGCTACCAGTATTGTCCAGTAACCCATCCAGATACCATCTCTTCCGCGACGTTAGTTTTCGCGTTTCGTCTCTATCTTCGACGGCTATGATGGAAATGTGGCTACTCACTTCTCGTCGATTGAGGCCTGCCGTCATGACGGGCTAAGAACTCATCTCCTGGCATGACCTCCCGAGCTCCGGTCGGAGCACCCGCCATCCTCTGCCATAAGCTCCGCCAGCTTCAGCTTCATACGAGACGTAAGTCCGCGGTAGCACTTTGTCGTGGGAGTGCGTGCCATACTGTTTCGGAAGCTGACCTAGCATTACTCTTCCCCTTGACCTACTGAAATAAAGGTGCTCTACATATTAGTCTTCTATTTCTATATATGAGAATATTTGAATATCATTTAGTTTTAACGGCATGCTAACATGCAGTGTATTTTAAGAGATAGACGGGCTGTGCCCAAAGCNATCTTACATAGAGATAGTCTGACATTGCAAGGTCAGATAAAATCGAAAGTGGTCGACGAAATGTTGAACCACAAAGTAACATCATTTTCCCAAGGTTTTGGATTTGTTTAAAATTTTATGGAACAAACAACCCAAGTAACCAAATTGAAGAATTTTAAACGTTTCGAGAGGCATATATTAGAAGCTAATAGGTATTAAATAAAGGGTGTCTTAAAGTTCTTCATCTCTTTCCTCAGCTTCGTTAGAGTTATCTTATCTCTTCACACAGCTGAACGGTTTTTACATCGAGAATGGAGGCTACACTGGAGAAGTGGTGAGCAACACTCTATTTTTCGAAATCCAACGCAACTGGACCGGGATCTTGATAGAGCCGAACCGGAGGAACTTTAAGAAATTATTGTCAAGAAATCGAAAAGTACACTCAGCTAATGCGTGCCTTGCGGAAACTAAAACAGCAGCCAAAGTAGGTAGCAGGAGTGAAAACTCTGCTGATAGATCTTATTTTCCATCGCAATCACCTCGAGGCAGATGAATTTATTGAAAATAAGTCAACCTTGCTCAAAAATGATTAATTCACATTTATGTCTTGTAATTATTTCGTGTTAATTTCAGGTTGTTTTCAAGAACTTCAATACCAAGGGAACTATATTTGCTCCTCATAATTATTTTAACATCGGATACCCATGGGACCTGAGCATTGCAAAATGTTTTCCGGTATACTCGTTCCTGCTAGCACTGGGCACCACCACCGTCGACTTCTTCAGCCTCGACGTCGAAAGTTCCGAGTACAAAGTCCTGCAGTCCATCCCCTGGGACAAGCTCGATATCAAGGTGAATGCTACTGCAATATTATATCAAATGTTGCCATTCAGATTAAGAGAATACATTCAAACGCTAAAAAATTATTCATCATCCATTTCAAAACTTATTTACGAACAGGTGCTGCGTTTCAAATGTGTGTGAGTTGACATTCAGATGCCCGGTCGTGTCACCTCCCGCGCTCGGATTAGTTGACACCCCTGCCACGCCCACCAATGGCCGGATGTAAATTATAATGGCTAAAAGCGAGGTTTTAGGTTGGAAGAGATTTTAAAAGCAAATGACCCCAGCTGAATTGAAAACATATCGAGTTAAATGGTATACAAAAATATAATAAATCGCATGCAGAAAGAGAGTGGAGCTGGGGGCGAGAATAAGTGCGTGTTATTAAAACAAAAATAGCAGTGAATGCCTAAAAAAGACAAAACCAGTACTTAGTTCAGATGTAACGTATCATTAAACATAAACAATCTCTAATCCTAGCACTATCTCACGAGTGTACACCACGACTAACCTCGGCGTAGCTAGGAGTGGAATCCCTTCGGATTCCCCTGAGCAATACGCCGGTAGGGATCAAGCAGCTCATATACCAGCTGACAGATGAGAAGCCAGCCGACGTCGGAGCTGGTCAAGCTTTATCTTCGGTTTAACTGAAAGTAGGAAATGTGCAGCTTACTACATCATAGCTTTGTACAGTTTATTCAATACTTTCAATACCAAAATGATGGAGAGGACAACAGGAAAATTTGAGTGCTGCTCCAACTAAAATGTTAATGCTGTGAACAGCAGCGAACGTCCAACCCCACGTCACCCGGTCCCGACTCTTCAAAGCATGACGTGAGTTCAACTGGTTCAATTTGTCAAGCTGCAACGAAATGCTACTGCAATAAGAGCTGAGCTGTAACCTTCCACCTCATGTCTTAGGATGTAATGGTTTTGCATCGAAGTCATCGATAGGCATCACAAAATTGCGAACTACTGCTGCTCAGTTATTAAAGTGCGAGTACATATATTTATTCTTTAGAAACCGTTGAGGAGAGTGATGACAGAGAAACCCTCATACTTACGGAGAAATTAACGTATCTCCGTTTTAATCCAATACTAAAATTATCGAGGCCAAACTCGAGCAGCGATGTTCAAGTACACCATGGAGTCAGTTCAACGACTTTATCCCCGAGCTCGCGGAGAGTGAAAGAATATGCAGAGCGCGAAAACAAAGTTTAATTATTGGATTTTGAATGAAAAAGCTCTGCATTGCTGATAAATGCTTCCTAATTATTTTCAGTTAGAAACGTTAGGAGAAACGGGTACAAAATATGTAAAGTTTGGACCAAAACAAAATTATCATTAGGTTGCTCGTGAAGCCATCGAACTCAAGCATATGGAGTGGATCACGCCGGGCAGTGTAGTGAAGTCGCTGAATAAATTAACTGTCCCCAGACTTATCCGCTTCACGATGATGCCGTCTCAAAAAAAGGTCGTGCCAAGAAAAATTGAAGAAATTCCTGCAACCGAACAAGCGATGTTCCTTTACATCCAAATACCTAACACGCTCTATGCCATTTTAAAACTGCCTATTGCAGGTTGACTCCAAAACAGAAGTCATTCTGATGAAAGTAAATCTTCGATTATTTTGTATCATTGAGGGTTTAAAGTTATTAAACTTGCATCCCTCATCCGATACATAAACCTATGAATTAATATTAGCATAGGGTTCTTGCTGTGAACAGCGAAAGTGTTTGGTATTGAACGGAATTTAGGCGCAGCAGTATTTCAAATCATATAATCAAAGATCGATTTCAGAATAATCACTGGATTTGAAATCTTACAGCAATTCAGGACGTAACTTTGTTATCCCCTCGAATTTTAAATACATAAGAAACTTCTATTGAAGCCATGCTACGATGAAGTTTATTTTGTATAAATGCCATTCAGTTCAACGCTATTTTGATCTATTAATTTATGATAAAATCAAAGACCAAAGTTTAATAAACAATTTTTAAGAAACGAATTTGAAAAAATTTTAAATTGATCATTATTTTGATGATAGCAGACAACGCTCAGAATATAGGCCTTGTTTATTTCTACTGCGCCTGCATTTACTTCATCCGGTGACGATGGAGCTCCCGGAGACCGAAGATTGTTCGTAAAAATTATCTTTCTATCCAAGAGAAATCATCTCGTGCGTTGAGGCTAAGATTACAACATCAATCAAACCTACACAATTCGTAACGCACTTTTGTGAATTAATTGAATTAGTTGAGGAATTATAATTGACTCACACGATCAGACAAAAATCGAGCATAAATGGATTCAGCTGATATTATTTGAAATTTGAGATATGAAAGTGAAACTGGCGTTGATCGGGCCAGTCGTATGAGGAGGCTGAATTCAAATATTTATATATTGAAGAACATATATACAGAATGGACGAGGCGATTGCAATATTGTAGGAAAAACTATATTAGCAAAATATGGCGTCTAATTAAAAATTCTCAAAGGCGTTACACCTGCGAGTCCTTAATATGAAGATACTGCAAAGAAAAATTACTAATTTAACCAACTGACGGGATAATTCTACATATGAGAGACAATCATGGAAATGGCTCAAATAATGACAAAGGAACGAATGACAAAATTAACAGACCCAAGATTTTGATGTGTCTTAGTCTTGTACTCATGCTGGTAGAAGGTGGCAAATTAGAAATAAAGAAGTCAGTAAAAAGAAAATACTCTAGGCGGAAAATAAAAAAATATACAGTTGAAGACTTAGCTTTGGAAAGAAAATAAAAAGATGAAGAACGTGCGTCCCAGCTGAGGGAACGTACATGTCCCTTGGCCAATACTGGAGACTCCGTTCGCAGTAAAGTTGAAACTTGAGTCTAATAAAAATTGATTATTTATTTGTCTATAGAATAATGATTGACTTAAATTATGGTCAATATATGCTGGAGATGTGACGCGAATGAATGCTGGTACGTGAATCCTCTTACCCTATCTGAAACTGCTACCTACTAAAATTACGAAACCTAAACTCAAAATCTGAAAACAACATGAACAAAAGACGAAATTGAACTAATAGAAATGAACAAAGAACGACGAAAATTATTAATGGTGGGAAAATGTGGTTTGGATTTAACAATATAAATACTTTTCAGTTCCAAAATGCCGATATTTTTCATCAGTGTCGACCAATCCAATGGCCATAAAATTTAGGATTTAACAGGCTCACCTTTTAGCAGATTGTGAATAAAACGACCGTATCTTTTATCTGAGACAGTAAAAGGAGCAGGAAAAATCAATAATTTTGCAGTGCATGCGTGTTCCATGATACGGAACAAGGATATTTCATGGCTTAAAGATTGAGTGTTTGTCGAGGCTTGATTCCACCGAGTTTCCTTGACTAAAATATTATAGCAGCTAGCATCGATCTATGATTGTGTGCGCGCATCACTTCACTAACCTCAATTCCATTTTTTAATTAAAAAGAATATATAATTGGAAATAGTTCGTAGTTTTAACAATCAACAACATTCTAATGAATCAATTGTGGTAAATTATAATTAGTAGACCGTAAAACTCTCGACAGAATAGTATCATAAGACAGAATATATACTACACTTATAATGTACACAGATTCAACATCGTAGAAGAATCTAATACTTGTTTCGTGCCATCCATAATTTTTAGCAGCACCACAATCATGCCAATTGTCGTACCAAGATCTTTCGCATTAAAATGTGTTCTGTTTTTATTGTGCGTCGTGTTGGTCTCGCTGATCAGTTTATACAAGCCCGCGCAGCTCGCCCAACTGATCAATTTAGAAGCAGCGGCTACCGAGGACGAGGGTAAGACGATTTGATTTGCTCATCGAATCTCATTTATAAATTTAAAATTGTGGGCCATTGATTTGTTATCGGAATAGAAATTTATGCGCAATGTCGAGTGTAAGTTTTCGCTGTTGGGATGAAACTTAAAAAAATGCCGAAAAATAATAATATAGTTAAATTATGCCCAGAATTTTTTCAATCATCATTATTTTTCAAGCGATTAAAATGCTCCTGATTGTTTTTGACCCTTCAGTCTATTCCTGATTTGGTGAAATATAATGGGAAGTAAACAACACGACGAAACACTCGCTTTAGGACATTTTACTTCTTATTTTTAAAACAAGTTCCAAACATGATATTAGATTTTTTAGTTCGCAAACGCCTATATTTATTTTTTGAGAAAATTCGGTTCATGGAAACTTATTAGAATTAATATACTACTTATTCCACTTTCTAAGTAAAGGAACGAAAGTTCTGGGATCAAATCTTATCGAATCAAATATTTGTTGGTTACTTATTTCATACTTGAGGCGCTCGTAAGTACCTATTTACGAGCGGAAGGAGTACCTACTAAAGGTACGAGTACCTACTATAATGGTACTAGTACCTAATATAGGGGTACGAGTACCTACCAGGTACGAGTACCTACTATGAAGGTACGAATACCTGCTATAAGGGTACGAGTACCTACTATAAAGGTAGGAGTACCTATTATAAAGGTACGAGTACTTACTATAGAGGTACGAGTACCTACTATAAAGGTACTAGTACCTAATATAGGGGTACGAGTACCTACTATAAAGGTACGAGTACCTACTATAAAGGTACGAGTACCTACTATAAAGGCCTTTTCTATTTAAAAGCCACAGAGCACCTTGATTTGCAGAGCAAAGATGGCAACGAATGTATTCTGAAACAACGAAGGTAACACCATTGCCAAGTCGAAAAAAACTGATAAAAATTATGAATATTTCCGAGCACTGCTGATTTCTTAATACCAAAGACAGTCCATCGTAGAAAAAAATAAAATCTTTCGCTATTTAAATTTTAAATTCTAGCAGCATAAAATAAGCACTAAGGCACTGTTTGAAGGTCACTTTTATGACGCAGTTTTAATAAATTATTATCGCTTTCATTGCTACAGATTTCGTTGGTTTGAACGAGGATGACCCGAGGTTGATCGAGTACATCCGCCAGCACGTGATCGTGCCTCCCTCCACCGAGCCCTACAATTTGTACTATGGTGTCAACCACGATCCTTCCGACGGCCAGTCGAAAGTGATCGACGAATTGTTAAACCACAAGGTGATTGTTATACTTCCTTATATTTCAAATTCATTATAAGAGCGTTTTTGACAAAATTGCCCTCTTACATATTCCCAGAGAATTGACAAATTATTTCAACTTGACACTTAAGTAGCACAGATGGTTTGTAATGTATATATAGATCTTACATAAAGATAGTCTGACATTGCAAGGTCAGATAAAATCGAAAGTGGTCGACGAAATGTTGAACCACAAAGTAACATCATTTCCCCAAGGTTTTGGATTTGTTTAAAATTTTATGGAACAAACAACCCAAGTAACCAAATTGAAGAATTTTAAACGTTTCGAGAGGCATATATTAGAAGCTAATAGGTATTAAATAAAGGGTGTCTTAAAGTTCTTCATCTCTTTCCTCAGCTTCGTTAGAGTTATCTTATCTCTTCACACAGCTGAACGGTTTTTACATCGAGAGTGGAGGCTACACTGGAGAAGTGATGAGCAATACTCTATTTTTTGAAATCCAACGCAACTGGACCGGGATCTTGATAGAGCCGAACCCGAGAAACTTTAAGAAATTATTGTCAAGAAATCGAAAAGTACACTCAGCTAATGCTTGCATCGGAGAGACGAAAGCAGCAACTAAGGTAAGGGGCCTGAGAGTATCATAGCACCTAGATCTGGCTTTCCATCAAACTCACCGCGCGACAGATGAAGTCATCGCAATAAGTCATTATTTGACGATGCAGGTGTTGGAAATTAATGAACAATTCAACAAAATTGGTTACACTATGGCCTGTCTAAACTCTAAATAATCAGGCAAACTTTCATGAATAAATGACAGGAAGCTGCAGAAGGAAAAAATAAATATATATTCTTATTTCTTTTTACATGTGTGGAAACCGACAGAAAAAATCCCGCCAAATACAATTACTGTATTCTCATTTCTTCTCTCGCAATTAATTTCAGGATAATTACAGGTGGTTTTTAGGAACGAAAACATCAGGGGAGACATATTCCATTCTCATGAATATTACTACATTGGGTACCCATGGGACCTGAGCATTGCAAAATGTTTCCCGCTGTACTCGTTCCTGCTCGCACTGGGCACCACCACCGTCGACTTCCTTAGCCTCGACGTCGAGAGTTCCGAGTACAAAGTTCTGCAGTCCATCCCCTGGGACAAGCTCGATATCAAGGTGAAAAATACATCTGCAGTATTCGGTCAAACATTGCCATTTAGACTGACTGTAAGCACTTTGGAATACGGAAATTTACCGTAATACAAGTGACCATTTACTCACGTACGTACGTAATAAATTCAAACGGCGAATGGCTATCATACTTGTATTGAAAATATGAGCCTAACGTATGTTTGTGAAATGCTTCCTTTCAGACGTTATCCGTGGAGTACAACCTCATCCCTGAAGGGAAGCCTGCTCTGATAGACCTCATGAAGTCCAAAGGATACATTCATTACATGGAATTGAACCGGCCTTATTCGAACGACCTTATCTTCGTCAAACAGGAAGTGTGGGATAATTCAAAAGTTCGAAAGAGAGCACTTCCAATAATAGATATCAATAACACCATGAGTTGGATTGCACGGTCGAATTTTGAATCGTAATCTAGTCATCTTGAAAATATTGAGTAAGCTATGAATGGTGGCAATGCAAGTGGTAAGAAATGCACACTGCACAGCTCCACTGCAGTTGATCGCTTATTTTGTATTTTCGTATACATGTTGATCAATAAATAAATCGATTGTTGAGTGACAAAACTAGATGTTACGATCAACCTTTCTCCAGATGAGGTTGGAGCGATGTTATCAACTTATCATATATTGCGCAGTCTCCACCGCGTCTGCTTTGCAAGAGTTGATGAAGATGTGAGCGGTCAGGGAATGAGGGTAATGATTGAGGATATTCCAGAAGCAGTTAGGTGTGTGCAATTGTATTAGTTCGCAATGACACCTTTTGTCAGCCATAATGGGTCCTTATAGGAAAGGAATGGTTACGTCTTCCGATGTGCATGATCGCGTCATCCGGCGTTGCCGTTAGTGAGGCCTCTGCTGTTCGACCTAACCCGCGATTCCCACCGTAACTGGGCCATTGGCGTGGACAAGTCACAAGGGTGCCATGCACAAGTTGAATTCACCAGACCCTACAGCTCACACGGAATTGAGATCAATGCTCACTGTNGCTGGATTCTGTTGACCTACAAGCAGAAGAAATGTTGGTTGGCACTTACTTAATTCTGAAACCTATAATGAAAGAAACCCGTTGACGTCATTACACTCACCAATCACAAAAACCTGAGAATAATTATGAATGGAGAGATTAGACGTGAATCACCCCCCCCCCCTGCTCGTAGCATTTATTTCCCGGATACTGATTTCTATGCAGTAATTTTTATAATAACATTCACTAATAGTAATTCCTATTATAGTTGATATGCAGTAATTTTTTATATTGCCCCAGAATTTAGGCATGGTACATACATATTACACATTATGTACTAGGAAGGTAACATTTAACAAATCACAGATATTACACGTTTGTGTGTCGAGTGCCTACTGAGAAGTCTTAAGGCCCGTTTACACTAGTGGCAACGACATGCGCTTTTGAGTCGTTTGCTGCAGTGCCTCACCACGCACAACCGTTCACACTACTTTTGTACTCGGTAGTTTGAGACCGCGCGCTTTGATCCTTTGAACACTAGTTGCCACCTAGACGTCAATGAGGATGGATATAACCGAATTTGACTTTGAGCTGTTGGCCATTGTTCTCGGGTGTGCTGCGGTCCGTCATTCTTCGCACTATTTCAGTTGTAAACGAGAATTTAGCATAGGTATCATAATTAGAGAACTAGCACATTCAAAAAGATACAGTTTATAAAAAAAACATAGTCTATTCTTAAATAAAAAGTTCCAATATTCGTACCGATATTATATCATCCTTTGAAATCGCTAAACGGTAATGCATAAATTGTCAGGAGTTGCTAAAATCACATAAACTAAGCACGTCATGTAAAAATAACTTACATCATTTGTATTTCGATNTGGAACACATCCATGCGACAACATTTCTTCTCGCTTCGAGTCACCGACATGTGGAACAGCCTCCCTGATAGCATCGTTGACGCTCCGAGTATGAACATCTTCAAAAACAGACTAGACGAAGTTATGCAGGAGCATATATTCAGTCTTAAAATGCCTAGCAAATTACGCACCAGGCAATAAGTCCAGCAGCTATTTCAATCAATCGTCAGCTATGGAAAGATCGGGCTCCAAAGGCCGGATCCCTTGTGAATCAAGTCACGAAAAGTTCAAGAATCGGCAACAGGCCATGGGCCTATTTCTTCAACGCCGCCGACACTTCTATTCTAATAATTGAGTTTCCGGTATATTTCTGGTATGTTTAGCTAGGCAATCTGGTATTCTCGCCGAGTAAAAAGTTGGCAACACTGCCTGTATAATATAAATAGTGTCTGTGTCTTGCGAGTTGCGAGTCACTTGCGACTAGTCGACGACAATCGCTTATCAGCGTAGCTCGTGCGACTTGCTCGATCATGTCAAACTATATTTCCAAATCCAGCAAAATTAGTGTACACAAACTTACTAAAGATCCAACCCAAGCGTGGGAGGAACTAAAAAATGATCAGAAAGTTATCAAATTGAAAGTTTCAACTCCGAGTTCACCTGCTCCACTCAATGTGCTGCGATTTGTGTGCATGAGTGATACCCACAGCTTAACATCTCGATTAAAGTTTGATATACCAGATGGGGATGTATTTCTTCATGCTGGAGATTTCACAAGATGTGGGGATCTTCAAGAAGTTGAGAACTTCAATACCTGGCTGGGTGAGTTGATAGATATTAATATAGATATTATAGATATTAATATGATAGATATTAATATTTATCATCCTTAAGATTTTTACTTGAAAATTTGCAATGTACTAATATGTATAGAAAATTATACTCTAGCCTCTAGGTAGGTATATTCTTTGTTGGCATGGTGAAAAAAAATTTTGCTTAGCAAATAAAGAGTTGATAGAATTGTTGACTACTGTCTACTGGTAACATGTCATAACTCATAAGATGGCACTGTATAATGTTAAAATATATATACCTAGTGCATTAGTATTTAGTGATTAGGCTAGGTAGTGTAAACTGCTAAGTGAAATTCTTTAAGTATGTATAGACTGCCAATCTGTTAATTGTTATGGCAGTTTGTTGACCTTATATTGATTTAGCAATCATGATTATTACACAGCACAAAATATGTAATGTAATCTTGCACTGCCCAGGGTCCCAGGGACTTAATTAAAGAACTGGTAAATTAAATATCATATATAAGACAGTCACAGGGTCTTGAAAATAATTAATCATAAATGATTTATTAAAATTTAACTTCTTTACCACAGGACAGCTGACTCACAAACACAAAGTGGTGATTGCTGGAAACCATGAGCTTACTTTTGATGTTGAACTTACTGCTCCTAGAAACATGCATGGGAGATCTAGGCAAGCAGGTAATTTTGTTTTGTGATGGATATGTGGTAAGTGGTAACTGGTAATTATAGCATGTATGTCTGTTTCACTAATTTTTGTGAACTGAGTTAGTTGTTGAGTTTGTTGAAACTTTAAATTTAGGAAATATTATGCAAAAAATCAAATGAACAAAATGTTCCATGTTATTAGTATTACCTTACCATGCACCTATTTTATGATAAGTCAAACCACTTCATTTTTTATGTTGAAAATTAAATTTTTTATGGAATTACCTATTATCTAACAATTTTATTGATGGGTTGTAAATTTTTTAATGCTCCTTAATGTTTGTAATAGTTGATTTGTTCTTTGTGTTAATAAAATTCAATTTTCTAAATGCTAAAAATAATTCAATTGTTGCACTTGGTGTAATTCAATTTTCTTATAATATGAAAATAATTCAATAATTTTGGTAGACAGACCTGTGGATTCAATCCTACAAGTGGATCATCTGCAGAAGAATATAGAGACTGAAAATGGCCATGAGCATCCAAGTGCATTACTCACTAATGCCACTTACCTTCAGGACTCCCTCATCACTATTGCTGGGGTGAAAATATATGGCAGCCCTTGGTTTGTATGACTAACCTCATCTTCTATATGCTAAAGGAAAAACCTATTGCCTGGTTATTTTTTATGTACAGTCTTAATATATATACGTGCTGGAAGAAAAGAGAAGTTAGTCCTTTTTGTGTAACCTAACTTATCATTCATATGCATGCTAAGAAAATATTTATGACAATCCTTCATTTACACAATATGGTTTTCTCTTACGTTTGTTATATTTTAGTTGTGTACCTACTGCAATTGCATGAAAGTCATTGTTTTGTAGGTCTAGAATTATCTACTAGTGGCGATTATTGGATAAAAATATATGAATGCTGTTTGTATGTAAGTCTTTATATGTCTTAATGCTATTTTTCTATTGCTAAATTGAGAAATCTGCAAATAACCAAAAAGTTCTTTATCTAACCCTAGCAAAAGGAGATAAATGGATATAGAAGCTATCTGGCTCAGAAAGTTATCCATTTTAATTTATGAAAATAGCTCACATTCTCACTGCATTTTTATGAACTTCTGTGATCAAAGTGATGCAAAACTTTTATTTTATTTTTGACACAGGTCTGTCAACTATAGTAGTGTTTACGTGTGCCAGTCTCCATAGTTCTGTTCGACCTTGATTCATTTTCTGAGCATAACTTTTAACTCACAGGCAGCCTACTTACATGTCCATGGCATTCAACCTGCCCCGTGGTGCTGCATGTTTGGATAAATGGGATGCAATTCCTGCTGGTGTTGACGTCTTACTCACCCATTCGCCCCCTCTTGGCCACGGCGACTTCTGTGTTACAGATGTCCGTGCTGGCTGTGTCGAGCTGCTCTCTACAGTACAACAGAGAGTCAAGCCCAAGTATCATGTCTTTGGCCATATTCATGAGGGTAACAAATCTTAAACTGTTATTCATTGTTGCAGATTATGACTTCTTGGAATATTTTCAAGGAATTTTAGTGCATGTTGTCTGCCTGTTATTGACTCGTCAGTTTGCTTGATCTTCTTATAAATTATAATTTCACAGTGAAATAAATGTATAATATTTGTTATTATCATGTATATACAATGACACTACTTCTTTGATTAACTTGCTATTATATTTTAATAATAATAATTGTTAATAATTGCTTTATTTAATTTTGTTTAAAGATATTTACTCATCATACCTGCGTCACTGAAATTTTCTACTGTTTAAGATTCCTCAAGTTGATAGGAATGAGACGATTTAACTATAAAGCTGAATTACAGAACCGTCTTTTTTGGTTATTAAAACTGATGTATATTTTTATTGGTTGCAGGTTATGGAATCACCACAGATGGGCAAATAATCTTCATCAATGCATCGACATGTAATGTCAACTACTTGCCTTGCAATCCCCCTTTAGTGTTCGACGTTCCTATACCCCAAGGATATTCCAAGTAGCGGCCAAATGCTTTTATGTAATCACTCAAAAACTCTCTGCTGCTACTGGGTGAATTTATGCACTATCTTCAATGTCATTCATGTGAGAGTTCAGAAATAGACGTAATCCACCTTTAAGGTATAAGTGTGAAACTGGAGAGACTGTTGCAAATAATCAATTTACCTACGCTCGTTTTTGTTGAATTCATTTTGCCGACGCCATGGGATAGTTCTTTGGTATAAGTTCACTGCCGTATTATCAAAACTGAAAATACATCTGAGATGGCTGGGAAAGATGTACTGGAAGCTTGTTTATATAGTTATAATAATGAATGTCTATACATTAGAGATTTATTTAGGGTATTAATAGTTGCCAGTTTATCGCGTAAAACAGGAAATTTATTCTCTATATGTGAAAAATCAGAGTATTAATTTATAATATCATAAAGAACGTGTCCTAATTTTAACCCGTAGTAGTACTAGATTTCTAGCACCATTTCACTGTGATAGATTTCCCAAAGTCCTAAAACACATCTAGTTAGCGCATTTTCTCATTTATGGAAAAAATGCACTATGGTGCTCGCCATGTCTGTCTGTCTGTCCGTCCGTGACTTCAAGTTTTCGTCGACGAGAAATTGCGCTCTCTGTAACTCACTGCAGTGAGTACCGATTTATATTTTTTAGCGCATTTTCTCATTTATGGAAAAAAAATGCACTATTGTGCTCGCCATGTCCGTCTGTCTATCTGTCCGTCCGTGACTTCAAGTTTTCGTCGACGAGAAATGCGCTCTGTAACTCACTGCAGTGAGTACTGATTTATATTTCTTATTGTATAGACTAGTCGCGTGTTTTTTAACTCTAATATGGTGGTCATTATTTTATGTTACAATTATTTTTTGGTGCACGTTGACTTGAGATGATTATTTAGAAATCATCTTTTATAACTTCAAAGCATAGACATTTGACCAGGCACTTGCGAGATGCAAGTATAATTTTCTTATTTTGAATAAATAGACATCGTCGTTACAATGTTCAACTACTTGTCTCATAAAATATTATTATAAACAAAAGTTAAATTTTTGGACCTCGTTTGATATATGATGCTAAGAAGCTTACTAGAATTTTCATGCACTCACGCTAGATGCTAGTCAATAGATGCAGATTTGGTCATTGATGGACTATTGCTAGTTTTTCGAGCTGGGTCGTGACCTAATTAAATGCCTGGAGTATCGTACATCTGTCGCTCAACCACCATGAGGTACAGAACAATGTACTTCGCAGTTGCAAAAAAATGCCGACGTGCTATTTCTTTCCCAGGTTTGTTTTCAATCTTATAAGTCAGGTTCAGTAAAATGATAGAATGATATTAGATTAATTTTATTATATCCTCTCAATATATTTCTATGACTTTTTTGTATATTCATATACTATT